>NC_133618.1:323315026-323625026 GCF_048593235.1 Sminthopsis crassicaudata
TTATCTCAAATAACGAATTTCACTAAACTGATTAAGCATAGTTTCTTTCTGTCCCTCTGATCCCGCATGTCCTTGCTGCAGTCAGGGAATGGGTTAAAGGGGAAGAAAAAGACTCTCTTTACTCTATGCACTGTCCTCCTGCAGGACACCACAATTTAATTGAATTGCTTTGAAATCTTGAAGTGAGCAATTGCCAAATTCCCCAATCATTATTCTCAAAGGACTTTCCTGGTAAGTTCCTCTCTCTCTCTCTCTCTCTCTCTCTCTCTCTCTCTCTCTCTCTCTCTCTCTCTCTCTCTCTCTCCCTCTCTCTCTCTCTCCCTCTCTCTCTCTCTCTCTCTCTCTCTCTCTCTTCTCTCTCTCTCTCTCTCTCTCTCTCTCTCTCTCTCTCTCTCTCTCTCTCTCCTCTCTCTCTCTCTCTCTCCCTTCCTCTCTCTCTCTCTCTCTCTCTCTCCTCTCTCTCTCTCTCTCTCTCTCTCTCTCTCTCTCTCTCTCTCTCTCTCTCTCTTCCTCTCTCTCTCTCCCTGTTTGTCTCTGTCTCTCAAACAAATTCTAGATCACAGAACAGACATGACAAAGGACATTCTGCACAAAGACACAAACAGACAACAACCACATGGAAGAGAACCATCCCTTCCCACACACAACAGAAATACTCAAGTGCACTTTCCCCCCCTTCTTTTTTGCTCTGAAGATTTGAGTTGGACTGTTCCCTCTCTTTGATGACTCCAATGTTCCCTACTTGGAGGGCGACCTCTTTTACTAGATCATCAGAACATCCAATCTCACAGCTTGATCCCCTGTAATACACAAAGTCACCAAAGTTGACTTGGCTGATCAAGCTCAGAAGGAGTTGCCTACCTTCCTGCCCACCAGTATCATTAACAGTACTTGCTTCCTGGCTCACCAACCTGGATCATCAGCCTTGATGATCCCAGGGTCCACGCCACCTAAGGACAGTCCAAGGACACATTCACAGATAGTGCCACAGGACATCTTCTGTCCAACACTATAGTCAGCTCACTCCAAAGGACTGTCTTGAGGTTTATGGGCTAGATTTCTTTTTTTTGTTTGTTTTAAGGACCATGCTTTAAATCGAAATCATTCTGGTTCTTATTGATTGAATGCGTCTTAGTGGAAGTCTCAGTTTAGTCACTGTTTGAGCTCTATTCGCTCATAGTATAAATAGTAATTGTTTTTGTTTTGGCCAAAGAGGCTATTCTTTGCTTCCTTTCTTACCTAGCCTTAATCATAGAATGGACATAGCCTTATTCAAGCAGATCTGGGAAAGACATTGGCTTAAAAAGATCAGACTCTCCCATTGAATCTAAGATTACCTCCAGTCATCCTAATTCATATTTTGCCACTGGACCGAGATGACTCCCAAGGAGAAAGTAAGCCTGGTTGACTCTGTATAGCCCTGCGTCTCTTAAATCCAATCCATTTGCAAATCAGGACATCACTTTCTCAATGTCATGGTCTTCTTACATAATAAAGGACAAATAATAACTATTAACAACACTTACTCCCCAATAATAGCACATCAAACTCTTAAAAGCAATTTAACAACAAACACTTCAAATGAAAAAATATACAACAGAAGGAGGAGAGCTACATAACAATGTAAATTATAGTTTTATATTTTACAAAGATTCTAATAGACAACATCAAGGAAATACATGACAAGAAAAGTAATGACCCAGTCAGCCATGAAGCAAGAATAACATAGAGACTAGATGGGCATGGGACATCAAAAGCTATTAAGTAAGATTCAAAAAAAAAAAAAAAGGCCACTGGTGCTTTGTAGAACCTCTAAGGAAGATTTAAGGAAAGATGAAAAGTCAAAGATGGAATGTGACCTATTCCCACAGATGGTGTCACTGAATCAATAAAATTAGAGTATCTTACAGTTTATTCCTCATCCTTCTGTAATCCCAGTTACAGAAAAATCTGCTTGTTTTTCTTATTTCCCTACTGCCTCAATGCCTTCTACAGTTTCAGCTTTGATGTTCACGTAGTTCTAATTTCCTTACTGTGGATTTTAGCATGCCAAACAATTATGTTTCAGCATTCCCCTTCTTATTTTTCAAGTCTTAGCTATGAGATATGGGAGTTATAAGTGTAAGCAAGTCTTTTCCCTTTACAACACCTAGATAAATCTTTATCAAAGTATTTCACTGCTAGGCAATGTACTTGTTGACTCCAAATTCAGTGCAAGAATATACAACCACCACTACTCTCAAGCATTTATTTAACTTTGAGCAAAACACTACACAGGTTGCTGAGGATACAAGAAAAAATAACAATTGCTGCAATCAAGGAGCTTCTGCATTGGGACACAAGAAAAGGGATTAGATTTCATAGATTTAGGTAAGAAAATTCCTTCAACTAATGTATGTCAGCACCAGTGACTTAAGTCTTAGAAAACTACTTAGAGGACTGAAATATTAAGTGACTAGTCCAAAACCAGTATATATCAGAAATAGGATTTGAGCTCCTATCTTCCCATCTGCTTCAATAGTACCTTATATTGAAGGAACTCAACATATTAACAAATATGTTACATAATTATTTGAAAAGGAAGAGAATTAATTAGGGAGATAAAGAAAAACTTTCTATAGCATAGGTTTTCTTAATGTGGAGTCTATAAACTATTTTGAATATATTTTGATAACTATATTTCTTGTTTTAAAATTTGTCTATTTTTAATTTCATAAAACAAGCATCTCCATAACAGAGCGTAATTTTTAAAAAGATGATTGCACATGAAACCGAAAATCTATTATGTACAACTTGCTATTCCTTTTAAATACATAACAAAATAAAGACAACTAGATGGAGCAGTAGATAGAGCACTAGCCCTGAAGTGAGGAGGACCTGAGTTCAAATCCAGCTTCAGACACTTAATACTTAACTAGTTATGTGACTTTAGGCAAGTCACTTAATCTCAAGTGCCTTGCAAAAAAAATAAATAAAATTCTTTTTTAAAAATAAATACATTTAATAAAGTTATCAAGCAAAATTTCTTTTTCCCTCTTTTTTTCTTCCCTCATTATCTTCCCCTAGAGATAGCTACCTTTAGACAATGTTTGTATATGTGTACGTATTTGGGTGTGTGTATAATGTAAAATTATTTTATACATACTTCTATTTATCAGGTTTTTCTATGGATGCAGATAGCATCTTTCTTCATTAGTCCTTTGCAACTAATTTGGGTACTCAAAATAACCTATTTGCTCAAAGTTGTTATTAAAACAATATTTCTATTACCGTATACAATGTTCTCTTGATTTTATTCATTTTACTCTTTGTTATTTCATGCAAACCTATCCATGTTTTTCTAAGACCATCAAGTTCATCATTCTTATATCACAGTAGTGTTCCATCACAATCATTTATCACAATTTGAACTATTTTCCATGTGACATGCATCCCTGCAATTTCTTTTTTTTTTTTCTACTACAAAAAGAGCTGCTATAACTGTATTTCATTATTGTTGGTTTCACTTGTAATCCTGTGCATTTAAGCACATCATTCTGAGAAAGGATCCACAGGTTTTACCACGATGCCAAAAGGGTCTATGACCCAACATAATTAGGATATAAATCCGTGCTTTGGAAATTGGCATATAAATTGGGTCTGGAAAATAGTTAGGAGTTCTCAGAGGAGAGGTGAAGTACATTCTAAGCAAAGAGGACATTCTGGCCAGAAACATGAAGGCTGAAGATGGAATACTGAGTTTGGAAACAGTAAGTCAACTGCAAATAAAGGGCTATCATGAACAGTTAAATCCTCGTCTGGCTCATAAATGCATTTAAGGAGTGATTTTCATGGACAGAATTTTCCTATCTCCCTCACTGTTCCCTTATGGCTATAGGAATCTATTAAATTTATGTTCTCTCCACCTTCTTGCTATCCTCTGTCTTACTGCTGCTTGGCAAACTGGCATCACTTACTCTTGGGAGTTTCTAGCTCCCTTTAACCTTGTGTATTTGCTGTCTGTCCTTTTATAATGGGTTTTGTCTCAAGATAGAGATAAGCTGATTTTTATTGCATTTTGAACTAGTGTTTGCCACAAAGTAGGGAGAAGGGTAAAAGGAAATCTATGAGACCAATTGCCCTAGATTTAATGGGAAACCTATATTAAGCTCTCTCTGTGTAACCACAAAGGGAAACTTCACTAGTGTTATATCCTAGATTCAAACTTAGGTCTCCTTAGACCAAGTCCAGTACATTTTCCACCACGCCACCATGAATAAATAAAATGTGACTAGAAGAGATTTCATGTGCAGAAGATTTTAGTAGACTGCAAACTCAATATGAATTAATAATGTGAAATGGCAGCCAATTGAACCCTTAGGATATATTAACAGAAACATAGTACCAGAAACAAGAGAGATTATAATCCTGCTATACTCTGCTAGTTAAACTGTACATATAGAGTACTGTACTCAGTTATGGGTGCCATATTTGATAATAATTTGGGAACTTGAAATCTCACCAAAGATCAGTTTAATTAAATGGTATAATGCTTAGCTTGTCAAAAAAGAAGATTAGGAAGGAAACATAATAGATTCACATAAATATCTCTACTTCAAAGATTATTTTTGAAAATGGATTTGTATACATTTGAAATGTTATTTTACCTAGCTCCAGAAGTCAGAACTAGGACTTATGGATAGAAAGCATACTGAGGCAGATTTTGGCTAAATATAAAGATAACAATCAGAACTGCCCAAAAGTAGAAATGTAATATGTGATGAACTCCTTCTTCTGAAGGTCTTCAAACCAAAGCTCACTTGTTACAGATGCTGTGACCTGAAGTCCCTTCTAATTGTGAATTTTTATAAATCTAGGATTCATTTGGAAACATATTTGTGAAATATGGTGTGTGATCAAAAGAGGGTAATATTATTTCAAAGAAAGTTCACTGTGAGATGGACCATTGTCATGGTCAAAGAACTAGCTACTGAGACATAATTCACACATTTTGCATTAAGCAGATTCTCTTCAAAACTCCAGAATTTCTTCATAGAAACACAACTGACTACTTGAATGTGGGGTCACTTTGAATCATAAAGAGAATGTTAGAGTTAAAAAGGATCATCTTCCAGCTAGCTGGCTCAGTAGGTAAAGAACCAAAGTTAGAGTCAAGAAGACAAATTTTACCTCGCAGCAAAAGCAGCAGGTTTTGTGGGAGGACTATGTGGGTACAGAGGCTTCTATAGGTCTAAGCTCATAGAAGTAAGGGGGAGGGAACTCTTTACTAGCAATGGGGATCAGAACTCTTGTATTGTCCATATGCAGCTCTAGATCACAGTCCCAATACAAGATGAGAATTAGTAGGAGGGAGGACTGTGATCAGAGCTCCAAGGCACAAGCCAAGAGACCAGTTACCACACTTCTCCTAAGATTATACTTCCTTATAAAAACTGAAAACTTACAAATACCCCAGAACTAACTATGAAAACAGTGACACAAAAAAAACCTGAAGCTTGGAACAGTGTCCTCTCCATTCCTGGAGCAGAACCCAACTTTAACATAAAGTTAAAAGTGTTGAAATATGCTGGAAAATGAACAAACAATAAAAAAGAATCTAACCATAGAAACTACTATGGTGACAGGAAAGATTAAAACAAACTCAGAAGAAGACAACAATTTCTAAATAGCTAACATGTGAAGCATCAAAGAATAATTCCTGGAAGATCTCAAAAGGGATTTTAAAAATTAGATAATATAGTCAGAGAAAAATAGGGAAATAAATTAGAAAACTGGGGAATTTATAGACAATTTCTTCAATAAAGACCTCATTTTTCAAACATATAGAGAATGGAGTCAAATTTTTAAAAATACAAGTCATTCCCCAATAGGTAAATTATCAAAGGATATGAACAATCAGTTTCCAAGCAAACAAAAAAATCAGAGCTATCTATATTTACATGAAAAAATGCTCCAAATCATTATTGATTTAAAAGTGCAAATTAAAATAATTCTGAGGCATCACCTTACACCTATCATATTGGCCAATATGGCAGAAAAGAAAAATAACAAATATTGGAAGGGAATATAGAAAAATTAGGACAATAATATACTGTTGGCATAGTTGTGAACTGATCCAACCACTCTATAAGAGCAATTTGAAACTATACCCAAAGAACTATAAAACTGTTGAACCAGTAATATCACTATTAGGTCTGCATACCAAAAAGATTAAGGGAAAAAAATCTATATATACAAATGTATTTGTAGCAGCTCCTTTTGTGGTGACAAAGAATTGGAACTATTATATGATGATCAACTGTGAATAACAACTATTCTCAGCAATACAATGATCTAAGACAGTTCTGAAAGATTTATCATGAAAAATCCTATCCAACTCCAAAAAAAAAGGAACTGATAGAGTCTGAAACTCTAAATGTATATCAAAGCATAGGGTTTTTTTAATTTTATTTTTCTTAGGGTTTCTTTTTTGATGTTGCTGTTTTGGTTTTGTGTTTTTAATCCTTCCTTTCATAACATGACATATGGAAACCTATTTAGCATGACAGCACAAGTATGATGTTTATCATATTACTTTCCTTCTCAATGAGTGGAGAGAGAAAAAGAGATTTTAACCTACAATTTTAAAAAATGGATGTAAATATTGTTTTTAACATGAAAAAGGGGGGAATAAGGAGAGGGAGGAAAGGAAGGGAGCGAGAGAAGGAGGAAGGGAAGGAAGGAAAGGAGAGAAGGGAAGTTGAAGGAAAGAAAAAGGAGGGAGAAAGGAATGGAGAGAGAAAGGGAGGGAGGGAGAGGAAGGAAAAAGGAAGGGATGGAGGAGGGAAAGGACGGAGGGAGGAAAAAAATGAGAAAAATACCATGTTTCAATCTGTATTCAGACAATATCAGTTCTTTCTTTGGAGGTGGACAGCTTGCTTCATCATGAATCCTTTGGAAATTGTCTTGGATTACTGTGTTGCTGAGAATAGCAAAGTCATTCACATTCATCATAAAATATTGCTGTTACAATGTATGACATTTTCCTGGTTTTGGTCACTTGATTTTGCCTTGGTTCATGTAAGTCTTTCCAGGTTTTTCTGAAGATATCCTGCTCGTTTTTTTCTTATAGCACAGTAATATTTCACCAAAATCATATACTGTTGTTTATATACCATTTCCCGATTGATGGGCATGCTCTCCATTTCCAAATCTTAGCCACCACAAAAAGAGGGACTATATTTTTGTATGTTTGTCTTTTTTCCCTTTTAATGATCTCTTTGGGAAATAGAGCTAACAGAGGTATTTATTGCTAGACCAGTGGATTTGCAGCTTTATAGCCCTTTGCTCTCCAGATCATAATTACATCTTAATTTGTTTCAGGCTACTCTCAGGACTGTTGTGGCTGCTTTGTAGGCTGCATGTTTGATACTTCTGATCTAATCCATTCTACCAATGTGAAGAATGACATCCTGAGAGGTGAAGAAACTTTTCTAAGATTACACAGAAATTCAACATCAGAGTCAGGACTAAAACAAGGGTCTGATCTCTAATTCTGCACAAACTATGCTACTCTTAAAAATTAAATAAATAAAACAAATGATTTCACTTGTGATTTTCAAACCTAGGTTCTCTTCATTCTTAGGATAGTAGAGTTTTCCATGGGAAATCTTGACTTGTTTCAAAGTTATACTAGAAAGTCAATGTTTAGTTGCCAATTGCTATTTTCCTCAAAAATCTATCATTTTTCTCATTTTTTTCCTCAAAAGTGCTGTCAGTTTATAACAATTTTGTCTCTGGAAATGGATAGCACAATCTTCATGTAAATTTTCCTCATATTCAAGGGCTAGTATTCCCAAAACAAATCTAAGTATATCTTTAGTCAACACTATCATATCTTCTTATCTATTTGAAGTAAATTTCCAATATTTTATCAGTCACAAGAATGATTAAATAATGTCTTTTCTAGCTCTTTAAAACTGTTTGTATCATTTAAAAGTTCATGCTCTTGACATTCTTTCCTCCTCATGTTTCTTTTAAAATGTCAAGCGTCTCACCTGCAAATTAAACTTTATACAAGATGCCACTCTGTTCTAAGTAACATCCATTCATTGTGATGTCATCTAGTCCATTCTGTTTTCACCACATCTGATAGTTTAAAATCTACTGGAAAAAACATTGTTTTAGCAAGCTAAAGCAAAATCACAATAGGTCACTGTTATGATTATTCCTCCTCTCCTCCCATTAGAAAAAGGTTCAAAATGATATCACTCTTTAGTAAACAAGATTAAGTATATATCAGGGATGTTATGAATATTCAGAGAAATCTCATAATAACAACCCTTAATAATTAGTACCAAGAAGAGGTTGCAGCCTAGATGTAATCTTCTTACATCATCTTTGGTATCATCTTTGCCTCATTTAATATTCAGTATCAAGACATTCCACTGATAATAATGTCTTCCACATAACACATACTTTATCTGTAAATATGTGTGTGTGTGTGTGTGTGTGTGTGTGTGTGGCAGAAACACACTTCTAAGTTACAAAAGAATAAATAAAAAGGCAGTCACAAAAAACATAAAGCACACTAATCTGGTTTCCAAGACAGGAGCCCACAAAATTGAATATTCTTTTTTCAACTTCTCTGTTTATTCTCTTTGAATTTTTGAGCTATAAGGAACCTTAAAGATTATGTAGGGGCATCAAGGTGGCACAATGGATACAGTGCTGGCTGTGAAGTCAAATGGGTCTGAATTCAAATCCAGCCTCAAACACTTACTAGCTATATGACCCTGGGCAAATCAGTCAACCCCATTTGCCTTAAAAAAAAAATGTAGTTCAGGTTCAATTGCAGTGGAGAGAATGCTAGATTTGGCATCAAGGAGACAAGTTCAAATCTAACCTTGGATACTTACTAGCCAAGTTACATTAGGCAAGTCTCTTAAACTCAGCTTTCTACCTTTAAAGTGGAAACAAAAAAAAATGAAAATAATTATAATACTTACCTGAAGTTAAGATGAATGAGTTAAAACTTGTAAAGTGCTTTATAAACCTTAAAACATTATATAAATGCTGTTATTATTATTATCTGTATTATTAGATCTTAAAATCTCCATAGCTCTTTGGGTCAGATGCCACCTGTCTCCATAATTTTAAAATTTTCTAGTAGATAGGAAAACTAAAACACTTTGTTTTCAGTATTCATTAGTTCCAAGACTTTTAAGAAATGAAAAATAAATTCTCACAAAACGGTGGAAACTTAGAATCTAGGGTTGGTGTCATCTGCATTTTTAAATAGTGTATATTTTGGGAGGGTAAGGCACTGAATCATTAGATACCTTACTCATGGCCACACTACTACTTACGCAAAATTTAAACTCAGCTCTCCTAACTTCAGAGTCCACACTTCTTTCCAATTCAAAATTTATGAATAAATAGAATATATGGAATTACCTGGATAGAGAAGACAGAAAAGGAAATTTTAGATGATATTGAGAAAAGGCATAAAGATCTTTTCCATCTTATTTAGTTTGGAGACAGTGGACACGTGCTGACACTAGGCATGAATAGACATGATATTTTAATGTCACTATAAATCAGAAACTTATATAAAAAGAAATGTTTCATGATTTTTGAACTTAAAAGAAATATAAACTGGTTCTTCATAAAAATTGTCTGCTGCCTTTGAAATGCAAGTTTTTATTCAGAGACCACAGTTTTCTTAAAGCTTCCTAATACTTTGCAGTTTGAATTTATGCTTTTGAAAAATTAACATTTTGGTCTCATAATTTAATTTTTGATATTAAAGCATGATTCACTTGGGAGACAACAAATACTGAAGAGAATTCATTCATATTTGACATATATATGTATGTATATAAAGTATATTCTATACTGTCTGATAATTATTTCTGAAAACCAGTTTAAAAGGCTGCATTTTCTTGCAAGCCAATTTCTATTACAATGGATAAGCTAAGTTTCAGTCTGACTTTCTAATCCTCTGAAAATACCTAGAACTTTTTAATTTAATTTTAAAACTTCTGTGATAGAGATCAGGGACAGGAAAAAGAAAGTGTATGCCTTTTAATCTTATTATAATGCCATTCAATTCACTCCTTCATTTATCTACTAGTATGTGTAGAAGTTTCTGAAAGAGGAAATCAATTAAGGAATTAATTTTCAAGCTCTCGAAGAGGATTCAACCACAAATTATGTGGTTACTTTTTAGTCATTTCAAATGCTCTAACTATATTGGAAGTGACAAAAGTTGCACATTATCCCCATTTAAAATAGCATTGATAAAAAGAGATATATTGATTACATTAAATTATTAAGTTTTTGCACACACAAAAAAAAAATTAAAGCAAGATTAGAAGTAAGCCAAGTTTGGAAAGGAAGCAGCAAACTAAGGGAAATTTTTACAGTCAGTGCTTCTGATAAGGCTTCATTTCTAAAATACATAGAGAATTGATTCAAATTTATAAGAATGAAGGCCATATCCCAATTGATAAATGGTCAAAGGATATGAACAGACAATTTTCAGATGAGGAAATTGAAGCCATTTCTAATCAAATGAAGGAGTGCTCTAGATCACTATAGATAGAGAAATGCAGATTGGGACAACTCTGAGATATAACTTTGCATCTCTAAAATTGGCAAGGATGGAAAAAAAGATAATGACAGATGAGGAGGAGATATTGGAAAACTGGGGCACTGGTACATCATTGGTTGAGTTGCGAGATGATCCAATCATTCTAGAAGACAGTTTGGAACTATGCCCAGGGGCTATAAGGTTATATATGCCCTTTGATCCAACAGTGTCTCTGCTGGGTCTATGTCTCTAGGAGATGGTAAAGAGGGAAAAGGGACCCACATAAGCAGAGATGTTTGTAACCTTTTTGTGGTGGCAGGAAACTGGAGGTTGAGTGGATCCCCGTCAATTGGGGAATGGCTGAATGGTTATATTTGTGAAAATAGTGGAATATTATTGTTCTGCAAGAAATGATGAATGGGCTAGTTTTTGGAGAAGCTTAGAAATATTTGCACCAACTGGTGCTGAGTGAAGTGAGCAGAACTAAGAAGACATTGTACACAATAACAGCAAGACTGTATGATGACCAACTGTGATGGACTTGACTCTTTTCAGCAATGAGGTGATTTAGGACAATTCCAATAGATTTGTGTTGGAGGGTACCAATCATATCCAGAGAGAGAACTATAGAGATTGAACGTGGATTGAAGTATGCCATTTTCACCTTTTTGTTGTTGTTTGATTTTTCTTGCGTTTTTCCCCCTTTTGATCTGATTTTTCTTGAACAGCATGATGAATATGGAAATATGTGTTAGAAGAATTGCACATATTTAATCTATATTAAATTGCTTACTGTCTAGAGAAGGAGGAAAATGGAGAGGGAGAAAAAATTGTAACACAAGGTTTTTGTGAGGGTGAATATTGAAGCTGTCTTTGCATATGTCTGGAAAAATAAATATTATTAAAAATAAATTTTTTTAATTAAAAATTTACTCTTCATAGGACAGAGAGAGACAGAGACAGAGAGAAATTCACAACATGAATATAATGGCATTTTAAATACTGTGAGACATCTATTGCTTTCATAATCTTGGTTACCTCAGTTTATTTTCATAGCCCATCAACACAGCTTTTGAACAAAACACTTGAAGAAAATAATGTTTTCTGAAAGAAGTATTAATTCAATTTTTTTTTTAATTTTTAAAAGAGACTTAGATGAGGGAATCAAAATTCTAGGGCTTCTTAGAACAGAATCATTTTGGTCCAATATTCCTAGACATTTTAGTTGGCTACAGCGACACCTACTGTTATTAATAAGAAAGAACAACCTGCTCAAATGCAAGCTATATGCGATCTAATAGGGTTCCTTCACAATGAAAGATACAACCTCCATCAAGTTTTTCTCCACTCTATGTCAAAACAAAAATTAAAATGATATCATACACAAACAAAATCCCTAGATTTTATCTTGTCAAGATTTCTAGATTTATTTTCAAGAATTATATTTCTCATATTATTGTTCTGTAAGAAACGACCAGCAGGATGATTTCAGAGAGGTTTGGAGAAACTTAGATGAATTGACACTAAGTGAAATAAGCAGAACCAGGAGATTATTATACATGGCAACAACATGATTATCCAATGATCAATTCTGATGGACGTGGCTCTCTTCAACAATGAGATGATTCAAACCAATTCCAATTTTCAAAAATGAAGAGAATCAGCTACACCCAGAGAGAGAACTATGGGAAATGAATGTGAACCACAACACAGCATTTCCACTCTTTCTGTTATTGTTTGCTTGCATTCTTGTTTTCCTTCTCAGATTTTTTTCTTTCTTTCTAGATCTGATTTTTCTTCTATAGCAAGATAACTGTATAAATATTTATACATATGTTGGATTTAATATATACTTTAACATATTTAATATGTATTGGACTACCTGCCATCTAGGGAAGGGGGTGGAAGGAAGGGGGGTAAAAGTTAGAACAGAAGGTTTTGCAAGGATCAATGTTGAAAAATTATCCATGCATATGTTTTGTAAATAAAAAGCTATGATAATAATTTTTAAAAAGGTAAAAAAAATGCAAATAAAGAAATCCTGGCATAACCTGTAAAAAAATCATATTTCTCATCATGCATCCTGGGAAAAAGTCCTTTGCAAGCAATGACCTAGAGATGGGACAGAGAACATCGAGTCCAAATTCCTTGTTTTATTGATGATAAAACTGAGATTCAGGGGAGGTAAATGACTTGCCCAAAGGTAAATAGACTGTAAGCATCAGAGGTAATATTTGAACCAATGGGGTAGACACTGGACCTGGGATCAAATCGTGAGTTAGATACAATTCAGAGAGAGTGAAGGCTCAGAAAGAGTCAAACACAACTGAATAATAATAACAAAATGGGTAACCTTGGAAAAAAATCACCTCATCTCTTTGGGCCCCGGTTTCCTCAGCTTGTAAAATGAAGAGTTGAGCTCATGATATCTAAAGTCACATTCAATAATAAATTGAAGATTCTATGAATTCAAATCTTCTTATTTCATACCCAATACTGTTCCCAAATCTATCATGATGCTTCCCTTCAATATTATCTATGGGGCTTGGTTATCCCATCTTCATTGATACCACTGTTGCCATTTAATGCTATGTTTTGAAAAGTTATTTATAGTTGGAATTCTCTTTTTCTAGAAACAACATGTAAGACAGGTTTTTTAAAATTATCTTCATTTTATGACTTTGCTATTCTCCGCATTATAATGATTCACAACCACTCTGAAGGATTTATGATAAAAAATGCTATCTATACCCAGAGAAAGAACTGGTTATGTTTAAATGCAGAATGAAGCATTCTTTTCTTTTACTTGAGTTTTCTTGAAGTTATTTTCTTTTGGGTGGAGGGAGTTACATGTTTTCTTTCACAACATTTCTTTTATGGAAATATTTTGTATAACTTCACATGTACCTTCTTAATGGGGTGGAGTAGGAAGAAAGGGAGAGAATCTGGAACTCAAAGTTTAAAAAGCCAAATGTAAAAAAAATGTAACTGAGGAAAATAAAAATATTAAATTAATTATCTCCATTTTATAGGAGAGAAAATGTAAGCAAAGAAGAGATTTCCATCTTCTGAGACAAACCCAGACCATAATTTCTCTCCTTAGAGCCCTCTTAGATGCTCTAAAGTTTTAATATTTATAGCATAGAAGGCTTAAAAGAAATGTAACCCCTGTGTTTTTTCTATAATTTTTATTACAGGTCCACATTTGTACCTGATCTCATAAGAGAGAGGCCCACTTCTTTATTAATCTCACCTTTTAGGAAGGGAGCAAATACAAGATTAATTATTTCAAAAGTGTGAGCAGAGAAAGGAAACAGCGGAAAAGGGGTCCCTGAAATTACCTGCCCAATTTCAATACCTTTTAGCAATAAAGAAATTCAATTTTCTTTTCCCAAGTTTCCAAGATCTTTTTAAGGACCACTCACCCTGAATAAAACTTATCACTAAAATTCTTCATCATACTTAAAAAAGAGGGGGCAAAAACAGAATATGGAAGTTATTTGACAATTAGAGATCAATGATCATAGGATCATAGATTAAGAGATGGAAGGAACCTTCGAGAGTATCTTTTTCAACCCCCTTGTTATAAAGTTGAAGAAAGTAAAGAAAGGTTAAATAGCCTTCTTAACATCTCACCTAGATAGTAAAAAGAGCAAAAAGATTTGAACCCAAGTCCCATGGTTACAGAACTGATATTCTTTGCATTATACTATAACCCTTCTATTGCAGATCCTTTGGGAGGGGTCATTAATCATTAGATCAAAATCAAGTCAAAAGGCACCATACCCATTCAGAACCTGCCCTTAAGACCGTTTTTGTTTATTATTTCTTTTTTTAATTTATTTTATTCTAAACTTAAATCAAATAAGCATTTCCATAGCACTACGGAATAGGAAAAAAGAGATGATTGTACATGAAATTGCAGATCAATTATGTATGACTTGCTATTTCTTTAAATATATAATAAAGTTATCATGTATTTTTTAAAAAATTTTCTTCTCCCACCCCACCCTGAATTTGTCCAATCACTATGTGCTTTTGTGATCTTAAAAATAATTTTATTGCTGTCAATTCTTTGATCTCAAAACAAAAAGACTTATGGGCTTTTCCAAAAGGAAGTTCTCCTACTGACCATACTGCTCTTCTAGGCAGGCTTTTCTTAAAATTTGACAAGCTCTAAGTAAATATAATGATGTTGTTGCTATTACCATCTTATTGGGAATTTCTGCACAATTCTGTACAAGCAGTCTCAACACACTGGTTTGAATAAAGATCTCAATGAAGAAGAGTTATTGTTTTTGACACGTGGGGGTACAGATGAAACTGAATCAAGAAGCTGAATAGTAAGAAGCTCAGGATCTTAAGCTGGAAGGAAAGAAGGGAAGGAAGGAAGGAAGGAAGGAAGGAAGGAAGGAAGGAAGGAAGGAAGGAAGGAAGGAAGGAAGGAAGGAAGGAAGGAAGAAAGAAAGAAAGAAAGAAAGAAAGAAAGAAAGAAAGAAAGAAAGAAAGAAAGAAAGAAAGAAAGAAAGAAAGAAAGAAAGAAAGAAAGAAAGAAAGAAAGAAAGAAAGAAAGAAAGAAAGAAAGAAAGAAAGAAAGAAAGAAAGAAAGAAAGAAAGAAAGAGAGACAGAGAGAGAGGAAGGAAGGAAGGAAGGAAGAAAGAGAGAGACAGAGAGAGAGGAAGGAAGGAAGGAAGGAAGGAAGGAAGGAAGGAAGGAAGGAAGGAAGGAAGGAAGGAAGGAGGGAAGGAGGGAAGGAGGGAAGGAGGGAAGGAGGGAAGGAAGGAAGGAAGGAAGGAAGGAAGGAAGGAAGGAAGGAAGGAAGGAAGGAAGGAAGGAAGGAAGGAAGGAAGGAAGGAAGGAAGGAAGGAAGGAAGAAAAAGGAAGAAAGAAATGGTAGGAGAATAAAAGGCACACAGGAAGTCACTGAGAATAAAATTTTGCCTACTTCAGTTTTGCATAAGTTTGGCCCTGTTTAAATAGAAAGAGAAGGAAAAGTTGAATAATTAGATTGTCTTTGCATCTCTTCAATGTCCCCCATGCTGGAGGTTAGTACTGAGCAGTAAGACCTAGTTGACAATAAATAGTCACTTTTGCCCATGAATGCACAAGACAACATAAACCATCTGTTTCCTAACTAGTAGGAGTTTGTAAGAGCAATGCCTAATTATACATTTGTGATGGTGACTCCCTGATTTCCATCTTCTGCAGTTTACTTTAGGTAAGGTTACTTTGGACTAAACCAAGTTACAAATAGTTACACTTCTCTCTCAAGAAGAGTTAGATGGAAAATTCAAATCCTGTCATTCCAAAGATATAAACTTTGTACAAGGACTTGGTGATAAGAAGTAAATCACAATTGTCTTGGGAACTGTCAGCAATATCCATTTTAACTTCTCTTCTAGGTTTTCTTGTAGTCCAGTCATTTCAATCATGTCCAACTCTTTCTTATTTAAGATTTTCTTGGAAAAAAGACTGGAATAGTTTTCCATTTCCTTCTCCAGCTCAATTTACAGATGAGGAAACTAAGGTAAACAGGGTTAAGTAACTTTCCCAGGGTCACAAAGCTAGTAAAAGTGTCTGAGGCCAGATTTAAATTCAAGAAAATGAGTCTCAAGTCTTAAAAATCTGAAATTTCCTGAAATTATTTTAAAGATTCTCAGTAAACCCAGACTGATGTCCTTTCTTGATTAAATATCTATAAAAATGAGTAAATTTGTCTATGGAATCATTCTATTAAAGATATTACCTCCTTGTACCAGCATAGAACATGTGGAAGCTTATTGGGGAGGGGGGATTTGATCTGGTTCTATTCAACATTTTCATCAAATACTTGAAAGAAAAGAAACAGTATACTTATTAAATTTTCAGATGACACAAAGCTAGAAGTGATAACTAGCCCTGGATTGAAAGAATTGAGACACAAAAAGATCTTAACTGGAACACTGGGCTAAAGCTAAGAAGATTACATTTATCCCTTTTAAATTCCAAGTCAAGCTCCTCTATTCAAAATAATTTACAAGGAAAGAATGGCAGAGTAGCTAGAAATCAGTTCATATGAAAAAAAAATCTAGGTTTTATTGGATTACAAATTTAATAAGCATCAGAGCATGATGCAGAAGCCAAAAAAAGCTAACATGATCTTAAGTGGCATTAACAGAAATGCAATGATAAGGGAAATAAGAATCCCATGCCACTCTTTGCTGGTCAAACCACACCCATCAATCATTTCTGGGCAATGTATTTTACATAAGATCAGCAAACTGGAACAATCTAAAGGAGAGTGGCCAGGGTGGTGAGGGCACAAAATCATGACATCTTTCGATTGGCTTGATCAACCTAGGGATAGATAACAAGAGAAAAAAAAACAGGGATGGAGACAAAGTTGCCTTGCAAATATTTAAAGAATTATCCTGTAGATAATTCTGACTGTCCCCAGAAAACAGAACTAGAAACAGTGGGCAGAAGTTTCAGAGAGACAAATTACAACCCAACCCAGGGAAAAGCTTTCTCATAATTAGAGCTACCCCAAAATTACAGACTGTAATTGACTTCTTTAGGAGGTAATGAATTCATCATCATTGAAGGTCTTCAGGTAAAAGCTACATGATCATTAATCAAATTGGTTACAGACCCTTTTGTTCATTCCTCTATACAGCACTATTAAGGGGCATAGTGGAAAAACTGCTGGGCTTAAAGAACTTGAGTTGAAATCCAGCCTTAGACACTTACTAGCAGTGTAACCCCAGGCAAGTCATTTAATCCTGTTTGCCTTGGTTTTCTCATCTGTAAAATGAGCTGGAAAAAGAAATGGCAAATCATTCCAATCTCTTTTTCAAGAACAACAATTACCAAATGGATTTTAAGTAAAACTTGAAGGAGCCAGGGAAGGCAGAGAACAGAGATAAAGAGGCAGAATTCTAGGTAAGGAAAATGCCCAGTCTGGAGAATATCGTGTACAAAATAGCCAAGAGCCAGTGGAAGAGAGTAAGGTATAAAAAGACCAGAAGGGTGGAAAGGAACTAAGTTATGGGGAGCTTTAAAAAAACCAGACAGATGATTTAATTTAGACCTCGAGGTAATATGGAGACACTGACACAAGCCCTTGGCTGCTCTTTCCTCATTCTTCTTCATGATAAGATAGCAAAATAGAAAGTGATAAAATATAGAAACAGAGGGAGGTGAAGAACCCATGATGTAGCATGAGTGGCAAAAATGAAATGGCAATACTAGTTCTTAACTGGCCCTAAGCCTACTCACACTGCTCTGCAATAGTGTAGCCAAGGAAGAAATCAGTCAAAGGTCCCTGCCAAATATAGAATGGCCAAGAGAGAAAATCATCACTGGAAAGTATTGAATCTATGATTGGTCTAATTTTTTCATTTCTAAGTGAAACCACTTCATCCCCCCTCTATAGATTTTACTCCCTCATGGGCCTATGGTCAATTTGATTACCCAGAGCCACAATCCAAGCAGCTTGGAATCAAAGATCAATCTCACCACTGATTCTACTCTGTCTTTGTATGATATTTCTAGAAACTAGTCCAGGGGTTCTCAATCTTTCTAATCCCTGTAATCCCCTGGCTTTCTGTAAATTTTCCTATAGTCCTATTCAGTATGAAAGGAAATACATTTCAAAACTTATCATCTTATGCACATAAGAAACATTATCAAAAAGAGAATAATGTTTTGTAAGGAAAATTTTCTTCCCCAGAATGAAACTCCAGATCTAGACTCATGCTTATCCAATATGTCAGATACTGCCCCCAACTTTAACATCCTGTCACCTAGTCTTAGAGATTGAATTTCTTTCTTGTTTCCCTCACTTAAATCCCGATCTTGGTGCTTGGCACTATACCCTACTATACCCTATTTTTCATTTTGTTTTGTTTTGCTTTTTCAGCAATGTTCCCTGCCTTGCTAATCTTCTCAGGTATTTAACTTGCTGTAGTCTTTTCCTTGGTAATTTTCTTGGTTGTGCCTCTATGTAGATAACACAAATCTCTGTCTCCAGTCCCATTCCTTTTCTCTGAATTCTAATTCTGACTCTTCAGCTAACTTCTGGACATCTCTATCTAATGCATCATATTCCCCAAAAAGCTGCTCCACTACCAACTTTCCTCTTTATGCAACTTAAAGACTCAAAATCATCTTTTTTCTTCTCTCTTCTCCAACCCCAACATTTAATGTTATTAAAACTTATCTATATTACTTCCATATGATCTCTCAAATCCCAAAACAAAAGTCTGGTCGTGTTACTCTCTTGCTCAAAAAAAAAAAAAATTCTAATGTCTCTAAAATAAAACAGAAACTCCTTAGCATGGTACTTAAGATCCTTTTCAGATTATTACTCACATCCATAACTTCTTGATATAAATAATATTCCTTTAAATTCAATATACTTTTGACCAATCATTCTCTGATCAATAAGTATTCTTTCTATTTTGATTTTATATTATTAAAAAGTACTATGAATATTTTATATTTATGGAATCTTTCTTTTATCTTTTACTTCTTTAGGAGCTTAGGTCATCAATTATATAAAACACTATAGTCACTGATAATGTCAGATAATTGAGATGCTACCACATATGATATTCTTATTTTTAATTTACTATTTTAAATGTTAATTTATTCTGAAGAAGTAATCATTCAAAATTGTGTGATTTTTCTATATTATGCCTAGAAAGATCTGAGTGCTTTGCTGACAATCAAACTGAATATTTAATGACTCCAGGCTTCAAGCTCAAAATTTCCTCAGTTTTAATTCTGAGACTTGCCAGAGTGACATAATTAAATCCAGAAGCAATAGTTTTGGTTTGGTTTTGGTTTTCAAATACAGAGCAGAAACAATTATAGGACTTTTATTCCAAAGACTTATAATTGAAATCCCCCATAACAGTGAGTTTTTTCCCTCTTCTTTTCCACATCCATGTTTCTTTGGTTTTCTTCAAGTAAAGTCATACTTTCTGCAAGAAGCCTTTCCCACACTGATGCATTTTTGGTGGAATTGTGAATACATCCAGCCATTCTGGAGAGCAGTCTAGAATTATGCTCAGAAACTTATCAAACAGTGCATACCCTTTGATCCAGCAGTGTTGCTACTGGGCTTATATCCCAAAGAGATCTTAAAGAAGGGAAAGGGACCTGTATGTACAAGAATGTTAGTGGTGGCCCTCTTTGTAGTGTCCAAAAACTGGAAACTGAGTGAATGCCCATCAGTTGGAGAATGGCTGAATAAATTGTGGTATATGGATGTTATGGAATATTATTGTTCTGTAAAAAATGACCAGCAGGATGATTTCAGAAAGGCCTAGAGAGACTTACATGAACTGATGCTGAGTGAAATGAGCAGGACTAGGAGATCATTATATACTTCAACAACAATACTATATGATGATCAATTCTGATGGACTTGGCCCTCTTCAACAAATCAGTTCTATTTGTTCAATAATGAATAGAACCAGCTGCACCCAGCAAAAGAACTCTGGGAAATGAGTATGAACCACTACATAGCATTTCCAATCCCTCTATTTTTGTCCACTTGCATTTTTATTTCCTTCACAGGTTAAGTGTATATTATTTCAAATTCCTGTTCTTGTGCAGCAAAATAACTGTATGGATATGTATACATATATTGTATTTAATATATACTTTAACATATTTAACATGTATTGGTATACCTGCCATCTGGGGAGGTAGTGAGGGGAAGGAGGGGAAAATTTGGAACAAAAGGTTTTGCAATTGTCAATGCTGAAAAATTATCCATGCATATATCTTGTAAATAAAAAGCTATAATAAAAAAGAAGAAAAAGAAATAAAATAAATTTTTATGAAAATAAAAAGAAGCCTTTCCCAATCTTCCTTAATTTTACTCCATTTCTTTGACACCAGCCCCAATTTATCCTTTTTATATCTTGTTTGTACATCATTGTTTAAGGTTATATTATTCCCCATTAAACTATATGTTTTTAAAGAGCAGGAAAGTTTTTGCTCTTTTTTCATATCCCTAGTGCAAAACACAGAATGTCACATAAAAATGTTAGACAATTGATTAATCGATTCAAGAAAGGTCTGGATTCAAATATCACCTCTAGGTTTACTAAATGTGCTTGCAGACAAATCATTTAATCTTAGCCTGTTTCCTCATCAAAAAATAGGAATAATAATAATAACAGTGATACCAATCTCACAGTGATGTTTTAGTAATCAAATGATTTAACAAACACAATTTTTTTCAAACCTAAAGGTGTTAAATAGATGTTAGCAATTATTGCTGTTATTTTCATTATTTCATAGAGACAGATAGATAGACTTGTGAATTAGAGTAAAATACTTAATTTTGTGCATGCATGATTAGCCTCAGATTTGCCACCTGAACTTTATCAATTATTTCCTAATCCTGCCCTTATACAAAACCCTCCACTAAAGTGATACTGCCCTGTTTCATTTAGGTTCAGAGGTCCCCCTGGATTTTCAAAAACAAAATCAGCAAAGATCTTACAGATCCTCACAAGCTAGCAAAATTTATGGGCCATACTATTTGTCTCTCATCCAAAGAATAAGAGAGCTGAAGTAGGAGGCTGATCTTCAGAAGATTGAGCACAAGGTGGTAATTCTGTTTTGTTTTGTTTTTTTTCAGGAAACCTTACATAACCCTTATTCCACCCAAATCCAGAGCAATTTTATCAAAGGACAGCTCTAAGAATTATGTGCTGCATGAACAGAGAAAAGCATGACTTCTGAATGACTGAGAGAATGCTGACCATGATACTTCACAAGAAAAGAATAGACCTACTTCAACTGTGTACAGTTGAAAGAGAGCAGAAGAGATGAGATGTAAACTTTTGAAGGTTAGACTGGAACCCTCAGAGTCTCAGACATATATGGAAAACCAGTCCATCATACCCCTTAACCTATAAGGCTTGCAATTCTAGAATGGCCTTTTTCTTATTGAGATCATTCTTTCTCTCCTGGTTTAAGTTGTGATATACCTCAGCCAGCTAAAGGGCAGGATTCATTTACTCTTCAATATTCTTTGGTAAGTCTAATATGTAAAACTTCCCTAGTTTCTGTTTGTCATTTTTCTAGGCAGAAATTTCTTTAGGAGAAATTAATTTGTTCACTATTTCTTCTTTGTTGTCAGTCTGACATCCTAATTGGAAATAAAGGTGTAGGAGGAAACATGCACGGTATAAGGCTGTCCAGCCACAAAACCACCCTATGTTGGGGCAAAAAGCGGAATAAAATTTGGAAAAAAACACTAGTTCTCCATTAAGGAATGGAGGAATTGTGATCTGAATCAATCAGAATCATACCCACACCAATGAAATTGTTTATCATTAACATAAAGTTAGTTCCTTCACTTTGGTTGTACAGAATTTTAATGAAACTAAATACTAGTGAATTACAATAGATACCAGATTAATTAAGAAATCATTTTCTCTTCCCTTTTCAAAAGGTTCCTTTCTCTTGAAACCCTTCTATGTAGAAAGGATGAATGGAATCCTTTATGGCTTTCAGATAATAAGTGAATAATTCATAGGATAAGAAAAACAATGTCATATTAATCCAGATCACAAAAACACGAGTAATGAAAGCAATTATTAAACCTTCCCAAATGTGCTGTCATTTATTGATCAATTTTTTGATTTATTAATTTATTGATCAATCCAGTTCAGCAACATAATATCAAAATATTTTCATTTTCATTTGTGATTGATATAAAAAAGGAAGAAAGTTATTTCAATAGAAAAGATTTAGAAGAAATTATTTTTGAGGTAGCTAGGTAGAGCACTGGATAGAGTACCAACCCTGAAGTCTGGATGACCTGAGTTCAAATCTGGTCTCAGACACTTAAAACTTCCTAGCTATATGACCTTGGGAAAGTCACTAAACCCAGTTGACACAGTAAAAAAAAAAAAAAAGAAGAAGAAGAAGATGTTTATTCTTACCAAGGCCCTGATTCTGTTGTTCCCACTCAATAGTATCTGGAACCTGATATGATGCTCCTTCCAATGGTTCCAAGTTCCCCCTATCTAGTCTGGGTTCCTGGGAAGTAATTCCAGGGAGAGTAAACCCAGGAAGATCAGTATCACCCTCCATGCTTTCATCTAAAGAGTCTTCATCTTTATCTTCCTCTTCTTCTTCTTCTTCTTCCTCCTCTTCCTCCTCCACTTCTTCATCCTCATCTTCCTCTCCCTCTAGAAAGGAAGAAATCAAAACAAAACTGTTAAGCAATACAAATGTTTTATCATTGTCCAGTTACTGTAAAATAATGGTATATCATCTTTTTAAAAAGATTATCCGTGGTTTAAACTAGATTATGTGGTGTTGAAGAAAGGGAAGAATTAGAGTCCCCCAAATATTTTACACTTTAATCCTTTCACATTATGGTTTTGTTAGGAAAGATTATCACATCAATTCTCATTATCATAGTGAAAGTCCTAAGAAAATAAGTGCCCAGTATAATCTGAAGAGTAATTAAATAACTTTTAAGGGTTCTTGACAAGAAGCAGTGTGTTATAGTCAGTGGAAAAAGCACTTGCACTGTAGTCAGAAGACTTGACATTTGTTATCTGTGTATTCCTGGATAAGTTTTCTCTGAATGTCAATTTCTTTATCTGAAAAATGGGAACTGTAATACTATCACTATTCACAGGATTGTGAGAAGAAAAGCATAAGTAATGTGAGGTGTTTTTAACTAAGGTTCTTACTAAAAATAAAAATAATAGGGTTTTCTGTCACATGAAGTGAAAAAGAGCAAAAAAAAAAAAAGGACAATATGCATATTGAATTTTTTAAATTAAACAGCAACAAAGCATAGATTATATATAATAGATGATAATGATACTTCCTTTTTTGGATAATCATTCATATCCGAAGCCCTAACTGTGAGTGTACCCCAAGGTTCTGTATAGAGTCTTTTATTCTTTGCCTACACTCTTTCTGGATGACTTCATTAGTTCCTAAGCATCCATCTACATCTCTAGACAAATGACTTCCACACTTCTATCTGGAAGTCTAGTATTTAGCATAGTGTCTGGAACATAATAGGTACTTAATAAATGTTTATTGACTGAGTGATCTATGTAACCATCCTGGTCTCTTTCTAAGCTTCAGGGATACATCACCAATTACCCATTAGACATTTACAACAGGATGATCTATGAGCATCTCACACTTAATATGTCCAAAAAAAAAAAGTTCATTATCTTTCTCCCAAAGCCCTTCTTCTGAACTTCACAGTTCCTTCTTAGAAGATGCCATCATCTCATAAAAAAGGAAAAATGACCCATATGTACCAAAAAATGTGTAGAAACTCTTTTTGCGGTGTCAAAGAAATATAAATTAAAGTAATGCCCATCAATTGGGGAATGGCTAAACAAGTTGTGCTATATGCATGCGATGCAATACTATTGTAAGATGTGATATATCTTACAATGATATATGTGATTATATAAGAAATGATAAGCAGATTGATTTCAGAAAAATTTGAAGACTTATTTGAACTGATGCTGAGTAAAGTGAGTAGAACCAGGAGAACATTGTACACAGTAACAGCAACATTATGCAATGATCAGTTGTGACAGATTTAGTTCTTCTCAGCAATGCAATGATACAAGATAATTTCAAAAGGCTTATAATGGAAAATGCTATCCACATTCAGAGAAAAACATGAAATTAGAATGCAGATCACAGCATAATTTTTTCACTTTTTTTGTGATTTTTTTCATGGTTTTTCTCTTTTGTTCTGTTTCTTCTTTCCAACATGTTGCAAAAATATATTAAACATGAATGCACATGTACAACCTACATCAGATTGCTTGCCAACTCTGGGAGGGGGATGACAATGAGGGAGAGAGGGAGAAAAATTTTAAATTTAAAATTGTATTTAAAATGAATATTGAATTTTTACATCTAAAGGTTCTGATAAAGGCCTCATTTCTAAAATATATAGAGAATTTACTCAAATTTGTAATAGTTCAAGCCATCCTCCAATTGATAAATGGTCAAAGGATATGAACTGATAATTTTCATATGAAGAAATTGAAACTATTTGTAATCACATGAAAAGGTGCTCCAGGGCAGCTAGGTAGTGCAGTGGATAGAGCACCAGCCTTGAATTCAGGAGGACCCGAGTTCAAATCTAGTCTCAGACACTTAACACTTCCTAGCTGTGTGACTCTGGGCAAGTCACTTAACCCCAGCCTCAGGAAAAAAAAAAAAAAAAGAAAAGGTGCTCCAAATCACTATTGATTAGAGAAACGCAAATTAAAACAACTGAGATACCACTACATACCTGTCAGATTGGCTAAGATGACAGGAAAAGATAATGACAAATGTCGGAGGAGATGTGGAAGAATTGGGACACTGATACATTATTGGTGGAACTGAACAGATCCAATCATTCTGGAGAGCAATTTGGAACTATGAGCAAAAAGTTATCAAACTGTGCATACCCTTTGATGCAGCAGTGTTTCTACTGGGCTTATATCCCAAAGAGATCTTTAAGAAGGGAAAGTGATCCACATGTGCAAAAATGTTTGTGGCAGCCCTTTTTGTATCAATTGGAAAATGACTGAATAAATTATGGTATAAGAATGTTATGTAATATTATTGTTCTGTAAGAAATGACCAGCAGGATGATTTCAGAAAAGGTCTAGAGAGATTTACATGAACTGATGCTTAGTGAAATGAGCAGAACCAGGAGATCATTATACATGGCAACAACAAAACTATATAATAATCAATTCTGATGGATGTGACCATCTTCAACAATGAGATGATTCAAACCAGTTCCATTTGTTCAGTGATGATGAGAGCCATCTACACCCAGAGAGAGCCATGAGAACAGAGTGAAGACCACAACTTAGCATTCTCACTCTCTCTGTTGTTATTTGCTTGCATTTTGTTTTCTTTCTCAGTTTTTCTTTTTCTTTCTTCTTGATGTGATTTTTCTTGTACAGTAAGATAACTGTATAAATATGTATATATACATATACATATTTACATGTATTTTAACATATTTAACATGTATTGGACTATCTGCCAGTTAGGGGAGGGGATGGGGAGAAAGAAGGGAAAATTTGGTACAAAAGGTTTTGCAAGGGTTAATGTTGAAAAAATTACCCATACATATGTTTTGTAAATAAAAAGCTCTAATAAAAAAAGAAAATGAATGTTGAAAACTATTTTATCTATAAATGGAAAAAATAAATGCTATTTATGAAAACAAGATACCATCATTCTTCTAGTCACCCAAGTTCACAATCTTAAAGTATCCTCCATTTGTCCTCATTTAACATAGTCAATCAGTTGCCCACTGAACTTTGTCTGTTGTTCCTTTTTACTAACCATCCATCTCCCTGGGGCCAAATGCTGCTCTATGCCCTACTGTGGGACTAAGAAATATACCTCTCTTTTAGTGTCAAGTGCTTCTCCCCAGTTCTGGGGCCTTAGCACTGCCCTTCATGGCAGGGTACACATCATCTACAAATCCCAGTTGAGACCCAAACACTATCTCTGAGGAGTATTTGCAATGCCACTAAACTCCTATCCTAGGTGAAATTACTGTCATTTTGGGACACTGAACAATATTTGTGGCAGACCTGTGACAGAGCCCAAATGGTGTCCTTTTGGGCTAGATTGAACCCTGCTGCAGATACTGCCACTGATAGGTACATATTTTCCCCTGTTCAAGAGCTGAATGATACCCTCTGAGCTGGGGCCTAAGAATTTGTTGAGAAAGAATTTTTTAAACCCTCCACAAATGATACTATATAAAGACTAGAAACTTTAGGTGGCACCTTGCCAACCCCTGATTAAAATCTATCATTATCAAGTTCAAGGATTCTTCAGCAAGGTTCTTAACAAGGTTAAATGAAGAGTGAGAAGAGGCATCTAACAAAACAGAGGGCTTCCAAGCATTCCTGATGAAAATACCAGAGCTTAATAGAAAATGTGACATTCAAAATAAGACTCAAGAGATACATAAAAAGGTAAGCATGAAAGGATAAACATGAAGTACTCAATAAAATCAAATTGTTTACATTCCTATGTGGGAAGATGATCCTAAGAATTTTATCATTATTAGGATAGTTGGAGAAGTCTGCAAACTCAGAGGGCATGGTTCATTATGTTGGGATGTTCTTCAGTATATGATATATAGAGAGATATAAAGATACAGATATATAAGTGAGAAAGAGGGATGTACTGGGAGAAGGGGGAAAGGGAAACGTAGAGTGGAGAAAATTTTCTCACACAAACAAGAGTTTTTATAATGAAGGGAAAATGAGGAAGGGTAGCATGACATATTTGAACCTCACTCTCATTGAAACTGGTTCAAACAGGAAAGAATATATAAATACATTCATTTAGGCATAGAAATCTATCTTATAAAATAAGAAGATAAGAAGGTACAGGGACAAGAGATATGGATAAGGTGGAGGATGGATTGTGGGCAGGCAGCAATCAGAAACAAGACAGACTTTTGAGAAAGAACAAGATAAAAGAGACAAAGAAGAATAAACAGGAAAATGGGATGGCTGGAAATACACAATGTGAATATACAATGACTATGAGTGTGAGTCTATTATACTTCAGCTGAAGTGAAGAGGGAAAGTTTGGCAATCATGATCCCAGAGAAAGCGAAAACAAAAATAAACTTAATTGAAAGAGATAATGGGGGGAATTATATTTTTCTGAAAGATACCATAGACAATGAAGTAAAATCAAAAAGTTTTACAGCAAGTTTCTTTGATAATGGCTACATCTCTCAAATATATAGGGAATTGAATCAAAGTTATAATAATAAGAGCCATTCTCCAATTGATAAATGGTCAAAGTATATGACCAGGCAGTTTTCAGGGGAAAAAAATCAAAATTATCTACAATTATATGAAAAAGTGCTCTAAATTACTATTAATTAAAGAAAATTATATTAAAACAATTCTGAAATACTACCTCACAACTATCATAAATGGATAGATGTGGCCTTCTTCAACAATGAGATGAACCAAATCAGTTCCAATAGACCAGTAATGAACTGAACCAGCTACACCCAGTGAAAGAACTCTGGGAGATGAGTACACTCTACATAGAATTCCCAATCCCTCTATTTTTGTCCACCTGCATTTTTTATTTCCTTCACAGGCACTTCACAGGTACACTATTTCAAAATCCGATTCTTCTTGTGCAACAAAATAACTGTATGGACATGTATAAATATATTGTATTTAACATGTACTTTAAAATATTTAACATGTATTGGTCTACCTGCCATCTGGGGGAAGGGATGGGGGGAAGGAGGGGGAAAATTGGAACAAAAGGTTTTGCAATTGTCAGTGTTGTAAAATTACCCATGCATGTATCTTGTAAAAAAAAAAAAAACTATAATTAAAAAAAAAAACCAACTATCAGAATTGAGAAAATAGATATATTCATGAACTGTTGGTGGAATAGTGAACTGGTCCAAGCATTCTAGAAAACAACCCGGAACTATGTTCAAAAAGTTTTATAACTGGGCATACTCTTTGATCCAACAAAACCATTACTAAGTTTATGCCCCAAATTGATTGAAGGAAAAGAAAAGGACCTCTATGTACAAAAACATTTATAGCATCTCTTTTTGTGATGGTAAAGAACTAGAAATTGATAGGGTGCCCATTAACTGGGAATAGTTAAACAGGTTGTGACATGATTGTTATGGAGTACTACTGTGCTATAAAAAAATTGATGATCAGTATGATTTCAGAAAAAAACACACAGCAAAACCTATATGTATTGACGCAAAGTAAAGTGAGAATAACCAAGTGATCACTGTGCATGATAATAACAATGCTGTAATGATGATCAACAGTGGAAAAACCTGGCTACTCTATTCAATATACTGATCCAAGACAATTCCAAAGGACTCATAATGAAAAACTGCTACTCACCTCCAGAGAGAGAACTGATGAGTTCTGAGTACAAATTAAAGTGTAATTTTCTCACTCTGGGAATTTTTTGTGTTTATTTTCTTTTTTCTTTTTTTTTTTTTTGAATATAGTTAATATGGAAATGTTTTGCCTGATTTCACATGTAAAACTGACATCATATTGTTTTCTTTTCCAGAGGAAAATTAGAAGGGGGAGAGAGAATCTGGGAACTCAAAATTTTTAAAGGATATTTTTAAAATAAATAATAAAACTAATAATACTTAATCTATGTGATCTAAGAAAGTGCCTCTTTTATTTCAAATAGCCAACATGCAACAAGACTCAAAAAATGGTACAGAGACATGTACAATCCATACTTCCAGTTATACGACAGAACGAATGAAGCATTAAATGTGTTTAATCCAGTAGTTATTGAGAGCTGCATTCAGTAATTCTCAGGCATTTATATATCACTTTAAAAAGAGAGATGTTCCATTTTAAATGGTAAGGGAGAAATGTCTAAATATATTTGCTTCCTTTCTTTGCATCTCTAAGTTCTTTCCTTTTCATTTTTTTGTCAGCTTCTCTTGGCTGCTATTTTGTTGCCATAATACTTTGTATACTTTGTATTTTGCAACATCTTTCTGTCAAGAAATACAAATTATGACAAAGAAATAATATCATGAAGTACATAGATAGGTAGACAGACATAAGATTATATAATTCTCATTTCATGATTTCAACCCATATGTATTACAATGGAAATGAAAACTAAAACAAACAAAAAAGCCTATCTACTGCTTAGTCTAGTGTTCTGTTGATCAAAAGTTGGCAAAATCCCTATGCAGAGAGTCGTTTGTCCATCCTTGGTATAGATAAGATTCTTTTCTTTAGTCATTGCTAAAATTTCTGCCTGGAGTTGATAGATGCAAGAGGCTTAATTTGTCTAGAAATAACTAGATTCGGTCACACTGACAAAGAGGAAAGGGAAAAAAGTAAACATTTATATAGTGACTACTATGTGTCAGACACTGTGCCAAGTGATTTGCACATATTATCTCAATTGATCCTCACAACAACCCTGGAAGGTAGGTATAATTATTAATCCCCATTTAACACTTAAGACAATTGAGGCAAACAAAAGTTAAATGAATCAATTGATTTAGGCTGGTTTTGTACTCAGGTCTTCCTGACTCCGAACTCAATCTTCTATACACTGTTCTGCCTAGGCAAGCAAAGGAACCTGGCTAAACAGCATGGGGGAAAGGAGAAGGCCATCTCTGGATTCAGCCAAAATAAGCTACAATTAGCTATAAATTCCATTTCTTTCTTTATATGCAGATCCCTCAAACTCTTTTCCAGTTTTCACTCCCATATTCTCCACTGCTAAGAACTGCAAAAAGTCCTTGTGGATTTGAAAAACCGCTGTGATAGTCTTTACACTGATATTTTTCTGTAATTTCTTCTTAATAAGTATGCATTAAAAGTATATAAACATATCATCCCAACAAAATATTAAGTGTAGTTTTCGAAAATTATTTCTTCTGTTAAGGTATCTGTCTTTTCTGTCTTCTGCTTACCCTTCCCACTGTTTCACTTCATACCATCATCCTCCTTTTACTCTGCCTCTGGAATTTCCACTTCATAATTAATAGACTCCCCTATATTTTATACCTCTTTCCCTCATGCCTTTTTAAAATTTCTAATTCTCACTGAAACCTGGTGCCTCCTGGATGTCACTGCATCCCATACCTTCTTTCTAGTATTGATGAAACCTTCTGATTCTCATTCGGTCCTGGAGGGAACTTGCCATACTCCATCATTACAGGAAGAACAACTAGTCCAAATCCGTCTACCAAAAGCAACCATCATTCTTTCCTCTTATGAGATTTATTCTCTCCAAATTTATCACCCTATCAAGATCCTGGTGACTGTTAGCTACCAACCCTCCAGATCTTTCTTCCTCCTTTCTCAATAAATTCAGAGCCTGACTTACAATCTCCTTCTCTACCCCAATTCCTGCCCTCATTCATACTACAAAACTTCCCAGGTCTCCATCTGCTCCATTCCCACAGCCTTCATTCATCTTACCATCACTCCTAAGAGAAATGATTATAACCAATGTTGTGGGGAGATTCAATTTTCCCCCTTTCTTAACATCCTTATTTCAAGAGCTCAGTCTCTGAAAAAAGAGCTAACTTTCTCCTCATCTAGACCCCACCCAAATAGAAGAGCCACTGTTTTCTGCTCAAACTTGGGTGGGGCACAAATTTTTTAATTAATTTCTCAAGACTGGGATTAATTTAAGAAGTAGAAGACATAATCAAAGTTCAGGTCCAGCCCCACATTGTAATATTCATTCTCTCATTTGCCTATGAGATATGACTGCCACCTTGAGGAACATGCCTCTTCCAAAAGGGAATATAAACTATAAAATCACCTCCACGATTGTCTTTAATCTAAGAAAGATATGGCCAAATGCCCATCCTTTTTATTAAAACACTGACATATTAATAAAATGATCAAATTACCCAGAAATTATGTCCCTTTTCAAATGCCACAACCCAAAAGAATTCTGATGCCATGAAAAGAACTATCAAATTCCTTTTAATTATAATCTCATATAATTCCATATCTCTCTATTGTTTACTCCACATCTCTCTATGGTCTACTCTTTCCAAACATTTTCTTCATTTTCACTATGATATACATTCTCACCACTCCATGGTATAGTTATTACAATTATGAGGTTATTTTAAGTCATGCATCTGAGATAATTGAGATTACAATTTTATTATCTAATCTCAACTGGACCATCATGGAAGTAAGGCAATCCTTTTAATTCCTATTTTTTAGTGTTATTTTTAAATTTTAAATTTTTTAATTTAAATTAAATTTTTAATATTTAATTTTAATAAAATTTAATTTAATTTTTAAATAAATTCCTATTATTTAATCTGCATTGTTAGTTTCCTGCAAGACACAATACAAAGAATACCTCGTACATAAAGTTTTTCCTAATTTTCTAGCTATTAGTGTACTTCCTTTCAAAGATACCTTGTATTCATTTTATAAATATTATAATCTATTTTATCTGTGCACATGTTGCTCCATAAGGCAAAAATTATTTCACTTTTGTCTTTTGAATCCTCAGCCCTTAGCCCTGGGATATAATAATTATTTCATACATGCTTACTGATTAAGTAACAGAAAACCATCATTTTATATTTTCACTCATTTAGTAAAATGAGTTGTTAATGTGTTAATATCGTCTGCCTACTAATTCCTATCAGCTGCAGAAAGAAAATTATTTTTCATCAATCTGTTATTTTCTTAGCTAAGGTTAAAATTAAATCATACCAAAATTTCAAGTGGAAAAAAGAAAAGAAAGAAGCAGGGTAGTCAATATTTAACAAATAAATTTATTAGTCTTTCAGTGACTTTTCTTGCAAAGACTTTTTTGCAGCAAGAAAAACAACATCTCTTCTAAATATGTCTCTGGGGTGTTTTTTAAAAAAGGAAAAGCAATGACAATAAAATTATTACCTCACAAAAAAGAGATTTCCCATACTATAAAATTGGATTTACTTCTTGGATAGAATTTCAAGAGGAAAAAAATCTCAAACATCAAATCATAAATAAGGCACAGAAGTCAGAAGTTAAAAGTAAGTTTTGGAACTTGCTCATTCATCCAGCCATTCTGGAGAGCAATTTGGAACTATGCTCAAAGAGTTATCAAATTGTGCATACCCTTTGATCCAGCAGCGTTACCACTGGGCTTATATCCCAAAGATATTTTAAAGAAGGGAAAGGGACCTGTATGTGCCAAAATGTTTGTGGCAGCTCCCTTTGTGGTGGCCAGAAACTGGAAATTACATGGATGTCCATTAATTGGAGAATGGCTGAATAAATTGTGGTATATGAATATTATGGAATATTATTGTTCTGTAAGAAATGACCAACAGCATGATTTCAGAAAGGTCTGGAGAGACTTACATGAACTGATGCTGAGTGAAATGAGCAGGCCCAAGAGATCATTATATACTTCAACAACAATCTATGTGATGATCAATTCTGATGGACGAGGCCCTCTCCAACAATGAGATGAGCCAAATTAGTTCCAATAGAGCAGTAATGAACTGAACCAGCTACACCCAGTGAAGGAACTCTGGGAGTTGACTATGAACACTACATAGAATTCCCAACCTCTATATTTTTGTCTGCCAACATTTTTTACTTCCTTCACAGACTAATTGTACACTGCTTCAAAGTCCGATTCTTTTTGTACAGCAAAATAACTGCTTGGACATGTATACATATATTGTATTTAACTTATACTTTCACATATTTAACATGTATTGGTTAACCTGCCATCTTGGGGAAGGAGTGGGGGGGAAGGAGGGGAAAAGTTGAAACAAAAGGTTTTACAATTGTCAATGCTGGAAAATTACCTATGCATAAAAGTTTTGTAAAAATAAAAAAATTAAATTAAATTAAATTTTTAAAAAAGAACTTGCTCATTCTTCATGAAAAATGCACCTAAGAAACGCTATAATTTGATATAAGTGTAGTCATCAAATGGAAACTTTTTTGGCCTTAAGTTTATTATGTGATTCTCCAGCAGATGGCCCTCAGTGTTCAGGAAGAACTCAGTAACCTAAGATTTTTTTGAAATAGCTACTACAAAATGCCATCTACTCATAGTTAATTTATTAAAATGAAACAAAATTAAACTGTCTAGTTGTTTAGTCTTCTACAGATTTTTATTACATTGATAAAGTTTGAGACACTAATTTCAGGTGCAAGAAAATTATCCAAAAAGTCTATATACTATATAAGGATTGAGTTTTCATTGACTTTTGGATTCTTTTCCACTTTTGGATAGCTTTAATCCTAAATTTTTCCTGACAAAAAGCTTATTTTTCCTTAATACATTTTTATTTATTTCATTAACTATTTCTCAATTATATGCACATGTGCATTCAGACTTCATCAGTTCTCTCTCCAAATGTAGATAGCATTTTTCATCATAAATCCAATCACAATTATCTTGGATCATTGTATTGAACAGCTGAGTCATTCAGAGTTGGTCATCATACAATATTGCTGTTACTGGGTACAATGTTCTCCTGCTTCTGCTCTTCACTTTGCATCAGCTCATGTAAGACTTCCCAGGTTTTTCTGAAACCATCCTGAGCATATAATTTCTTATAGCACAATACCATTCCATCACAATTACATACCACAACTTGTTCAATCAGTCCCCAGTTGATGAGCTTCCTTTAAATTTCTAATTCTTTACCAACACAAAAAAGAGCTGCTATATTTTTGAATAGATAAATCCTTCACTTTTTAAAAATATCTTTGATATACAGATCTAGTAGTGGTATTTTATACACAATTTTATAGCCCTTTGGGCATAGTTCTAAATTGCTCTCAAAATGGTTAGATCAATTCACAAGTCCACTAACAATGCATTAGTGTTCTAATTTTTCCACATCCTCTCCAGAATTCTGACATCAAGCTGAAAAATGGCCTCTTTATAACCTCCAAATATTGTTCTCAATTATGCTCCTCTATAGACCAAAGAAAGCAATTCTGAACATTCCTCCACATAATAGCTCTTAAATATTTAAAGGCACTTATCACATCTCTCTTAAGTCTTCTCTTCTCAAGGCTAAACATGCTCAATTATTTCAATTAATCTTCATGTTATATAAATTTAATTTCTTTCATCATCCTAATTTTCTTCCTCTGGACACTATCCGGCTTAATGTCTTTTTATATCCTGGTGCCCAGAATTGGACAAAATACTTTAGATGAGGCTGGATGTCACAGAATACAGTAAGACCACCCCTTCCCATTCCTGGCAGCTGTTGCTCTCTTTTAATGCAATCCTCAAGTAATCATTGATAATTTTGGCTGCTATATTCCACTAACCAGCTCATCTTAAACTTCCCATCTACTAAAATGTGCAGATCTTTTTCATAACTGCTTTCTAACCATGCCTTTCCCATCTTGAACTTGTGAAGTTGATATTTTTAGTCCAATTATAATATTTGATATTTAGCCTGATGGAATTTTACTTGATTAGATTCAGCCCAGTTCTCTAACCAACACAATTTTTCTTAGATCCTGATCTTATTAGCTATCTGTCATAGCTTTGTGTTATCTGCAGACTTAATGAGCATGCCCTCTTTTTTTTTTTTATTTAGGCATTGGATATCTGTCAATTAACTTAAGTTAATTAAACCCTTTAACTCATTGTCTTCCATTATGAATAGCCAAGCAAATAGAACTAAATGAGCTACATATACAATTATTAAAACATAGATCATTTTAAATACCAGATTAACAACTCAATCATATATTAAGTGTCCATGTGTCAAGCTTTAGGTACTGAAAAGATAAAAGAAAAATGAAACAGCAAGCCCTCAAGAAATTTATTTTCTATTGAGAGAAACAAAATATACACATAAGTATATTCAAAAAGTAATAAACTAGGGAAATATTTGGATAGTGGACAGCAACCAGTGAGGAGAAAGGATAAGGAAAGACTACTGTAGATAATTCTTGAATGGACTTATAAAGGAAATAAGAGTTTTAAGAGACAAAGGTAAAGTAGTAAGACATTCCAGGTATGAAGGAATATCCAACACAAAGAGCAGAGGCAAAAAAGAACTTGAGTCAGGGAGACTACTTAAAAAGCTGTCCAAGTTAATCCAGACCACAGACGATGAAGATCTGAATGGAAGGGAACATATGGGCTGGGGAGAAACATCTCAATAAAAATAAAGAAACAGAGACATTAGTGAAATAAAATTGAATGAGGAATCAAGGATAAGCACCAGGTTGAAAAACCTGATTGCCCGGAATTGTCCTAGACAGAAATAGAAAAGTTGGGAAAGGAGAGGACTTGGATGAGAAAGACAGTGAGTTCATAGTACAAGTTGAACACCAACTTATACAGCTTGAATATTTCCTTTTAACAAATAGAAAATTACTAAAGTATAAAGTTACATGTACTATCAATCAGTATCACATTTTTATGCTCTTTTATTTAATTGTTTGAGGATTTTATAATTCAACCGAAGGACTGACTATGCATCAAAATAAAATGTATCCATAGAAAAATTAAGTATTTAACTAAATAGAAAAATATTAATAATCTTTCTATTTCTGGACTGGCTCTTCAACTTATCTAGTACTTTACCTAGTTAAATAAAATTTCCATATCATTTTCTCTACTAAGACAGCATCTGAAGCATCATCATCATGTACGGATGATGGATGTTTCTTAAAAATTTTTCTTGGCAAACTCTGGCAGATTCTATACAGATAGAAAGGCTTCTCTACTGGGCTTAGTGATGCACTACATATCTGTCATCTGTGTACTGACTGGCTGAACTCAGAAAAGTTGAAGAAAGAAAATGTTCATTTTATTTTAATTCAAAAAAAAATAAGAAGAAACTTTCTTCTTCTACGGAGGCCACAACTTCACTGATGTATATTTAAGAATATTACTCATACTTGGAGACACTTGAACCAAATGGAAGTCTCCCTTTGTTGTTGTTGTTGAGCCATTTCATACTCAACTCTCCATTACCCCATATGGGGTTTTCTTGGCAGAGGTACTGGCATGGCTTGTCATTTTCTTCTCCAGCCCATTTTACAAATGAGGAAATTCAGACAGAGTTAATAACTTGCCCCCAGGATCATATAGCTAGTATCTCGAGCTAGATTTGAACTCAGATTTTCTTGACTCTAGACTCAAGACTTTATCTCCCATGCCACCTAACCACCCCAAGTTCCCTTTACTTAATTTTATCTGTTTTTATAAATAAACCACACTATTTGATGGAGCAACAGATAGTGATCTATATTCCACTTATTCAGATACAAGCCTAGTGATCCTGGACAAGTTTCATAACTTCACTCCAATTTTTATAAATATGATAATAATATCACAGAGTTCTTGTGATCCTCTTGTGAGGATTAACTGATATAACATGTAAAATATTTTGCAAATCTTTAAGCACTATAGAAATGTTAGCTATTTATATGTTCCATAGCTATTTCCAGAGCCCCAGTGATATAGCATTTCTGCACCTATTCTTTTTCTTTGTATCTCTCACCCTACCTTTAAAAATTTTTTTCTTGCTAACATAGCTATCTTCTCAAATATCAAAAATACCCTTAATGTCTTTGCCACCTGCTGTATATTCCCAAGGAATCTTTTGTTGTATAACTAACTATATACCACAAAGATGGTGGGCCCTTCTAAGAGCAACAATCACTGTGATCTTCCCAAATCACAGAGTAAGAGCCCATGGTAATAGCCTAGATAAAACCTTTGACCCAAGCATTGGAACACCCCCTTCACAAAGGATTAATTTAATTTCTCATATTTCAAAAATCTTTAAGCCTCTGGGCTAAGCACCTAGAACTGTCTGCTACATTAAAAAAACAATTCATTAAGTACTATATGTAACTTTAAAAGAAAATAAATGCAACTCAATGTAACCTGAAACTGATAAGAAAGAGAAACTTTTTAAAAATCTGGAATGACATTTATGAAAAATATAAAAATAGAACTTTAATACAGTAACTACAACCATATGATGAAAAGTAAGTGGGGGAAAAAAAGACAAAGAAACTTAATGTATCTATAGCAAGAACAATTAAAGTTATTTTGCTATGTTATGCATTGAAATTAATTCATTAAATGTTAATATTCCACTAGTTCCCCTTTACCTAGGAGTTAACTCATAAATTTGGGGCTTGAAGAATAGGATTGTATGAAATGGAGTGAATAAACTAATTCTAATCTCAAGACATTGAGGTCATTTCATCTAATCTATTCCATTCCATTAGGTCACCAAAACCTAGCCAATATTGACTGATCATGCACTCTCCTCTCCAAAAAAGTATTGTCTTGCCCTATCCACTTTTTACTTCTTGCTCTGGGAATAATAATAATCAAGTAAATACTACCAATGCTATTAGAAAAGGTGTAACAATCTACATCCCATTACCTGCACTCAGAATCCTTATGATTGCCTTGACTAATGCGATCACTCCCCAATATGTGTTATATCTCCTTAATTGAATGTAAACTCTATGAAGGCAAGGACTGTCTCCCTTATATATATTTGTGCCTTTAGTGCCCATCAGTACAATGCTTCACACATAGCAGGTGCTTAATAAATGCCTATTGATTAATTTATCTGAATCGATGTTAAATCTTCAATAATTTATTTAAGTTAAACATCATACAAGAAACAAAATAAGATCATTTGACTAGCAGTCTACAGTGTATGGCTGTTTTTCAGTACCTACTCTCCTCTTCCTTCAGTATCTCTATGTCACCAAATTTAATTTTCACAAGGATAACTTGGAATATAATGGGTATATAAAGGATAACTTTTGGATATAAATAATAACCAATAAGGTATAATGAAAAATATTCGAAGTCAAGTCCCACAATGTTAGAGACCGATCTTAAAAATGATTAGTTGAGTCCCCTCATTTTATAGATAAATTCAGCTTTAGAAAATTACATTCTTTTTCCAAGATCACACAGTCAGTCAATAAACATTTATTAAATATCTGATGTATTTCAGATACTGTGTTAAGCCTTGAGCATACAAAGAAAAGCAAAAAATAGTCCTCTGTCCTCAAAAAGTTCACAATTTAATCTATCTAATTAGTGATTAGCCGGAGATTAGAATTTCTTTATTTCTTGACTTCCAAATCCAAATTCTTTCTAAAACGGCATGTTGCATCCCTCTAAGCAGCTGATAAGCATGTGTGAAATGAATCATTTTCACTTTTTCCAGGTAATAAAATATTATAATAAATATAAAGGGGTATTTTCAAGTGACTACAACCTTTTGCCAGAAGACCAGAAGTGCAAAAGAAATGAAAAGAAATTAACACTTGGAAGATATTTTACTTAATTATGATTATATAAAGAGTTAATTCTATAAGGAAAATATAACCCAAAAATTTATTAAAATGTGTGCTAATGACAATAGAAATTGTGAACAAAGTTTTGTGACAACATAGGGCAACCAACATAAATTTACAGTGTGTTAAAGTACTAAAAGCACAGCAAAAATATAACAGCCATCCTGAGCACTGGGATTCACTGAACCATGACAAGGAGCATATAAACATTTAAAATATCTGTGCTAGCAGTAAAGTGCTATAAATATGCCATCAATTGCAGACATATGATAATGATGATTTTAGGACTCAGCAACAAAATTATTTATTGTCATTTTAAAACCATCCTCTAGATATCTGAAAGAGGAAAGAAATCCCTAATTTGGGGAAGAGGATGTGGAATCTTAGATCTTATTTTGAAAAAAAAGAAGAGGAAAACATAGATAGGAGGAGTGAGGAGAGGCAAGAAAAGGAGAAGGAAGGGAAAGGAGGAGAGAAAAAGGTAAGTGAGGGATAAGTGGGGTGGGGGAAGAGAGAGAGGAGAGAGAAACAGAGACCAAATGAAAGAGGGAAGAGAGGAAAGGAGAGTAGAAGAGGAAGAGAAAAAAGGAAGGGCGAGAAAGAGGAAGAGAATATCAATAATTATTGAAGCTAGATGCCTACTTTTCCATTTCTATAAAATTTTATGAGACTAAATCAAGGATATCTTTGATGAAAGTATAAGACATGAACAGGCAGTTTTCACAGATAACATATTATATAACACACCACATCTACAGAATCATACAGTTGACTAAAAGATATTTTAAAAAATAAAAAATACTTTTGATTTAGTCAAATTGAAACACTACCTTCAAGATTTTTCTCCAAAAAGATTTTTCCCATGCAAATGTCAGAAACACAAAAGATTTCCTAAAAGATGTAATAGAAATGACTTTGTTCAATGACACTCTGAATATTAATACCAAGAAATACATAAAACATGGAGATTTGATAATTATGTTTGCTGTCATGGAAATTAACCAGAACAAAGGCCAGATTGAAGAGGGTTTCCCTCTAGATGGTGATCTCCAAACACTCCTTTTTGTTAATAACATTGTTTTGATTGTACCAAATCCCTGAACTGAGATGCATAATCATTCAAAAGAGTTAAGCCAAATTATCCAAATAAGAAAAAACAAAGGTATTAAAGAATTTCTAGTTTCTACAATAGGTAGATGGATAGAAAACTCATTAAGTTAGTCCATCAACATATATATTTAGACAAGCACTAGGCATGGACAATGAATTACACTTATAATTAAAAAGGAAGAAAGGAGCAGGCTGGACTGTCTGAGAAATTTCACAATACTTTTAATTAGTCTGAGTTTCTCCTAGAAACAAAGACCACTTCTTTTTAACCACAGAATTATTTTGTTGTTTCTGTCTTTGAGTCATAGAATTTTACAATGTACAAAGAATTAAAATTTAAGGTCACCTAAAAAGCAATGAAAAGGTACATGGCATCATGATTGCCACTAAATAATTGCATAAGGTAATTGATGCAAAAAATGTAATCAGAGAAAGTGTGACTGGCAAAAAAAGAAGTAGGCCAGTCATGTGGTATGAAAAAAAATCAATAGAAAATTCATATATTCCTTCCTATGTCAAAAGATCCAGAAAAAAAAAAAGTTCCCTAAGTACACAGAGGGAATTGCCTATGAGGAGTTTCTGGAAGTTCATGGAAAAGAGATCATACCAGATGAGAGTATATAGATAGAATGTGATCAGCAATGTGGAAAGAAATTGTCATAATGATAAAGTTAGAGATCCATTAAATCATAAAGTTACAGGAAATTATCAATAGCTGGAATCCTTATACTTAGTATTCTTATACTTTATGAATAATATTTTGATTTTACATAGATTTTTAGATAAATTTTCATAAAAATCTTAAAGTAGCAAAGAAAATGAAAAGACACAAACTACACTTCCCTCTCTTTACTTCAGGCAATTAAATTTAAGTCAGCAGAAGCTTCATTTGCTTAATGCTATATAATATGTTATAAAACCATATTCTTACTTTAAAATTCATAATTTCAACCAATATATTTCACTCACTTTGCCATCAAAATAAAAGAACATGTTCTATCATTCCATCCCATAACAGCATCCTTCTTTCACTCTTCCCATATTTATTCATGATTTAGTGCTTTGGTCATTGACACCAAATTAGAATTCAAAGCATTTACACAACATTTAAGCCAAAATCTGTATTCCTCCTTAGGATAACTAAAGTAACAAATATCATTAACATAATACTGCAGAATCTTCAGTAACAATTAACTGTTCAATTTGATTCTATTTTTCTTATTCATTAATCTTATACAACCAAACAGCAGACACTGAAAATAAAACATTTAAATATATTTTACAAATAAAGCCTTTGATCTCTGAAGAGACCCCTGATGAGATTGTAATTGAGTCCTAAATCCACCATCACATCTCCAGTTATCTGCTGTATCTAACAGGGATATAACAAGCTGGCAAAGGGAAAGGAAGTTCTTTCTAAGAAAGAAAATATTTAGATAGAAAACTCAGATAGATGAAAATTCAGATAGATGACCTCAAGTATATCTTCTATTTTAACTATAATGGATAAAATACACATATTTCTTCCTCAAAAATTATATAAAGAGAATAAAGAACTGAGCTGCAGGCAGGATAGTGTAATTTCAAGCTTAAGTCATATAATGCCTATGTGTCTCTGGACAAAGTGAAATGCCGATTCAGCAATCCTTTAAATGACTTCATGTTCTGATGTTTAAATCTCACACTCCAGAGAGAGGTTGACAGTCCCTATATATTATGGCAGGTTGTCTAAGTCTTTGTATGTCTTTTGAGCGAAGTACTCTGTGTGTGAATGTGTGTGTGTATGCATGCACGCGTGTAGTGGAAATAAATAGCTGTTTTATGCCTGATTCACACTGAATATTAAGAATATTTCTAAAAGGCCTGGAGAGACTTACATGAACTGATGCTAAGTGAAGTAAGTAGAACCAAGAGAACATTGTACATGGCAACAAAAGATTATGTTATGGTCAACTCTGATGGACTTGGCTCGTTTCAATAATGAAGTGATTCAGGTCAATTCCAATAGACTTGTAATGGAAAGAGTCATCTGCACTGAATGTGGATCACAACATTGTATTTTCACCTTTTTTTGTTGTTGTTTGCTTCCTTTTTTCTCTTTTTTTTCCTTTTTGATCTAATTTTTCTTGTGCAACATGATAAATGTGGAAATATATATTGAAGAATCGCACATATTTAGCATATTGGATTACTTGTTGCCTAGGGAAGGGGAGTGGGAGAAGAGGAGAGAAAAAACTTTGGAACACAAGGTTTTGCAAGGGTGAATGTTGAAAACCATCTTTGCATGTTTTTTTTTTGAAAATAAAAAGATATTATTTTAAAAAAGAATATTTCCATTTCCTTTTTGAGAGATTTCAGACATGAACCAAATATAAATGTTAATAGACTTTTTACTAGAATTCTGAAGTGGAAGGTATAAAGAACAAGTGAATTCAAGGGGGGAAAATAGTGTGACCCCACTCCCCCATGTCCTAGAACTTAATCCAGTTCATATTGTCAAGTTCAGAACTTAGAGTTCCTTTAGTGGAAGAGAGAGTTAGTGGTCCAGCTCCATGAGTACAACAGTGGATTATTTGTATGCTTGCAATATTAATAACTACATCAATTACTTTAATTTATAATTCCCTTTTTTCAAAAATAAACTTTCCTTCAGAATTGCTCTCTCCCCTCTTCCTTTACCCACCTTCTATTTTTTCTCCATTTCATTTATTCTCTTGAAACTCTCTTTTGAAACCTTTAGTGATTTAGTCTCTTACAAAGAATCTGTGAAATCATTGCATGAAGATAATTTCAAATATCTCTATAATAATATAAATTAATCTTAGTGAATGAATTATTGGGTAGATGCAAAAAGTCAGAAAGGTACATCTCTTTGCATTGTATTCAAGTAGAAGGCCATATTATTCCATGGAGTACAATTTTGTGTTCTCTTAAATAAAATTTCTTTCATCAAGAATTCTAAGCAGATGCAGATCCAACAGTGAGATTATTCAATTACTAATTTATTTTACTTGTGAAACTGTTCTGGAGATTTGACAGTTGAATACACAGTGCACCCACTCTATTAATGATCCAAAATGTTTGACACCAGCAAATATTGGAAGTGATCTAACTACTTAGCCACCTGGCCTTGATTTCAGATCTCAGCCTGGTTTATTTCTTCCAATCGCTGGGACAGGAATGTTTAGTCTGAAGTTCCCAATGAACACAAAATATTCCATTACAAATATCTCCCTAATGATTAAGAAAGATAAAAAGATGTAAGATTTTTTAAAAGGGGGAATAGAGAGAGAGATGATGACATTTATCTCTCCCTCAATTTCTTATTTGAGTTTCAGCACTTTTAAATAGCTGCATTCATGTTAAGGAAAAGCAAAGGAAAAGGAAAAGTAAAAGAAAAGGAAGATAAGCTCTGGCTATATTCAACTCTCAATTATTCCTTTTAAAGGCATACAAAGAACTAGAGAACAATAAAGATGAAAACAAAGGGTCCCACATACACCAAAATATTCATAGCAATATTTTGGAGGTTGCAAAACTTCAAAATAAAATGCCAACTCACTGTTTTAGTTGATAGTTGAACAAATTATGACACATGAATGTAAAGGTATTTTACTGAAAGAAACAAAGAATATGAAGAATTTTGAGATGAAAGAAATAAATGCGCTAATGCAGAGTAATAAAATAATAAAATAAGCAAAGACAGTAGAACAATATACACAATGCTATTGTTATTGGTCATCTTTCATACTTGAAGAGGACCAATGATATCACAATGTTGGGGTCAAGGTATACTGTGCTCAACTGTGAGTCTGAAAGACTCTACTACAGATCAGGCACAAATTATTTGAACATTTGAGATGGAGATGCTTCTGCATTTGTACATCTCATATATTCTTTTTACTATTAGTACTATATGATATTACTATAAACCAAAAAAAAAAAATACTAAAAGACAGATAACCTTTCATTTAAATAATTACTCATGGTCTAGGAGAACAAATAATGAAATATACTTTCAATGGAAAAGGGGAGAACTACCACTAGTATGGAATGATGCACATGTTGTTGTTGAATCAGTTTCATTTAATTTTTATTCTTTGTTACAAGGAAAGGCCTAATAAGAAAATAAGAATATATTGAAAAATGCTAATGGTGTGAAAATAGTAAGAATTAATAAAAAAGAGAAGGAAGGAAGGAAGGAAGGAAGGAAGGAAGGAAGGAAGGAAGGAAGGAAGGAAGGAAGGAAGGAAGGAAGGAAGGAAGGAAGGAAGGAAGGAAGGAAGGAAGGAAGGAAGGAAGGAAGGAAGGAAGGAAGGAAGGAAGGAAGGAAGGAGAGAAAAAAAACAATCATTTTTTTCAAGTTTCCCAGTATGCATAGGAAGGGATTCTATATTCCTTCAAACAATATAATTTGGTGACCCTTGGACATTATCTTTGGTTTCATCATCTCAAGTCAATGTCAAATATCACAGCATTTTAATTAATTAATGCTAATTAAATTTTTTCAACCAGGTCAGATATCACCCTTCCAGTCAGAGAAGAGTGTAATTAGAATAAGAATTTTGATACATAAGTTAAGAACTATATATATATATGTGTGTGTGTGTGTGTGTGTGTGTGTGTGTGTGTGTGTGTGTGTGTGTATATACATATATATGAAAGTTAAGTTGGGATAACTCAAACTCCTTTATTTTCTTTTTTTCTTCTTTTCTTTCTTTCTTTCTTTCTTTCTTTCTTGTTCTTCCTTCCTTTCCTTCTTTTCTTAGACTAGGTTGCATTACCTCATCTAAGCTGGAAATGTAGAGGTCTCTCATGGGTGAAATCCTCCCCCTGACTGGCACAGGAGTTCTGACCTGCTCAATCTCTTCTTTGGGCCAATTTTCTCCTCTTTAAGAAGCCTGGTAGCCATTATCCTCTTTTTGGAGTGCACCATATTGGTGCTAGACTTAATAAGAATATCAAATTGCTTTGATGAGATAAACTGCAGCTCAGAACTCTCAAGGTGAAGAGATCTACCAACTTCAGCCTCCTCAGCAGCAGTGATTATAGGCATGTGTCACCACATCAAGCACAAATTTCTACTCAGACCAAACTAGTTGAAGAAAAAAGCCTTCACTGAGACTTCTAAAATGAAACAGCTTTGTACCTTTCACCAAAACCCGCCCCAAAATGCTCCCTTCTAGATCAGAGATACCTTGTGATTCCATCTGTTCCAGGTCATATGTCACAGAAGTACTAATGTGTCTTATAGATGGAACGGTTCTTAATGTAGAAGTAACAGAAGCAGATGTCAGGGAAATATCCATTGTCTCCTCCATCATTCCTGGAAGAGTCACTGAAGGATCAAAGGCTGGAGATAATGTCTCTTCTTTTGAGCTGGTGACTGTCAAGGTTATCAATTTTAAAAAATGTTTTTAAGACAGGAGAGTAAGCAAATTATCACAGAAAATGAGAAACATTCATGTGAACCTTATTTCTCAAGCAAGAGCCAAAAATACCAATAACCCAAAATACAAAATAAACCATACTTAGCAATAAAATGAAGGGGCTTCCCTGCACTAAAATAGTTCATCCATTTTTAATTAGAGGTTTCTCTTCTGGGAAAGGAAGTATAGAACTATCATGGGATCATAGATTTAGAGCTAGCAAGGGCCTGTCACAGGTCACAAAAATTGTTTTTCTCCACCCAATTAGTCTGTATACCAAATTATGAGCAGGTATGTGGCAGAATATATAGAATGCTAAGCCTGGAGTCAGAAAGACTCATCTTTCTGAATTCAAATCTGGCCTCAAACACTCTAGCTATGTGACTCTGGGAAAGTCATTTAATCCTGTTTGCCTCAGTTTACTCATCTGTAAAATGAGCTAAAAAAGGAAATAGCAAGCCACACTACTATCTTTACCAAGAAAACCCAAAGGGTCACAAAGAGGCCAATAGAACCGAAAAAAAATGACTGAACATATTATGAACTCATTCCAACTTTGGTAGTTACGTTCCAGAAGCGAACAAATACTTATTGAGCATCTACTATGGAGAGGTAGTGAAGTATGGTAGATAAAGAGATGGCTTCAAAGCAAGGAAAGTGAGCTAAAGTCTCACGTCTGATACATTTTGGCTGTTTGGTCCTGTACAACAGAGGCTAATAATATTAGAAGTTGTTGATCTGTATTGGTAAAGAGAATTTCCTTACCTGGAAGCTCTCTATACCATTAAAATCAAAGGTCCTGGGTCAATTAGATGGCACAGTGGAAGTCAGGAGGACCTGAGTTCAAATCTGGTTTCAGATATTTAACAATTACTACTAGCTATGTGACCCTGGGCAAGTCACTTAACTTAATCAAGATGATGGTTTGAGATTGCTTCTCAAAAATGAAAACAAACAAAATCAGAGGTCCTGTCCTTTTATATGCCCTATCTTCTACAAAGAAGTAAAACATAAGAAAGCTCAACCAGAAGTTCATCACCAAAAATGAAGGAAACTAGAAAAATATTCAGGGGCTTTCTCCAGCTCAAAAACCTGAATCATTTTCAACTTTGAGATTTCTGAAATGTAAGTAAACAAAGTCAAATTTGGCAAATTAAGATAGACTTGGGTAGACTGAAGAGTATTGTACTAGACCAAATTTATTCTCCATACAGCTTATTTATACAAAGTTGCTTACATGTCATCTCTCACATTGCACCAAGAGTTTTTTAAGGAAAGTCTTTTTTTTCTATTTTGGGGATATTGGGCTTAGCCCAATGCCTTGTCATATAGATGGGACTCTAAAAATGCTTATCGGTGTGACTTGATTTGAATGGGCTCAAGGACTGAGCCAGGCTTTTTGAGATGTCATTATATTTAAACATCCTCTTAAAATTCAACAAATTATATTAGACTGATCTCTTAATATGCCAGACTATTCTAAGTATCCCAGAGAATGACACATCCAGTATTCAACCCAGTTTGGCTTTTACATACATTTGTATCTGTTATTCTTTTTGAGTCATTTTAATTATCCAACTCTTCATGACCCCATTTGGAGTTTTTTTGGCAAAGATACTGAAGTGGTTTTCTGTTTCCATCTTCAATTCATTTATATGGGTACATGCATCACCACATTTAATTTTCCATGTCATCTCATAGAAAGTACTCAACCCATAATTTTAAGCCAGACTCTCTAACCTTAATTTTCATACCTAGAGTAACTGCCAGAGATAAAGGCATGACAGTAGCTGAGACAGTAGTTGCCAAGTATTCTGACTTTCTTGGTAGCTGAGTCACACTAGAAACCACTGTGATGGGAGATGGGCTCTTATTTCTCTCCTCAGTCTCACCAGATTTGCTGGTGATCTCCACTGTAGAATCCTGCTTTTGTGTAACAGATGACAAAGTAGCTCTTCCATCTTGACTAAACATCATCTCTTGAGATATACTGTCTAAAAAAAGAGAACATTTTAAATTTGTATTTCACATATTCAAGTAAATCTCTGTTTCCTCAAGTATGTTTATATTAATAAAACTTGACAAAACAAAAATATACTTCAGGAAAAAGAGTTGTAGTAGTTACAAAGGATTTTTCCAAGGAAAAGAACCAATAAATACGTTTCATCTTTTTCCCCCAGAAAAAAGAAAGCTATAAAATCAAATAAAAGATATGATTTTATATGTAAAAACAAATTCTGAAAAGAAGAAAAAGCATAATAAAAATCCATTTTTAGCTGAGCCAAAACTCATTTTAGGAATATTCAAATGTCAAAATGATCAATTAAAAGGAAACAAATTTCATGCAATTGTGTGACATGCAAAAATTTTCAGAGGCAAAATGTTTCATGTAAAATTCAAGCATGAGAGGTAAAAGAGAGCCAGTTAAAAAAAAAAACACTTAATGGCTCATCAATAAATGATCATTCAGTATCTACATATGTTCACTAAGGGAAAATGGCCATATGAATGCCACTCACACACTTTGGTTTTTTGTTGCACAGATCATAAATAGACTGTAAGCTTCTTAAATAAATTATTAATAAGGATGGAGATTGAAATGTGTTCTTTTGTGCCTATTAACAGAAGGGATCCTCAACAAAAGTCGATTGACTCACATTCAATTTCCAGGATAGCATTATAAGGTGTTTTTTTTTCCCTCAGTCTTACTGCTAGTTATAAGACATATTTGAGATTCTGGTCAATTCTAAAAACTAATTCAAAACCTTAGAGAGTTGATCAATAAATCTAAATATCATGTTTCAAAACATGATAGCTTAATTCAAATTTTATTGTTATACTTATTGTCTAAATAATCTATCTACTTTCTGATGTTGAGTGTTTTGATTTTTTAATATTTAGTAGTTAATTCCTTTTTTTATCAATCTACTGGGATGCCTACTTTTTCTGTGCTTTTCTTTCTAAAAAAATGAAATACCTCATATGAACAAGAAAAAAGGTTATAAAGATCATTCCTATGTCAATAATATATGTATTCATTCATTATATATACATATGTACATATGTATATGGTTATCCAGTGTGGTGCAATGAACAAGTAATAAACAAGTATTAAATTTCCCCTCAGCCTTAGCTTCTGGATCTGTCAAATGCAGATAATAATAGTGCTTAACTTACAAAATTGCTATGAAGATAATAATAATAATAAATAATAAAAATACCTAGCATTTATATAGGGTTTCAAGGATTGCAAAGTACTTTATGAGTATTATATGGTTAGGTTTTATTGTTGTCTCCCTGTTACAAATGAGATTGCTGGGGCAGCTAGGTGGCCCATTGGATAGAGCACCAGCCTTGAATTCAGGAGGACCCGAATTCAAATGTGATCTCAGACACTTAACACTTCCTAGCTGTGTGACCCTGGGCAAGTCACTTAACTCCAGCCTCAGGGAAAAAAAAAAAAGAAAACAAATGAGATTGCTGTTGTTCAGTCATTTTTCAGGTGTATCCAACTCTTCATGATCTCATTTGGGATTTTCTTGTATAAGATATTTCCTTCTCCAGCTAATTTTATAGATGAGGAAACTGAGACAAACAAGATTAAGTGACTTGCCCAGGGTCACACAGATACTAAGTGTCTGAGGCTAGATTGGAACTCAGGAAGATGTCTCCTGACTCTATACATTGCATCACCCATATGCCAAAGGATAAGGAAACTGAGATTTAAATGACTTGTTTAGGGCCACACAGCCAGCAAATGTTGAAGGCCAAATTTGAAGCTGGGCCTTTCTGACCCCAAATTCAGCACTATCCACTGCACCATCTAACTAATATTATTAACATAATATACATAATACTTTTCTATCTTCAAAGCCACATATCAGTATCATCTGTCATTATTATTACCAATGGTACAAAAGAAAGCTACATTTGGAGAGTCTTTGGTATCAAATCTCAGCTCTGAGACTTTATGTTTTGGGGTAAATTACTATGGGACACAGTTTCCTCATCTATAAAACTGGGGCGAGGGGGAAGAGGATTAAATAATCTCTGATGTACCTTCCTTCTCAAAATCTGTAAAACAAGAAAACTCTATATAATTATGTGTAATTATATGAATATGAATACATCCTTAATGGTATCAAAAAACTTCAGGCTAGGAATTATGGTTATATCTCTCAGAATTAATAATACCTAGCACACTGTCCTTCATGCTTTTAGAATTCTTTGGATATTCATTGATTGTTATCAGATTGATATAAGCTTATCTTATTGCAAGTTTTCCAGGATCTTATTTAATTTTGAATTTTTCTCATTTTTCCATAGCATAATATATTTTTTTCATTAACAAATAAAAGTAAAATCAAATAAAATAGCCTCTGTCTAGGGTCCCAGGAGCGAGCAGATTTAGATTTCAAGTCTTAAATATCAAGTTACCACACAAAAGTGATTGGTAATAAACAGGAATAAGAAAACAAGAGAGAGAGAGAACTAAGAAAAGTTATTGTTATAAAAATGTAGTTAAAGTGTATGCTATATATTCATTCTTCCTACTTCAGATAACTACAGGAATAATTTTGTTAATTGTAGAAAAATTGAAAGGCCTGACCTTCAGCTGAAACCAGGTATTAAAAATAATCTCATTTAGAAGAACAACCTTTAAAAGACTATTATGCTATTTGTGGAATCAATTAGGAAAATTGCTAGCATCCTAAACCTTGTAGTCACCAAATACAGACTAGAAAAAGAAAGTTATATTTTTCCTTCATTATATAAATTGGATTTAATCATTCTTTTTAAAAAGTCATTTCAACCTTGAAGTTTTCAATTAAGATTGAATATTTGAGTTGAATTGAAACCAAATTGAAAATCTGAATTCTCCATTGAAATGGGGAGAAATGTTTGACATCTTTGAACTCTAAGGTGCTTTTTTCAAACTCCAAAATGAAATAAGCATTCATTTCCTTCTTTCTGCTCATGATAAAAGGACAATTCACTCGGTTTTAGAATTTCCTTTGTGTCTGATTCTATAGCAGTGAACAAGAGAGAAGCTTCCCCTGCTCACATACATCAAAGTCAGATATACATGTCTCCCCAGCACATAGAACTTGATAGCCTGATACTTTACTTAGACTTTCATAAATGCTTATTGAATGACTGACAAAAGAGGCTAGACAGCAGCAGATGGTTGCCCTCATTTTTTTTCTCATCCCCATCTACAGTCCTTGGGGGAAAACAAATTCAGAAGACTTGTGAAATTCATATAAATAAATATTCACACCTAAAACTCCTTTATACGTAATGTCAGGAAATTCAATGCTTTTAACTGGGTATAAAATGAAATGCTACCTGGAAAACACTGTTTATTGTAACCTTGTCTTGACATTGTAAACAAGCTGCATATGTGGAATTATATTTAAGAATATTTTAATAATTTTGTAGGGAGAAGGGAACAAAGTCCAAATTTGTGCTTTCGTGAATGTAGGGAACTTCTGGAACAGAAAATCCCCAGGCTGATGATGCAGGTCAGCTATTCATGCGCCATTTATGGCGTTAGAAAATTCCCTGGAACCCTGAAAAGTAACAGGACTTGTGTGAGAGATAAAACCTGACTCAAACTCAGACCACTATCTACTATGCCACATCACATCTCAATTTAATAATATTTTATGTCCTAGGTTTATTTCATTGATATAATTTTTAGCTTTTATGTAGTAAATTGTATGGATAATTGCTTTCAACTCTCATTTTTAAAAATAAAATCAGAGGCAAAATTGTGAGTCAAAAATGTGTTCCTTACCTGGTAGTGTATTTTCCAGAGGGTAGTATGCCTCAGACTGAGAATCTGTGATGGGAACTGTAGTCACTGGAAAAAATAAGGCATCATATTCTCTACCATCTAGTTCAGAGTGTCTTATGTTCTGGAGTAGACTCATAGTTGTCACTTTAGTGTCTTCTTTAGGATTCATAAAGGGAAAGGAACTTTGATCAGTAAAGGCAACAGATTTTTCTTCTGCATGCACCATCACTGGAGATGCCCCAGTAGGTGGTCTCCCTCTAACTTGCCCCAAAGAATCATCTGCAAAATCTGTCAAGAGTTCCCCTCCTTTCACATCATCATGGTCTGGCTGCAGTATCTGAGGCACTTTGGCTCCCACAGAAATAGTCCCTGCTTTGCCTCTGGGCTCTGAGACTCCAATTCGGCTTACACTTGCTAATTTGGTATCATCCCAATCCTCATTTAGGGCAGAGACAGCTGGAATATCTGAAGCTGCTGTTGGAGTGTTGGTTGCCATTGCCATGCCTCCTGGCATGCTGTCAGTTTCTGACTCAATACTTGGTAAATACTCTGAGTAGTCAAGCAGGTGTTCAGTGCCGATGGTCTGAGGTTGATGAGCCGTCAGTTGTGAAGGACTTTCTCTAGTTGCAGTGAGCATACCAATTCCAGTCTCGGTTACGGGACTTGTCACAGAAGAAGACATTGTTGTATGTTCAATGGTTATTTCCAAGTTTCCAGTCTGTGGGTTAGTAGTTAGCATTTCTTCCGTGTTCAACTGAGTTGTCATTAAATGTTCCAAATTATCATCTGCCTTACTTCCTGTCTCCAAGAATTGATCACCCAGAAGCCTTGGAAAACCTTGTTCTGTTTCTATGGCTTTTTCAACAGTGGGCATGCTACTGGAACTACTAAAAAAATCAACTTTCACGTTACTATTTGGGGAGACTATTGTAGTAACAGCTGTGGTTAACCTACTTTCAGATAAGTCTTTATTGTGTTCACTAGGATTAAGTCCTCCTTCTTCTGAAGAAGCCATTGACTCAGTAGGGGTGTACACATCAGTGCTCTGACTATATGTGAACACAGTGCTTACTCCAGTAAGCTGTGTTACTCCCCCAACAGTGAACCCCTTATTCAATGATGTTTCCGATAGTTCTGTTAAAATTATATTTGAATCTTCTATTAGTGCCTTTTGGGATATTTGCTTTGAAGGTCTGGGTTTTTCAAGGTCATCTATATTCCATCTCTCAGTTTGACCTTCAATGTGTTCTATCTCCCTCCTTCCCATTTTGGGGAAAGCCAGACATTGTGAGACAGAGAAAAGCAGGATGTTAATAAGAGTCATGCAAATGTGAAGTTCTAGCAATCTGCTCATAGTGGAAGAGAAATGTGCACATAAATTTGCAAAATTGGTGATTCCAGTAATTGAATCCTGTAGAAAAATAAAACATTCAAACTGTCATTTTTTTCTTCTGATGTATCATTTAAATTAAGCCATAAATGAAGAAGTCTATAGCATGCTCAGGGGATAGTGTATAAGATAGAGTCAATCTCCTTATTTTTGAGATGGTGATGACCCAATTCATTTTTCCCTATTGAATTTTTAAGCTAATTTAATTTGATTATTCTTAGGAAAAGATACCAGAAAACAAAATTGGCCAAAGAAGTAAAATCAGATGTGTGCATATTGAGTATAAGTATATATGTCTAAGATTAATGTTGCCTAGAAATTAGGCCTACTCTGTAACATAATGATGCCAAGTCCTTGGCTATAACCTATTTATTCTTTCCATTTTTGGATTTCTTAACTTTTGACTAAATTTATTCTTAAGACTAATCAAAATCAAACTTGTTTTCTGTCATTACTAAAAATTAAAATGATTTTAATAAGAAAATAAAAAAGAAAATATCAAAAATATCCATTTTAAGTTTCTTCTATTTTTAATTTTTTAGAAAATCAGATAAATCTACTATAATAATAATAATATTAGTCTAAACTAATATAACAATTTAAAGTTTCAAAGTGTTTTACATATGTTATCTTGTTGGATCTCATAACTACACTTTGAAGTAGATACTGTGAGTATCATTATCCCTTTTTTCACATATAAGCAAAATGAGATTCAGAGAACTTAAATTATTTGCCCAATGTCATATAGCACAGTAGAGGTAAACTGAATCACAGTCTTCTGACTTCAAGAGACTAGTGCTAACCCAACTGCACCTCATTATCACCATCTTTTCAGAAAGACATATGATCATTTCATATCACATAGAATAGTTGTGATTTCAAAGTGGAATCAAACTCATGATATGATTTAGAATTTTAGAAATTTAACCAAAAAAACAAATATGGTATTAAAGTGCTAAAACAATAAATCGTTGTTATTTTACTTTAACCTTTATCTATTACATAAAAGATAGAAAGAGGAAAAAATAATATCCCTGCCCTCATTGAGTTTACATTCTACTAGGAGAACAACATATATACATAAAAGTATAAAGTAGACACAAAGTAATTTCAGGGGTCAGGACAACGGGAGACTCAGGAAGGCTTCTTCTATCCTTGAGATGATTCTTGAAGAAAGTTAGGAATTCTAAGAAGAGGATTGTGGAAAAAGAGCACAAGATGTCATTCTAGGGGTGGAGATAGAAGACAGACTTCCTCTGTGGAAACAGAAAATAGGCAGTTTGGTGGAACATATAAGTTGTAAAGCAAGGTAGTGTGAAATTACTCTAAAAAGATAAGTAAGAGGCTGTGTGGAGTAAGATATGGTGAAGGATTTACAGATTAAGCACATATTGATCAGAGACTGCTAGCTAACGTAAAATCAGGCCTATAGGCCCCAGTCATGTGAAGGCCTAGGCTGTATTCCATTGCCCAAAGAAGAAGAGGCTGTAAATCACTTTGTCAGCTGCATTCCACTGACCAAATATGACCAATCACAACCTATGGAGGGTGAGATTTTGGAGGTTCTTTGTCTGAAATGTATAAAAGTTGTGAACATCTTCAAGGGAGTGGCTCTCTCCTGCTGTGAATCTGGTCCACAGACCAGGATGGGGTCCGATTCTCGAGATTCTAATAAATAATTCTGCTTTTCTATGAGTGATCTCTGAGTAGTCATTTTTGGATAGGATTTTCTATCCCTCACAAGGCTAATTGTCAATTTTTATTTTTATTTTATTTTAACCTGGGGGAGGTATAAATCATCGGGAAGTAACATGGTTAGATCTTGTATTTTAGTAGGCAAGAAGGAAAGGGAACAAGCATTTAAGTGGCAGCTATATCCTAGAAATTGTGCTAAATGATTTACAAATATAAACTCATTTGATTTTTAGGAATATAATTTTGGTATCTACATGGAAGATGAAGAAGAAATGTATGAGGAGAGAAGAGTAGAGGCAAAAAGATCTGGCTAAAGAATAAGATCTTCTAGTTAATTAAATTCTAAATATACTATAACAAGTATAAATATTTAAATATAATTTGTTAGTTAAAGAGTTACCATTTGAACATAATTGCCTCTAAAAACAATTATACATATAACACTGTTTTAAAAGATAATTCAGCTTTATTTTATATAGCACTATGCAGAGTGCTTTGCAAACATTATCTCATTTTATCCTCACAACAATCCCCAAACAGCAGGTGTTATTTTTATTTATTTCCATTTTACAGATGAGAAAACTGAATGAGAGGCTAAGTGATCCAGCAGTCCATCACCCTGCCACATAGCTACCTCCAAGGACATCACTACTTCAACTTCAAAACCTAAAGAATCCATGACTTCATATATGTAGATTTTCCTATGCTTGATGTTGTCTATTGCCTTTTCATGTCTTAGTAGATAATTTAGTAAGTTTCTGTAACCAAAATAAATTTCATAACCTTTTGGTGTTGAATTTCTCTGAAATGTTGGTTCACAGGTAGTAGACAAACAGTCCATCATCAGACCTAAAACTGAAGGCTTTCTAGCTAATACAATATCAAAAGCAATGGATTTGGAGTAAAAGGACCTAGATTCAAATCTCACCTCTGACAAGTTCAAGCTTTTTAACCTCAAACTTTACTTCTTTCAGGACTTTCCCTATCTATAAAAATGAAGGGGGTTGGACTATGAACACTAAGGTCTTCTCTTTCTAACTTTTATAGCCCTTACCAGAGCTTATACTCTCCTAGCATTGCCTTCTAAACCCTAGAATCCCCTTGGCTGTACAATGAAACATTGGAATAGGATTTTAGTAAATTCCTGTATGTCTGTTAAAAGAGCACTTTACTCACTAGGTAGCCAAATAAGAGATTTAATATATTTTGTTAGTTATATGATATGCCTTTAATTTTACCTAAATCAAATGACACAAATATAGAGAGATTATATAATCATTCACATTGCTCAGTGAAATTGTCATATATACTTTTCTTTCTGTTGGAAGATTCAAATAAGCTACCTCTTTAGATCTCAATATAGGAAAGCTGACATGTAAAATTATTATATATTAAGAGTTAACCTAGAGTGAAACATGTACTATGGCATCACATAGCTGTCTGGTTTATTCTCAATCCATTCAGAAAGTTGTCCACCTTATAGAAACATAAATTTGTCTATGCAATTAAATCCCTTGGTGATTACCTCAGAAGATACTGAACTATTTAGTTTGAAGCTATATTTTTAAAAGTCCAAAGCATAAAATAAAACCTGAAAATTTCAGTCATCTAAATATTCTAGTTTGCATAGCATAAAAACACTCAGATGCAGCCACACTTCCATATTTTTAGCATTCTAGAGTCAAACTTTAGACAATTGGAATGAATTTTTCACTTCCATCCATATGTTTTCACATCATGAAGAGGCACATTCAATTCCGCGTGAAAAAATTTGGGAAAGAAATAGATCATGAAGACAAAGATTTAAATGAATGCAAGACCTTTTGTTAAAATAAAATTTTCCTGCAAGCTTTCTAATGTTTCTTCTAGATCCTGTGCTATATAGTCTTGAGTAATTGGGATTCTACCATTTATCTAAAAACTGTCCATTGGTGGTTTCATAAATGCTGCCCACTGCCTTTGAAATCCAATTTTAAAATACAAATAGGCGATAAGCTGCAGTTATCTATCTGTGTACTGTTGCCATATGCTCTTTTTCTCCTAAGGAAGAAACAGAAAAGATACAGAAAAAGAGTGACTATAAAAACATCAGAGCTCAGAAAATTCAGTGGATGACCTTCAGACTTCATGTATTTCTCCATCTTTATGAGCATAGCACAGATTTATGTGGAAGCTCCAATTAAATAAGAAATATGTACTTCTTTGGGGGGAGGGAACATGAAACGAGATAAAATTAAGAAACCAATGTTTAACTCATTGAAAACACATGTAGACTTATACAATCATACATAATCAAAGCTTTGTATGGTAAGCTTCTCAAAATCTTTTTCTTTTGCATGGAGAAAAAGTTGATCAATTAGAGACCTATGGCATGGCTGGTATCTTAAAGATGGTCCATGTTGCAATATTTCATGAGAAAATGGAACATTTCCCATACCATATTTCTGATGTTCAGTTTTCTTATAAAATCTTCCTTTAGAATATCCCTCAAATTTAGAAATTTTCACTAGCTATGTTATCTAGAAAATAAGTAAAATTTTCTAAGCAACATAAATCAATAGTAACTGGTTTTTATCAGATGAAGACCATTCACTATACTTTAATGGCTCTGTAATCCTATAAAAAATTTTATTGAAGTTCTATCACCACTAGGAATATAAACATTTCTGTCAAATATTATGTTTGACAATATTATACTGAAGTACTTAAACAGATCTATGATCTTATCAATTTGGACATTCTCTCCAACAATTCTATCTGCCTAGTTTATTCAACTCTTGTTCATATTTTCTCATTTGCTCACCACAGGAGATCCAGTGTTTCAGGGACCTTCCAAATTTTCTCCAAATACAAAAGAATACCAGTGAAATATTCAAGCTATTATCTTGTTATCTCACTATCTCATTACATAATCAACCCATCCTCCTTTTGCTCCTATATTTTCCCTGATGACCCTCTTTCCTTCAGTTTTTCTTCAAAGGTCCTTAATTTGTTATATGTTGCATCCAACTTACATCCACATATGCCTCTTCATTTTATTTTGTGGTACAATTATTTTTTTATTTATTTTATTTCATTACCATACAACAATACTAAAAGAATATTGATGTTAAAAAGATTATTCTAGTTTCTGGGAGAAGCTTAAGGTCACTTGCAATTTCCTGAAGGTCATCTAACTAACTGCACTCTTTTTTAATTATGTACACAATTTGTTGTATTTGTTGTTGTTTGTTTTTTAATTTCATTCTCGAAGAAGACCATAACATTAGGGAGGTGATGCCATGATATTAAAATGAATTGAATTTAAGTGAGAGAGGGCTACGTAAAGTCACCAGCCTCACTTTCTCCTCCAGAGCCATCAGAATCAGGTTGATTGGAAATGGTCTTGGATGATTTCACAAGATATCTTGGGGTTTACAGGCTAAGAACCATGTCTTAAAACAAAATCATTCTGGCTTTCATTAATTGACCAACAAGAAATCCCAGGCCAAGCTCAATTTGGTTTGAGTCCTGATTGGCTCAGAGAAAATGTAAATAACAATTGTTTCTGTTTTGGCCAGAAACTCTGAGGGCCTTCCCTTCCCCTATTGATTTATGGGTTGGATTTTTTTTTTGGACTAGGTAAAAGATGCCATTCTCTGCCTCATTTTTTTAATCTATCCTTAATTGCTAATTGGGCACACAAACTGAGACCTATTAAAGACTTTAGCTTAAAAAGTTAAAGTCTATCACTACTTCTTAGGCCATCTAAAGTCATAGAACAATATACTTTCTGAACTAGCAGGTAGATAGACAGACAGACAGACAGACAAGCAGTACAAATTGCCCATCTAACTTTATAATCTGAGTAACAGGTAATCTTTATCCACTTAGTTTTTTCTAGTGCAGATAAGTAGGCCAAAATTTTAGAGAGATTACAAATAACTCCTAGAAGCATCTATAATAGTTAAGGGTTGAGGGCAAGCAGGATTGCAACAAGCCTGAGGTTCTCAATTTTTTTTGGTCTAAAGATTCTTTTACACTCTTAAAAATGGTTGAGGACCTTAAAATGCTTCTGTTTACTTGAATGAGAGCAACAAAAATTTACCATATTCCAAATTTAAATTGGTAATTTTAAAAAATATTAATTCATTTAATTAAAAAAAATCCTTACATATTAACATTTTATGGAAAAAACTGTATTTCCCCAAACAAAAAATAATAAAGGTGATGAGAAAAATATTAGTGTTTTACATAGTTTTGCAAACTTCTTTAATGTCTAGCCTAAGAAAAGACAATTGGATTCTCCTGTCTGCTTCTAATTTCAATCTGTTGCAATATATTGTTCTTATAGAAGTATACAAAGGAAATTTGACCTCATATAGATATATAGTTGAAAAAAGGAATAGTATTTTAATAAGTAAATAATGTTTTAGTCTGATTACTAATATAGTTTTGACCCCTTAAAAGGTCATCAGGACCCCCAGGTCCTTTGAACAACACTGTTCAAACTACTATATTATTTACTAGGTTCAGGTATTAGGCCAGTTGCTCAGAATACAAAAGCAAACAAAAAGAAATTTAACCTCTGTCCTCAAAGAGTTTATATTCTAATACCAAAAATAATACATAAAAGAGAGCTAAAAAGTAGAGGAGAGAGGTATCCAAGCAAGGTATGATAGCAAGTCTGAGAATCAGGGAATGAAGTATGGCTGGTACGGATCCATCTTCACAATGGAAATTTACAGAAGAGAATCACAATTGGGAGAAGAGTATGCATGTCAGAATGATGTTTTCAGGATGAGAAGGTACTAGGCACTGGGGGAAATTTCAGACTAGAAAGTTGAGCCATAGTAACAAAGTCTGGAAAAGTCAGTACCAATCAGCCTTGATTAAATTAGAATGATGTCATTCCAGGAGCATCTGGAAGACTTCATCAATCACAGGAAATCTCTCTTTAATCTGAACTCTGCTAGATCTCCTCCATCACTGTGACAAACTTATGAAGTCCTTTACTAAGCCTATTTCCGGATTTTATGGCCTCATATGATATTTATGATCAGAAGTTTGAACATGATTATTTCTATTATAGCTTTAAGGGAATCTTAGTTTTGATTATATATGGGAAGCATCTTGTTAGAAGAGAACTTTTAAGGGAGTATTTTGCTTAAGCAATAAGCATAGTGGGATCTTGTTTTCTTTATATATTTCAGTCAATTGTGTGGTAGTAAAGATATGGTCTACTGTATAAAATCAACTGCTAAGCCTATTTATTCACTACTAATATTCTTATCAAGAATGCCCACAAACTATTTTATTAAAAGTTTATAGCTATAGGAAAGTAGTAATATAGGTCGGCAGTTGTCGATCTGGTTATCACTTTTGGATATTTAATTAAGTACAAGATTTTTTTTCAGCTTCCTTTATAAGCATATGACACTGGAGTTCATGCAATGAATGTATTGCCCCTGATGATGAAAAACACTTTATCTTTGGAGATCTTTGTATTTCTCTTCTATTTGTTGTCTTCTCTCCATTTTCATCTTTCTAGGCTCTTTAAAAGGCTAACCAATTATTTGATCTCTTCATATAGGTTTTGACTTCCACTTGTTAAAGAAGAAATATTTCTTACAACATCATCATTCTTCTCTATAAAATTTTACAAAAAAAAATTTATATTGTAAACTAATCTTGCTTTTGGCTATCATCTCTCTCCACCTGGAAAATACGTCACATGTTTGCTGACAAAGATACTTTTGGGACATTTTTTGTTTCTTTTATAGCAACTCATTAACATTAGTTAAAATTCTGCATGAAATTATCATAATCTATGCTTGTTGTTTCTTCCATAATGAACAGAAACCCATATTTAATTGCCAATAATTTAATTAATTCAGAATTGAGTTTTCAATTGCATACTCTATCTTTTTCTCATTTTTTTTCTCCCAGATTTCTATTTATTTTGATCTTTGTTCTAACAAGTCAGTGCTCTGCTTACACACAGACAGCTGATCAGGTATAGCTACCCATATTGATAATGAATCCTCTTCTGGGTATTAAATTATACTCAATATGATACATTGTACCAATATTTAGTGCTCATTAAGTTCAGCAATTCTTTTCTTGGTAAAGAATCATGATATGTGGACATGAGGCTTTTATACAATCAATCAGACTTCGGCTATTTCATTTTTTTATCCTGATCTATGTTTTCTAAGTATAAAAGTATATGTTGACTTGATTTGGAAGTGTACTTTATAAAAACTTTTTACATCTTTGTTCTCTGCAACAGATATTGAGGCATAAACTTCAACTATTTTCATTGGGGCCTTTTTGAAAATACTTATGAACAACACAGTACAAAATGACCAAATTTTACATGAAATAATTTTTCTTGTTGCCTTAGGGCTCAAAGTAAAGCTCACTTTATCAATTTCTTAATTTTCCTCTTCAGGAGGAATCTATGAACCATCCTTCCATTAAGAACTTCCTTCTTCTTGGTTTATGTATATAGCGATAATATCAATACTAACATGGTTTTAGTTCCACTAGTAAGCAGCATGCTCACTTATTGTCCAGTGGATAAGGACTTCGTGTTAACAGTACTAACACCTTAGTTTAAATATAATCTAAAAGTTATGAAACCTCCTTTGCCCTCTTTTCTTCCACTCTGCCACTGTCACTACAGAAGTAGATACAGAGGGCCTGCTCACAATTAAGAGTCATTTTATATTTTTTCCTTTGGCAAAGAGTTCGCTGCCAAACAGTGAACCTACTGGCAATGAATCTTGGAAAGCAGACTCAGTCTGTTGCTGAGATAACATTCAGTCTTTGCAATATGGTTAAAAACTCCCAAAATCTGTGCTCTGCCAGCATATTTTTCAACCACCCTTCATCATATCTATGTTATGATGAGGTGTTAAGGTAAAGACTTTCTGGAAAGACTGATTTAGGGATAAGAATTGTTCAAAGACAAATTAATTACAAAAGAAAAAAATCATATCTAAGCTACAAATGAATAACCAAGCTACATAGCCTTAGTAAATAAAAGACTAGTGCATTTTTTAATCCCCAATTGTGTTTTTTTCAAAGTTTTTTTTAATAAAAATGAAGGATCTGATGACAAACTAGCATATTACATTTTATGAATATGGTCTCTGTAAATTCTAGACACACCCAAATAAGAGTAAGGCATGGATATATTTGCAGTGAGAGTTCTCTGAACACAGGGACTAGTAAGTAAAAATCTCAAATTTTATTCTGCATAGTTTTCTCTTTTTTAACAATAATAATAACAATAGATAGCATTTATATGACACTTTAAGCAGGAGTGTAATGGTAAATGTTTATTATCTATACAGGAAGAAAATTTTATCCACAAAACACGTTGAAGTTTAATCTGTATTGTTAATATTATCTCCATAATTTTCTTAATTCTAGACAATCAACAAAATTCAAACCCTTATTTGTAACATTCATCAATTTCTGAAGTGTAAATGCTCATAGTGAAAAGTTAGCAATTGTCTTACAAGTTAGTTCTAGTTGTTCTCCAACATAGCCATGGTTTTAAAGTTTGAAATTTTTCCCTTGGCTTACCTTTCATTCATTCAGTCTTTCACAACATCCTACAAATTAGGTTCCACTATTATCATTCTTTTATGGATGAAGAAACTAAGGCAGAGAGAAATTGTTCCTTGACCAGAGTCATATGGCTAAGAAGTATTTAAGAAATTAATTAAATTCAGTCTTTCTAACTTTTAATCCAGTACTCTGACCACTATACCACTTAGCTGCTTAAATTAATGGAACAGTTGCACTACTCAAAAACCAAACAAACAAACCTACTGGTGGGGAAAGTAAGTTAATCTAATCTTATGTTTTCACTATCTAAAAGATATTTCTATTAGGATATTCTTATACCTCAAACACATTACATTTAAAATTGAGTTCTTTATCGTTTCCCACTAGCTAATCTCTCTCCTAAATCTTCCATTTTTGTCATTGACATCCTATTCTCAGTGATACAGTTTTATAACATTGAAATCTTATTAAGAATCTTTTCTTCCTTCTCTTTTATTCCTATATCCAAACTTCCCAGAACTCACAGAAAATCATTAATCATTGATTACTCCGCCTTCGTAATTTCACTTGGTATTGTCCCTTCATCTTTATTCTCATTGCTACTATCATAGTCCAGGCCCAGATCAATTCGCTGGATTATTAAATCTACCTTTTCATATAAATTCAACAAGCTGATTAATCACTTTATCCATAGTTTCTCCTTACTTTAATCATACTATATGTTCATATCACTATGATAATTTTCATTACACCATTTTCTTGCTATTTCCACTTTTTCATATTTCCAATTTTATTTCCACCATTCTCCAACTTAAATGATACAATCTAATAAAACTAACATTCCTTTCTCATGCTCATTCCAATATCCAAAACTTCGCTCATTCTATCCCCTATAAAAATCTCATTATAGTCTTTCCTAATCTTCTTAATTCTAGTGACTTTCATCTGTTAATTATTTGCTATTTATCCTGTAATATAATTTGCTTTGTATACATTTGTTTACATGCTTTCTTTCTCACTGGATTGTGGTCTCATTGAGAGTAGGGACTATCTTTTACCTATTTTTGAATCAGTGCTTAGCATGATGTCTGGCATAGAGTAGGCATTTTATAAATATGGATTAGTTGGTTGCTGAAATGTCTCCTCTTTCTTCCCCAAAGTTTCACATTTCAATATCCCACCCCTTTTTCAAGACTCATCTAAAGTGCCATTTCCTTAAATCCTTCTCTAAATATTCTGGGCACACAGTGATTTCTTCCTTCTCCAACATAATCTAACCCTGATCTATGCCACTTTTGATCATGAATTCTATTTCATGTTTACATGTCTCATTGTCCCAACAAGACTACAAGTTCTAAGTAGATAGATACTACCTCCACAATGTGGTACTAGCACCACAATGTCCAACAATTTTAAATATACAGGTGAGATAATTATTTGAGTTTGAACCAAATACAATAGTCTTTGCAGAATGTAAAAGAAGATAAAGTATTTAGGGATTCATATATTTAGGATAATATTTCTAATAATAATTGCTTCATGGATTTCTCTAAGTCTAATTACATGCACACTATCTAGAACTCATTATGATGACAAAATGTTTTCTGAATTCATCATTCAACTGAAACTATTTTACCCAAGTAAACAAAAACCTCTCAATTGGTCTTTTATCAATCTTCACCCTTTTGTGACCTTTCTGCAGCATTTGATATTATTGATCATCTGCTCCCCCATATGCTCTCTCTTCCGTGTTTTGATGACATTAGTCTCTCCTAGTTTTCCTTCTATCTTTCTGACTGAGGTTTTAGTATGCTTTGTTGAATCTTCATCTATATCACTCCCATTAATTCTAGTGTTTACCAAAACTCTGTCTCAAGACTTCTTTCTTTTTCTCTCCATACTATCTTACTTGATGATCTCATCAGCTCCCAAGAGTTTTGTTGTCATCTCTATGCAAATAACTCAGTTCTCTATGCCCTTAGCACAACTGCCAATTAAATATTTTGAACCATATATCCCATAGGAATCTCAAAAAAAAAATTTCAAAACAAAATGTTTTTATTTTTCTCCCCAAAATCCTACCTTTTTCCAAACTTTCCTATATTACTCTCAAAAGTATTACCATCTTCCCTGTAACTCAGGTTCATGTCAGTATCATCCTTTATTCTTCCTTTTTACATACCACAAATCTGTTTCCAAATAAGTCCCCACACAGCCACAACTATAATTCAGGACATTATCATCCATTCCTGGACTAGATTATTGCAATAGTCTTTTTCTTAGCCCTCTCCCATATCTCCCTACTGATTCACACAACTGTCAGAAGTAATTTCCCTAAAGTATGTGTCTGATCATGTCACATCTCTTTTCAATATATTTCAGTGGTTCATTGATACCTCCAAGATAGAATTTTAAATACTTTCTTTGGAATTTAGAAGCCTTAAAAACCTATCTCCTTTCTACTTTTCTGGAATTTTTATACTTTATTCTCTTTCATATAACTAGGATCCAGCTCTAAGGCCCTTTTTGCTATTCTCCACAAACAACACTATCTCTAACTCTAAGTCTTTGTGTTAGCTATAACACATACCTGGAATGTCCTTCCTTCTCATCTCTGCCTTCAATATTCAGCTCAAATGCTACCTTCCACTGAAAGCATTTTCCAATCCTTCCAACTTAGAGCTTTCACCTATAAGATTTGAGGATTATTTTTTTTACATCTTTCTATGTATTTTATATACCTCCAGTATATTATCTCTTCATTACAATATAGGTTCCTTGAAAGCAAGGACTGTTTGTTTTTCCTTTTGTTGTATTCCTAGTATATAACATAATACTTGTCCCATAGCAAGGACTTAAGAAATGATTATTAATTGATTGATGAATTATTGACACTAGTACTAACTCAAATCCCACTCCAATACATCATAACATAAGGGATGACTAAATAATGTGGTATGTAAAGATAATAATTTCCATTATAATAAACAATGAATAAGAATAGGAAGATATGAACTGATAAAAAGTGAAGTAAGCAGGACCATTACTATAATATAAATAGAAATTTTAAAAATAGAAGCAATGCTGGATAATTATAATATTCAACTTGAATCTAAAATTTAAAATTTTAAAAGAGGAAAGAATGTACTTCCCATCCTTGTTTGCAGAGATTTAGAAGGCATAATAACACAGTGAGTTAGGATCGATTATTTTACCCATTTTATAGATGAGAAAACTAAGCCAGAGAGGTTATGGCTTACCTTGGATCACATAACAAAGAGTTTTCTGAAATAAGATTCAAATCCAGGTCATCCTGACTCCCAATCCTAAATTCTAGCCACTATAGATATGAAATGTCTGTATTATCTGGTTTACTTAACCTGATGCATAATTTTATTTAACTTTTTTTCTATTCTCTCTTTTTAAAAAAAATTCTTTAATACATAGGTTACATCTCTTGAGGGAGAGAAGAAATAAACTTGGAAATGAAAGTGATATAAAATAAAAGATCAAATATTATTTCAAAAGAAGTAACTGCTAATAATAATAACTTTCCCATGTGTAATTTGGTTTTAGTCTTTATTTTCTTTTTTATTTATTTTTAGAAATTGATCAGATACACTGCACATAAAGTCAGAATTTTTGGTATGTTAGTTTTACTGAACATTTTTTCCTCTTTGTTATGAGGGATTGCTCTCTGGAAGAGAAATTTACTCTTGGGAATGTGCACAATATTAAAAATAAAAACTATCAATAAAAAATGTATATGTTTTAAAAATAAAGAAATAGATCAGATTTGTCAAAACGGCTTTTTCTGGCCTCCTCAAAGTTTCAATTCTATCATAGCTGCATTGACTTATCATTGCACCCAAGTTTCTTTCTCAATTTCTCTTCATATTTTGTGTATGTATGTGTATGTATATGTGTGTATACATACGTAAATTATTTATGAGATAAAAGTAGAATATTTCCCTTATTTGCTTTTATCTCACATCATTTCATTCAGTGAATGTTTATTCTTTAATACACATCAACACACTTCTATCAATCAAGTTCATTCTTATCTAATTAAATTTTTTTAACCAAAAATCTGCCACTTCGAATATAATTTCTCAATGACTCACCGTAGCTTATCACCATAAACCTGGCCGTATGAATATAGTTTTATCTTCATTGTTCCCTCTGGCACTCTTTTACATCTGCATCACTGGGCAAATTGACAACTGTCATTGTCCTGCTACATCCTTACAGATTCATGCTCCAGTCATCTTCTATATAATTTAACTAAGCTGGAAAGATGTATGAACTTTTCAAAGACCAGGTCTCTGAATACTAGGGGAGGGGGAATGAGGCAAATTAAATACAAACTGTTATAGAAAAGAGGTGTTTTTGAATGAGAAAGATCAATGCTTTATTCACCATTTTTAAGAATTATATCTAAACTCTACATGCCAAACTTTCAGATATCTCCTTGGAACTTAGCAATGCAGGGCAGGGAAAGAACCTTTCTATGGCTATGAATTATCATCTCATCTCTAGTTTTAGTGATATGAAATTCTTGCTTTTACAAAAAGAAGTTTGCAACATCCATGACATCAGCCAGAGATGCAGTACCACATCTCCCCTATCCACCCACCCTTCAATGATTCAGTGGATTTTCCATGCAAAGAAGCTCATCTATGAAATTCTAGATCTCAGATGACCTTGTTTTCCTCGATCTTAATTTTAAAAATATTATTCAGCAATGACACAGGTATTCTACTAATCTAACCTGCCATTTTCTCTGCCCAATTTATGATTTTCTAACCTCACTTGGCAAACTGAATGATTACCAGACTTTTTTTTTTAATCTTTATACACATATCCTCCACTTTAAGCAAACCCAATATAGGTAATATAAATTAGGAAGTTTTTTATTTCATTTTACAAAGAAATTCTCCCCAGGGTTCTTTTAAATAGCAAGATTGGTTGGTATATTTAACATAAAATCTGATGCAAAAACTGTCATTTTGTACACAACTTTTCAGGAATACATTTATTGCATAATGCAAAATACACTTATAACTGAAGTGGGGGAGGAAAGTCTTTTAACATAAAGTTCCATATTTGTGAGATTTTGCTATTAGTTTTAACATGCCAGAATTGCCCTGTGATGTGAGACCTCTTGCAACATCTGTAAAAATAAAATGTACAAAGAACAGAAGAAAAAATATAACTTCATTTTCTTGTTGGAAAAGTTTTTCTTCTAAGCCCAAAAAAGATTGTTTATTTGAGTTACCAGCTAAAACTTTCAAAGATGAAAGTGCCCTTTAAATAAGTACTCTCCCTTTCTCCCACTCCCTTCAGCTCTGCACTGAAATTAGTTGCAGGATCTGGGCACATCACCCAGTATGGATGACATCAACTTCCAGGTAGGCAAACATGGCAAAGCACACAAATTCTTGACACCAATCCCACATTTTCAACTCTGGCATCTTCCTTACCAGCCTCGTTTTCACCTGGCAGACACCTGGCAGATTATAAGCATCATTGGTCAAAGTAAGGATAGGCTTGCAGCTAAGGCACATAGTGAGATGTTCTCTGAGAACTGGGACATTTGGCTTTTCTTACTTTGTCCACTTCTAACCCTTAGGCACTAAAAAAAATTAATGACCTTTTTAGTTACAACCGTCAAGCTGTGTGCAAAACAAAACAAAAAAAAAAAAAAGAAAGAAAGAAAGAAAAAAGACAGACATAAGTGACATCTCTGATCTCAACTGTTTCTTTTCACCAAAGTACAAGAAAAGATTTCCACCACCTAATATCCCCATTTGTTCCTGCTGATCTGCGGGGAATGCTACTGGATGAATAGTGACCATCTGACAGAACCAAGCACTTGTCTTGAACTTGTTCTTTGTTATATTAGGGGATAAAAGCGGAGAGAAAGGAAAAAAAAAAAAAAGAAAAAAAAAAAAAGGCAAACAAAAGCCAGGCTCGCCAGTTCCCCTAGCACAAAGGATCCTCCAGAGTGAAAGCTACGAGTCTGGCCTTTAACTGGGGAACGCCCGGGAATTCTCTGAGGCCTGCTGTCTACCTGGTTAGCTCCACCACTCCGAGTCATACATGCCAAGGGGGTGAAGGCATATCCTACTCCCCGGCCAGCAGTCTTCAGCCCCCGCAAAAGCGGCACTTCTCCCGGAGAATCACCCGACCAGCCTGGAGCGGCCAAGAACTGAATGGCCACTCAGTCACTCACCCCCCGGTTCCCTCAGCCACCACCCCTCACCCTAAGTGTTAAACGGGGCGGGTTCCGCTGCCTGCAGGACCGTACGCCCGAGGGGGCGGTGCCCCTGGCCCCTTCCTTACCTGAGCGTTGCGCCCTTTAGGGGGGCAGCGCGCAGAGGAAAGAAGCGGTGCCAAGGCTGCCAAGGCGAGGCATTCTATCTCGGCGGCGGCGGCTGCTGCTTCTGCTGCTGCTAACGCGGCAGCTTCCTCGGCTGCCTCCACCGCTAGGACATTGGGAGGAGGGCTCCTCGCTTGGTTGCTTATTCATAAGGCCTCTTTCTCGGCTGGGGATTGGGCTGGGGGGAAGATGGATCCGCCCCAGCTCCGATGTGCCTACCGACGCAGACGGACAAACAAGACCATCCCAGCTCTCCGTTTTCTCAGCTTCCCCGGCTCCCACGCTCACCCCACCAAGACTTTCTCTCCTTCTCTCCACCCCATCACCACCGCCCCGGCCCCAAAAGCACAGCGGTGACGAGACCGCTCCCGTACAGCCGTATCCTCGCCATCCCCGCTCTTCAAGATCCATCAGTCTCAGGTAGCTTCCAGATCTTTTCTGCTACCCTCAGACTTCTGCAGAGTCTCCCTGCACACTCGCGACGGAGTCTATTTACCTGCGGTGAAGAAAAACACCGTACTAGTAGGCAAGTCCTCAATTCTCGGGTTCCCCCACCCCCCCGGCGTAGGTCTTCAGGTCAATTGTTTTTTTCTTGCGGGCATTGTGTGGACTGTTCTATCAAACATCTCCGCCAGCTCTAAACTGATCCTGGGTATATTTGTTCCCAAACGTTCTCCCTTTCCTCCAAAGCCGGAAAAGAGTTGGAGTGGATGACATAACTTGGACCTCCTCAGAACGTAGTCTTAGTAGGTGCAGTATAACTCTTACCGTTCCAGCTGATTGTGGGGTTCTGAATTCAAACCGAAAAACAAGTGTCAGGAAACAATTTGAACACTATGACCTGTTTCTTCATATAGAAATGATTAACGCAATAGAGTCTGCTCTCCCCATTATCTGGATGGGAAAACATGAACTGTAATGCCCTTATTTATAGAAACTCCCAAACATTTTCTTTCCTGTCCCTTCCTCCTGAAAGTTCATGAACAGATGGATTGTAAAAGAATCTCCCAGTGTTCTCCCCTAAGAATCTTCTAACTATGTAACTCTTTATAGGAAGGTCACTTTTTTATCTGGGGATCATCAGTAGTGGACTCCAAATTAAAATGGCATTGCTACATATAGCTCTAAACTCTATAATCAATAAACACATTTGGTGAATATGATAATGATTAAAGATGATAGACACTTTTCAGTTTGTATTAGTGCAGACCAGAGCTTCAGGATGTGTTTAAAAGTACCATTGCTAAAATATTACTGGATACCAAATCATATCATTTCTGACTTCTTTATAAAACCATCTCCACTGGACCCAGATAGCTCAGAAAGTATAAGTAAGCTTGGTGACTTTGCACAGCCCTCCCTCACTTAAATACAAATCACTTGCATGTCATGATCCTCTTCAAAAATGAAGGACAAACAACAATAAGACCATTTATTCAAATATAGTAGAATCTATTATCACCAAACCTTTTATTAATAGATTGGTCAAATAATTCAAATCATCTGTTCGTTATCATAACTAGAAGGAACATAGCTTTACTGGAAAGAAAAGAATCACGGAATCTGACAGTTGGGAAGGGACTCCAGCATCCTAAAAAAATCCCCAATTGCAATATACTCAACAAGTCTTTGAAAATTTCTAAGGAAGGGAAACTCTATCTCCAGATGCAGAACATTCCACTTTTAGGCAGCTCTAATTTTAGGAAGTTTTTCCTGACAAAAATTCTAAATTGGCCTTTTGGCAATTTCCAACCATTGTTCCTTCTGGTGTCAAGCAGAACAAGTCTGAGCAGACTTCAAATAACTTAAAAATAGCTATCAACTCCCCATTAAGTCTCCTCTTTTCCAGGCTAAACATCCCCAGTTCCTTCAATTAACCCTCTGATATAAACTAGAGGCTTTTCTCTATCCTAATTGCCTTTCTCTAGACAGTCCCCAGCTTCATATCCTTCTTAAATTGTGGCAATCAAAACTGAACACAATATTCCAGATGAGGTCTGGGATGGGCAGAATACATTAAGAATACCACCTCTTTGTTGCTGAAAGGTATGATTCTCTTAATGCAACTTCAGATCATTCTAACTTTTTTGATTGCCACATCATACTATTGACTCATACTGAACTTGATGATCACTAAAACCCCCAGATAATTTTCAGAACAATTTTTGTTTACCCAAATCTCTTCTCTCATGCATGTGAGGTTGATTTTTTTTCTCATCATTATACATTTCATTATATTAGATTTAGTCCAATTCTGCATCCTGTCCAGATCTTTTTGAATTCTAATTATTGCTGACTATGCTAGCTTTTACCCTTAAGCTTTATGCTATCTGAAAATTTTATGTATATGCCATCTATTTATCTATACAGGTCATTGATGAAAATGCAGTAAAGAGCAAAGCAGAGATTCCTAGGTTACTCTGCTGGAGACCTCTTGTCATATTAACAGTCAGTCTATTGATGCTATTCTTTGAGTCTAGCCATCAAGCCAGTTCAGAGCTCATCTAATTAGATTAGCATCTGGTCAACATTGCTCCATTTTCCCCACAAAAATAGTATGAAATGCATTCTCAAAATCTTTGCTAAAATCTAGATAAACTGTAGTTGAAGCAACCTCTCCTCTACCAGCTTAGTGATGCTGGCAATAAAAATTTTTTAAAGGAAATAAAGATAATCTTTGATGACCTGTTGATAAAGTTATGCTAGTTCTTTGTGATCACCAGTCATTCAATTAACATTTGTTAAGTATCTACCATGTGCTAAAAGTAGAGGATTAAAAAAAAAAAATCCCTTCCCTTAAAGAGCCTACAATCTAAGAGGATATAAAACATGCAAACAATTATATACAAAGAAGATAGATAGGTAGATAGATAGATAGATAGATAGATAGATAGATAGATAGATAGATAGATAATGTGTGTGATAGAGGATGATCTCAGAGTAAGGGTAGCTAGGTGGCACAGTGAATAGAGTACCGGGGTCAGAATGAGGAAGAAATTAATTCAAATTCAGCTTGAGACACTTACTACCTATGTGACCCTGACCTACTCATGTAATCCTGTTTGCTTCAATTTCTTCATCTGTAAAATGAGCTGGAGAAGGAAATGTCAAATATCATTGTGAAAAACCCCAAATAGGATTACAAAGAATCAGACATAATTGAAACAACTTAAAAACAAGAAAAACAATGAATGCAATATTAAGAAAAGGCTTCTTATAAAGGGTGGGATTAGCTGACTTGAAGAATTCAGAAAAACTAGAAGATGAAGATAGAGAGAGTTTCATGCATGGAAGACAGCCAATGAAATCACTTGGAGTCATGAGATTCCTATAATTTATAGTTTCTGTTCTTGTTCCCTTATTTTTTAAACACCAGCCTTTGCTTCAGAAGACCAGAATTCAAGCAAGTTTTCAGTTCCTACTGTGTGATTTTTTCATTTCATCTCTATGAGCTTCTATTTCTTTATCTATAAAGGGGGATAATAATATTTGCACTATCTAATTCACAGAGTTGTTTATAAACATCAATACATCAAGGATCTGTGATTTTGTTTGAAACAAAGATCCCAATCATTTGTAAATGATTGGACTCGTTTTAGGAAGATGCCTGAGATGCAAAGAGTTTAAGTGTCTTACCCATAGGTATAAAACTAGTATACAAGCAAGGAACTGGAAATTGAGTGAATGTCCGTAAATTGGGAAATGGATGAATAAGTTATGGTATATGAAAGTAATGGAATATTATTTTTTCTATAAGAAATTATGAGCAGCTGATTTCCAAAAAGCCTGGAAAAATGTACATGAACTAATGCTGAGTGTAGTGAGCAGAACCAGGAGAATATAGGATGATCACTACATTGATTTAAGACAATTCTGAACCATTTGTGGTAGAAAAGCCTATCCACATCCAAAGAAAGGAGTATGGAGACACAAGCATATGTTTTCACCTTTTTTCTTGTTATTTTTTCTTTCTTTCTCATGGCTTTTTCTTTTTGTTCTGATTTTTTCTTTTACAACATGACTAATATGGAAATATGTTTAAAATGATTTTACTTGTATAACATATCAGATTATTTGCTATCAGGGTGGGGGGTGTGAAGGAAGGAAGAAAAAATTTGGAATTCAAAATCTTACAAAAATGAATGTTGAAAACTATTTTAGAATTGCACATGTTTAACATATATTGGATTGTTTACTATCTAGGAGAGAAGGGAGAGTAGGAGAAAAGGGAGAAAATTTTGGCACACAAGGTTTTGCAAAGGTGAATGTTAAAAATTATCTATCTTTGCATGCAATTGGAAAAAAATAAAATACTATTTAGTATAAGGAGAGAGACAGACAGAGATAGAGGCAGAGAGAGAGAAGAAGAAGGGAGGAAGAGGGAAGGCAGGAGGGAGGAAAAGAGGGGGAGAAGGAGGCAGCAAAGGAAAGAGGGAGGGAGGAGGAGAGGAAGAGGGATAAGGAAAGTTAAAGGGAAAGGGAGAAGGAAAAGGAGAGGGAAAGGGAGGAGAAAGAGGAAGAAGGGGAGGAAGGGAGGGAAGAAGATTAAGAACACTGTAAAACATCACACAACAAGAAACCAATTCAGAAATGGAATTCTTCCTGGCTTCAGGATTATTATTCTATTCATCAAACCATGCTGTTTCTCAATGTGTGTGAGTGTGTGTGTGTGTGTGTGTAGTGTATATATAATTTGTAAGAGATTATCAACACTACTTTGGTGCACTAGTCTTATGGATAGCAAACCACTTTGGAGTCAGGAAAACCTGGGTTCAAGCTCCACTCTTGACACAAATAAGCTGTATAATTCTGAACAAATTAATTAACCTTTCATTGATCTAAAAAGCTCTAAAAATATGGGTTGTAAAGCAGATGGAGATTTGCATTGGTAAAGGGAATATCCTCATTAGGAGTTCTCTGTTGCAATGAAATTCCAGGTCCAATTTTTTAAAAATTAACACAGATGTTAGCTTGTCTGCTCACATATTTAACTATCTTAATACTGATATAAATATACCAATGGTTTCTTTTACTACTTTTTGCTAACATGTGCCTATTATATATTGCCTTACATAAGACAAAGTTCTAATAGTACCTTTCTCCTTTAAGAAAATAATGAAAAGAAATGACTTTATGATACAACATAAGATGTAGGTTGGCACTCAAAAAAGAAACCCCATTCTTACTGAGAAGGTTTTTAAACATGATAATAGGATACACAAAGAGGCTATATACTTGTCTATATCTTTAAAAACAGAATGTATAAACTGATTTAGATAAGTGAGGAAAACAGAAAACATCGTATGCAGGAACAATAAGATTATGTGATGATCAACTGTGATAGACTTGAATCTTTTCAACAATGAAGTGATTCAAGGCAATTTTAATAGACTTGTGATGAAAATGCCATCCACATCCAGAGAGAGAACTGTGGAGATTAAATGTGGATCAAAGCATAATATTTACATCTTTTGTTGTTGCTGCTGTTTGTTTGCTTGTTTTTTTTTTTCCTTTTGATTTGATTTTTTCTTGTTTACCATGATAAATGTGGAAATATCTTTAGAAAAACTGCACACATTTAAACCTATATCAGATTGCTTGCTGTCTTGGGGAGGGAAAAGGAGAAAGAGAGGTAGAAAGATTTGGAATACAAGGTTTTGTGAAGGTGAATGTTGAAAACTACCTTGCATATATTTTGAAAAACAAAATATCATTAATTTTTTTAAAAGCCAGAGTGTTTTAATTTGGCTAGACTGTGTGTTTCCATCTAGAATAGCATTTAATCATTCAAGGTGATGATATAGTCATAGCTGAAATGAAAATACCAAATGTTTTTGCTATACTTATTTGCACCAGGCCGGACTATATTTTAGCACAATTTGTATTTGTTATCTGCTTCTCAATAAATGCCCTCAAATATTGTGATGTAAATGTTAACACTAAATCTAGGCCAGACAAGAATATATTTATTCTGCACTGCTTTGATAGCAAAGCTACATATCAAAGTCAATTGCTGAAAATGTTTTACATACCATATATATGTGAAAGATGACTGAATTTAGGGCAAGAAGAATCTAGGTTTGAACTCTAGCTCTACAAACTTTACTGATAGTATGATCTTAGACAAGTCATTCATGTCTCCAAGCTTCAAATTCCATATCTGTTAAAAAAAATTATATTTGTGGTAGCTACTTTGCAGAGCATCTATAAAGCCCTAATGAGAAAATGCATCTGAAATTTAAACTATTACCATGGTAATCACAATAAATGCTAGATTTCTTTGTCATTGCTATACTTTACTTTGTTCTGAAGTCACCAGAAGACACAGTACTGCTCATCTTACTAAAAATAATTTTTCTCCAAAAATTGTGAAAGCCTTTTGTTATTTTGGTAATATATCTCACAATAATACCACATAGAATAAATATCAGATTGTCAAGTCAATATTGTTTGAAGATGCTCGATTAAACATCCATGGAAAGAACATACCTTGTATTGGTAATTAATATTTTCATACATATGTAACCTCTATCCTCAAACCAAAAACCTCTTAATTGGTGGAGATGAATACCCTATCCTACATGAGGGACAGAAAGAGCTGATGAGAGCTGAAACTTTCATTAATCCCCTTCCAATCCCCTTTGGGAGATTTTTCAATCAGAACAAAAGACTTCAAATGAGTCACTTCAAAGTAGTCTTGGTTTTCAACTTCAAGAGAGAAGGTGAAAAAGATCAATCCTACTTCAGATTGCTGAAAGAAAAGACCTAGGAAGACATGAGAGGAGTTAGCAATCTCTATCATGTTCCTAGTCCTATGTTGCTACTCTAAAGACCACAGGACATCTTCTTCTGGGAGTTTGCAGAGATCGGAACAATCTCTCTTAGTTGAACTAAGTTATCTTACACCCAGTGGGAGAGTTCCTTCAGTCCATATTATCATACACACACTCATACACATGCACACACATACATGTGTATGCATGTAGTATATATACATGCATGTTGTGTGTGTGCTTACAGTCTTTTACAAACCTTCTCTGATTTGTGTTTTGCTACAATTTGGATAAATGGGCTTCTCTGCTATTTGCTATATGCATTCATTGTGGAAGTGACTTTTAATGAAAAAGGAGCCAAGTCTTGGATTTAGAGCCTGGGGTTTTTCTTCCCTCCAACATGACAAAGTGATCAGAAATTAGATAGAATCCAATCATATTCCCTAGATTAATAACCTTTAAGAAAGCAGACAGATATACTTCTAGTCCAATATCCCCTCTTTCTGAAGAGATCGAAGTAGTCCCTGGCCCCAATTTCCCGTCCTGGAAAGGAAAAAAAAATCTCCTTTGAAAAAGGCTATAGGGTAAGAGGCTAGAGTTTAAAAAAAAAAAAAAAAAAACACCTTGCCATTCTTACCTCTTCCATTTCAATATTTATTGTTGCACCAGTCATAGCCCTTATCCTGTCTATTTTTCTTCCCTTCAAGTTACATAATGACAAACCCCTTTCCACACCAATGGGCCTCCTACAGGTAGGACCCACTATTACATTTACATTACATTGGATTAAATTAACTAATGGTTTGACTATTTTACTAGTCACACAGAAGACAGGCAATAAATTAGGAAAACATTTTTACATTCAAAGGTTTTGATAAAGACCTCATTTCTAAAACATATAGAGAACTGACTCAAATTTATAATAATTCAAGCCATTATCCAACTGATAAATTGTCAAAGGATATGAACAGACAATTTTTAGATGAAATTAAAACCATTTCTAGTCATATGAAAAGGTGCTCTAAATCATTATTGATCAGAGAAATGCAAATCAAAACAACTCTGAGGTATCACTATACACTTCTCAGATTGGCTGATGACAGGAAAAGATAATGGCGAATGTTGTAGGGGATGTGGGAAAACTGGGACACTGATACATCATTGTTGGTGGAGTTGTGAACGAATCCAACCATTATGGAGAGCAATTTGGAACTATGCTCAAAAAATTATCAAACTGTGCATACCCTTTGACCTTGCAGTGTTTTTACTGGGCTTATATGCCAAAGAGATATTAAAGGAAGGAAAGGGACCCACATGTGCAAAAATGTTTATGGCAGCCCCCTTTGTAGTGGCAAAAAACTGGAAACTGAGTGGATGCCCATCAATTGGAGAATGTCCAAATAAGTTGTAGTATATGAATGTTATGGAATAGTATTGTTTTTTAATAAATGATCAGCAGGATGATTTCAAAGAGGCCTGAGGAGACTTACATGAACTAATGCTAAGTGAAATGAGCAGAGATTATATGGTTATCAATTCTGATGGACGTGGCACTTCTCAACAATGAGACAATTCAAACTAGTCCAATGATCTTGTGCTAAAGAGAGCCATCTACACCCAGAGAGAGGACTGTGGGAATTGAGTGTGGATCACAACATAGCATTCTCACTTTTTGTTGTTTGCTTGCATTTTATTTTCTTTCTCATTTTTTCTCTTTTTGATTTTATTTTTCTTGTGCAGCAATATACTTGTATAAATATGTATGTATATATTGGATTTAACATAGTTTTGCCATGGTTATAACATATTGGCTTACTTGCTATCTAGAGGAAGGGATGGAGAGAAGGAGGGATAATTGGAAGACAAGGTTTTGTAAGGGTTAATTTGAAAAATTATCCATGCATATATCTTTTGAAAATTAAAAAGCTTTAATTAAAAAAAAAAACTTTCGGGCAATCCAATTATTCTTGTTTTCTCTTCTTGTTCTGTTCTCCAGAACTATCACTTTTCTTATAAGATGTTACACATTCTGTTCTATTTTCTCATTCTTTGTAATTTGTTTTATTATTTCTTAGTCTCTCATACCTTCACTGGATGCCCCTTGCTCAATTCTAATTTTCAAAGAATTGTTTTCATCTTTGAGACTCTGTATCTCCTTTTCTAGTTGCTTAACTTTTTTTTCATAATCTCATTTTTCTTGGATTTTTTTTTTTTTAGTTTTTCCTCAATGCCTCTCACTTGATTTTTTAAATTATTTTTTGAGTTGTTCTATAAATTCTCTCTGGGCAGGGAGACATTTCACCTTACTCTTGGGAGAGGTTTTTTTTTTTTGTTTGTTTGTTTGTTTGTTTGTTTCCTAAAGTGTCTTTTTCTGAATATGAACTTCCAATTCCCCCTAATATATTTCAATGGTGGGATTCTTTCTTCTTTGCTGATTCATTTTTTTTTTCAATGAGAGGTATTAGTGTAAATATCTCTAATTGTTGGTTGGGGGATAATGCCTCAAGCTTCCCTTCAGCTCTCCACCTTGACCAGAAATTCCAACCCCAGAGCTCCACCCTCCTGCAAGTTCTCAAAGCTAGTATCGTCCCTGGCCCACTGCTTCTGCACTGAGTGGGTACTGATTCCTTCTTGCTCAGGGCCTTGTCTCAGCAGGTAGGCCTGAGTTCCCATTTAGTCTACCTTCACTTCATCTTCCCAGATTCAAACCCAGACAGGACAAATAATTCGGAAGGTGAAAGTCTCTGTGGTTCCTGCTGAGATTCCAGCCACATTCAGATGGCCCGAGGGGTCCCCGCTTGATGTTTATGAGGAGCTAGTCCAGAGGTGTTTGCACTTCAGACAGGTTAATCCCCAGTCTGGGATCTGTTTTCAAATCTTCTCTGATTGTATCAAGAGGACCCTTATTTTGCTCCAAATCATCTTGTTTTTTCAGATTATGTTCGCCCTGAGATGTGAATTTGTTCTATTTGTGGGTGAAATCTGGAGAGTTTGAAATTTGTCCACTTACTCTTCCACCTTCCTAGAATCCTTCCAAATGAAAATTTCAGTATAAAATATCTAAAAAGAAAATTTACAGCAAAGAAGAAAAATTTTAGAACAATGAGTTATTAGAAAATATTTTGCCCAACTATATGCCAACAAAACTGACAAATAAAATGAATATTTACAAAAATATAAAATACCAAAGCATCAGAAAAAGAGATAGAAATATTTAATAACTCAATCCCAGAATGAATTCCTAAAAGAAGAAAGTCCTAGGATTAGGTGTTGTTACAAGTGAATTTTATCCAATACTTAATAAACAATTAATTCTATTATAACATAGCTGTTTGAAAAGAGAAGAGAAGGGGTCAGATCCAAAACCAATTAAAAAACAAATATGGTCTTAAAACTTAAAACCGAGATAGACAAAGTAGGGAAATAAAATTATGGAATAAAATCTGTAATAAATATCAATTTTCAAATGTAGAATAAAATTCCAGCAAAGAGGCTATAACAGCTAAATAGAAAGTGCTGAACTTGAAGTAAAAAAGAACTGGGGTTCAATTCGGACTTCAGATACTTAATAAATAACCTTGGACAAGTCAGCCAAACTCTGTGTGCCTCACTTTCTTTTTCTGTAAAACTAAGACAATAATTGTACCCACCTTACATGGTAGTGATGATCAAATAGGATAATACACAAAATGCAGGATCATCATTTCATGGAATGACTACTATTAAATATGAAGTTGAAAAGCTTTGCACAAATGACAGTTAACACAATCAGGCTAAAAATACAAAGAGTCAATTGTAGGGAAAGCTGTAGCAAATATCTCTAGTAAGTATCTGATATCCAAGTCATGCAGCTAATTGAAAGAACTAATACCAAAAACTATTCATAAATAAATAATTAAGTCAAGGGATGTATACAAATAATTCACAAAAGAATTTGTATTAATATAAACTAAATGAAACACTGTCCAAAATGCTAATAAGAGAAATGCAAATTAGAACAAGTCTAAAACTCCATCTTACACCCATCAGATCAGTGACCTATATAGCTTGTCCATCAGTATGTTTATCTAGGACAAGCAATAATGAATTGGGCCTAAAATTGTACAAAAGGGGAACAGATTTGATTGCCTTTGGGAAACTGCAAAGTTTTTTTGATAACTCCAACTTTCCCATTGAAGCAAAGTCCTACTTTTTTTTTAATAAAATTTTATTGATTTAGCTTCTATTTCATTTACATTTCCCAATTTGTCCCCTCCATTTACCCAGCCCAGAAAGTTATCCCTAAAACAAAAGGAAAAAAAATTTTTCAGCAAAGCTAAGTACTACCTTGAAAAAGTATGTTTTAAACATAGATTGCCAAGTCTGAAGAGGAGGGACCTTCTCACAACTAAAGTACACAGTGTATCGTTTAGATAATTTTTTTTGTTCTTTTCATTTATATCCTTGTAGTCGTTGTTTATTGTTTTCCTGATTCTGCTTCCTTCACTTTTATCCATTCACATGCCTTTTTATATTCTTCTATATTCATCAGTTATTTCGTATAATGTGGTAATATTCTTAACATAGTGCAACATACTTAATATACTGTAACCTTTCCCCAACTGACAAGATATATAATTTGTTTCTAGTTTTTTACAACTACAAAGAGCTGCTATAAATGTGAAATACATAGTTTCTCTTTTTTGTCTTTTTTGATATATATATATATGTATGTGTATATATATGTGTGTGTATACGTATATATACATATATATATATATATACATACACACATAAATATATATGTATCAATTAATGTATCATCTTGGTACAAAAAAATTAGCATTTTAATCACTATAGTTTATTGATTAATTGATTCCTAACTGCTTTCCAGAAAGACTGAACCAGTTCACAACTATACCAAAAATATTTTATGTGCCTGCCTTCCCATACTTCCAACATTGTTTCTTTGTTGCCTTTACCAATCTGATGGGTATAAGGTAGAATATCTCAGATGTATTTTAATTGTTTTTCTTGTTGATGGTAGATCAAACTCTTTTGAGTGATTACAAAGCTTTCTAAAGAATCCCTGAAAATTTTTGAGATTTGATGAATTAAGCAAATGTCATTCACAAAAAGAAAACTTTAGAGAGTCTCCATATTCATTATCCATTTTGAACTTAGATTATCTTCTAGATCTCTTCCACCAGTCTCAAACATTTGAGGAGCACAATAGCTCCCTATTATATGCCTTCTAGGCTATAGGTTTTATATAGGCATACTGATAGAGGATCATTAAATAACGTTATTTGGGGGGGTAAAATATTGAATTGTTTTAAAGTACATATGAAAGCCATTTTGTTTGATATGAGCCTTTGCTCTACCAAATCAAAGGCTTTTTTCATAATCAATAAAAAATAAGTACAATGAAATTTTATATTCTCCATACCTTAGAGTCAACTACAAAATTATAAATATGTGGTCTATTATTAAATATTGCTTGCAAAAACTTGCTTGTTTCCTAGGAATACTCTACAGATGTTGCCCTCAATTTTTGTATACATTTTTCATAAAGATTTTATATGTAGGAAGATAGACATATTCAATCATTGTCGATGTTTTCACATTTGCCTTTTTTTAGTATTAATAAAAAAAAAAAAGCCCAAGGTTGTTGGGGTTTTTTTTCCACTCTTTTGATACCTTCCTCTCCTTCAAATATTTTGCATCTTGATCCTTTGGGGTCACAGATTACTTCCATATATACTTGTTCCAATACAAATTAGATTGGAAAACTTTTCCCATCTTTTTTCTCCTTAGTGGTATTTTCATTTCCCTTATGAATACATCTGAGAATGTGATAGTTTAGGCCAAATAATTTTATATATGTGCATATATATGCATATATATGTATGGCAGTTTTCAGCAGCAGAATATATATGTGTGTATATACATACACTGAATATATATACATACACATGTATTTCATACACACACACACACATATATATATGTATATATATATATATATATATCTTTATAAATAATTTCTACTTCTTTTCTATCTATTGTCCTCCTTCTCTTCCCATTCTTAAATGATTTTTCTTTGTTGGATTTCTTGCCAGGCTTTATTTGTTAGTTTTACCCTCAACTGCTTATTTATGATTTATAAGATAATACTGGAATTTTTTCCATAATCTAAATTTGAAAAATTTTATAAACATGTTTATATGTTAAACCAGTTGGCCTTTGTCTATCTTTCCCCACTTGGAAATAAGTCTAATATTTTCTTATTAAAGCATTTTCTAGATTCTTTCAGTATTGTAGTGACAATAGGTTTACAATGGCTAAACTTCTGGAAAAAATTATTTTAGTCATTCTTGTCCATCTTTGACTTCTTAAAATGCTTCATCTCATCATAGAGGAGACCCTGGGATCTCAAATGCTATGCCAGGAGAGCATAAGCTCTGCTGTGCTGGAAATATAATAATATAATATAATTTTAATTGAATATGCTAAAAAGATTTCAAGTATGACATTAGGAGCAGACCAGATAGGTTTCCTGAGTACTGACTTAGCTAACAAAGGATAGGCATATCATCAGTAGTCACCTGATGTCAAAATGATTTTTGACCAACTCAATTCAAGAAACAAATAAAAATTTAAAATTTCACTTGGTCCTTTGTAACCCCCTTCCACTTCTGGAATGACAGTGACAGGATAGAATAAAATGGGACAGAAAAATCAGACACTCTTTAGAATACTGATAAACTCTTATTTGTCTATATGTGTACTCAAAATGTGAAAACCTTATCCAACAAACAAGTAGACAAATTGCTAGAAGAGATGAATTATATTAGCCTTGAAATTATTTATATATATATATATATATATATATATATATATGTATATATATATATATATATATATATATATATATATATATATATATATATATATGAAAAAGAAAAGGGATCTATTTGTACAAAAAATATTTATAACAGCTCTTTTTCTAGTGGAATAGAATTGGATATTGAAGGGATACCCATCAATTGGGGAATGGCTGAACAAGTTTTGGCACACAATTGTAATGGAATACTATTGTGCCTTAAGAAATGATGAGCAGGATGCTTTCTGAAAAACTCAGAAAGACTTAAATGAACTGATGCAAAGTGAGCAGAACCAGGAAAACATTGTACATATTACATAGTACTATTATATGATGATCAACTATGAATGATAATTATTCTCACCAATACAATGATTCAAGATAATTCTGAAGGACTCATTATGAAAAATGCTACCCACCTTCAGAAAAAGAACTTTATTTTTTCGTGTGTTTGTGTTTTCTCTAACAACATGACTAATATATAAATTTTTCATGGCTGCCACAATCTACATAAAACACTTGCTATTGTAGGGAAAGGAAAGGGAAAAGGAGAGAGTTTGGAACTCAAAAAAAAATTTTAAACAAATATTTAAATTATTTTTACTTGTAATTAGGGAAAAAGTATTTTAAAAAATAATAAATAGACTCCTGGCATCTTTCTTTAAGTAAAAGGAACAAGGATATGGTCTCCACTGTAGAGTGTAATTTCTATACTACTTATTTCTATTTGCCTTTCTTTAATCCACAACATTTAGCACAGTTCCTGGCACATAATAATCATGTAATTAATCCTTATTGACGCTTTCTAAAATTTTAGTTTATTTTAGTTTTCTACAAAACTCAATCCACTAACACTACCACAGTAAGTGACATGATTTTGAAAGAAACTTCATTTAAAATCTCTCTTAATACATCATTTTTATCAGGGTGGGAAAAAATGACAAGACAATAGTAGTGGGAAATTTTGTGGTAAAATATGCCTGTGAAATTATAGTCATTACAAATTCTTTTCTTTCTCTTGTGGAGAGAGAACTAAGATTCTTAAATTGATATTTATTTTCTACTAAAAAATAGATCCAAAAGGAAATAATTCAATAAGGAAGAAAACTGTGATTTGTCTGAAGAGATTGATGCAAATGCACAGGACCCTAATCAACTAATCTGGATTTCAAAAAGAAATGTTCAAGATATGTATAATCTGTATCAGATTGTTTGCTGTTTTAGAGAGAGGGAAGGGAAGAGAGGAAGGGAGAAAAATTTGGAACTCAAAATCAAAAAATTTGGAAATTAAAATCTTATAAAATGAATGTTGAGAACTATCATTACATGTAATTGGAAAAATAAAATACTATTTACAAAAAAAGTGTAAGAAATGAAAACAAATAATATAAGAGCATAAAGTAAAAATAGTGTCAGAAATGCTAAGGTTCAGAATGAAATGAAGTTAGCAAGGGAAAATAAAGACAACAAAAGGAGATGTGAGTCTATATAAAAAGAAAAAGAAGTATAAAAGGGATATTGAATCTAAATGTCTTCAAATTGGTTAGGTTGATGAAGGCAAAACTTCTCAACTCCTTTTTTGTTTGTTTTTTCCACAATGGAGAACATTCTTTGTGCTGGAAATTACAGGAATCTGTGCTTATCCTTGTGCTGTTTGCCATTTTCACTAGGGACTTGCACAAAGCCATAGATGACATGTTTATCATTAAGGTCCCTTCTAATTCTAAATCTCTGATCCCATGTTTCAAAGCTGAGAGTGATGGCTAACATAGTGAAGGACAGTGTCAGAATACAAAACAATATTGATATGCAAAAACATTGGACTGTCAATAAAATGTAATTCAATACAGATAAATGTAAAGTACAAAAAAATTAATTTAACAGGTATAAAATTGGAAAGATCTGGCTAGACATCACTTATTCCAAAAACAATTCATAGATTTTAACCTGCAAGCTTCAAATGAGTCAGCTGTATAGTGTGATACATCACCCTCTTCCCCTAAAAAAAAAAATCCAACTGGGAGCAGAAGGGATTATTTATTAAGCAACTACTGTGTATCAGGCACTATGCTGAACATTTTATAAATATCTCATTTGCTCCTCACAACAACTTTGTGAAATAAGTGTGTTATTATTTGCATTTTACAACTGAGGAAACTGATCCAGACAGAATGACTTGCCCAGAATCACATGATTAGGTATATGAAGCTGAATTTGAACTCAGTTCTTCCTGATTTCAGGCTCACTGCTCTATCAACTATGCTTGGATTAAAAACCATCTTGTTATGTATTAAAAGGTTTACATCTTCTAGAAAAAGACAAGTGGAAGTTCTACTGAGATCAGCCCTCATCAGATCCTTATCTGTAGTATTGTTTTTAATTCTGGACACTTTGGTTTTAAAAGTATGTTTTTATGGAGAGAAATGGAGAATGTCCAAAGGAAGACAACCAGGATAAAGGATCAATTGAAGAACCTGACAATACTTAGCCTGAGTCATGGAGGACATGATAATTGTCTTCAATAATTTGAAAGACTGTCATATGAGTTATAAGAGTTATTCCATTTGGTCCCAAAGGGCAAATCTAAGAGCACTGGGTGAAAGCACAAAAGAAGTCAGTTTAGACCTGTTGTTAGGAAAAATGACAATTATTCAAAAGTGGAGTAGAAAGATGCTTTGAAAGGTAGTATGAGAATAGATGATCACTTATATGCTATATTGTAGTAGAGATTTCTTTTGAGTATGGGTTGCTCTAAATGTTAAGATCTTTCAAATCTCAAATTCTGTGATTCTATGATTAAATAAATGAAACTAAAAGAATGAAGTAAATTGAAACTAAATGGAAGACTAGGTCACAGGTATTCCCTGAAGAGCCAAAGAAAGAGTTGACAAAGTGGGTTTTATTCTATTCCTAAGAGCAATAAGAAACATTATTTCATGGGAGTTTGGGTCATGATGATATGGCACTAATAATTATTTTTAAATCCACCATAAAAATAGTTTTAGTTTATGCCCTGACATCAGTTGCTGAGAATGTCATTGTAGAGAAATTGTACTAAGATCTTGATACAACGTCCCAAAATTAAATCAACAAACCTGATTTTTTTTTATAAGGGGGATCTGACCAAGGATGTTCCAGCATCAAAACACGTACATTGTGCTTTGCCCATTGTCAACTTATTTTAAAGAGATCCTCTTTACATTTAACAAGTTCCAGGAAATAGGAAAAAGTATACACAGAAGCCTCATATCTATATCACGAAAAACTTTTTCAAGAAAAAGGTTGATATAGGTTGTATGTGGAAAGCATCAAAATATACAAGGAACAAAACAGATTCGATTTTAACAGCTAGCAGGAAATCAACTATCTGTGAGTGATCAGATCATTCATTTACCAAAGTCAAGGCTAAAATTAGTATTAAAAATAAACAAGAAGAAATAATTATTTTAGTTGTATATGGCATACAATTGAAATGTCTTATCCCTGATTTAATCAGCAACTGAAAATCAAAAATGGGAAATGGACCATGAAAATGAAAATGACATGGAGTATGATAATTTTATCTAGAAGTTTAACCTATGTAAATTGCTCACCACAAAAAGGAGACCTAGAAAAGGCTTTAGTCAGCAAACATCTTACTTAATTTTCCATCTGCTGTTCTGCTTGGACACTTGAAATTTCATCATCATGCACATTAATTCACTTTTTGATATTCCCTATCTCCTCAGCATGTTTAATTGCTTTCCCCTTATGGTTGAAGGCAAAGCAATAAGCTCCTTCCAAACCTTCCCTTTATGGAGGACTCAGAGCTTTCCAAGTTACTCTTCCTTTTCCATTAGCAACTGTGCTTGATTTCAACTGCATAAATATCATATCCCCTCTACCAAGTACCTTTTGGCTACCTTCACCTCTCCTTTTCAGGTTTTTAAATTGTCTTCCTCCATTCAATAATAAGTTCCTTGAGGGCATTAACTCCTCTCCTGACCTCCAGTTTCATATCTCAAACTGCCTTCTGGACATTTCTACCTGAATAGCCCATAAATATCTTAAATTCAACATGTCTAAAACTGAACTCATTATTTTTCTTCCAAAAATCCTCCTCTCTTTCTTTCTTATTACCAGAACTATTTTCCTCCCAGATTCCTAGGGTTCCAACCTAGATATCATACTCATCTCTTCATTTTTTCTCACCTCCTTTACCCAATCTGTTACCAAGTATTGATTTTACCTTCACAACCTTCTTGTATATTCTCCTTTTACTCTTCTGAGACTGTGCTACCACTCTAGTGTAGACCCTAAGTAATCACTTCACATCTAAACCAGGGTTTCTTAAATTTTTTCCTCTCCCAACTACCTTTTGCCCAAAATATTTTACATGACCAAAGGTATATAGGTATATAAAATAGGTATACAAATCAAACATTTACTAATAATAAATCACAATTTTGTAACCTGCTCCATTCAGTTATGAGACCCCATAGGGTCATGAACCACAGTTTAAGAAGCTGGGATCTAGATTACTGAAATAGCTTATAAGGCTCAGATCCAATCTCCATTTAACTCCCAAAATAATCTCTTCCCAATTTCCAGTCTTCCTTTTTACTGTACTGCCATCCAGTAACTCTGACTTTCTCCCTTACTCTTGCCCAAACTCCATCTTCCCAATTGGATACTTTTTCATCTTTTGCTTTCCATGCCTAGGTCCTTTCTCTGCTTCCTGGTATTCTGCAAATCTTGGCTAAAATCTCACCTTCTACAGGAACTCTCCCAATACCACTTAATACTAGTTAGCAATAGGTTAGGTGACACAATAGATAGAACTCTGAACTTAAAATTGGGAAGAGCTGAATTCCAATCCAAGATCATGTGATCTTGGACAAACCATTGGATTTCTAGTTTTCTCAGTTTCCTCATCTGTAAAATGGGGATAATTATACTATCTCTCTGTTGTTGTGAACATCAAATGGGATAATAATGGTAAAGGACTTAGCATAGTAACTGCCACACAATAATCACTATATAAATATTAGCTCTTATTATTATATTTTTCCAATTTGCTTTATATCTTGTTTAAACGTAGTTATTTTCCTGCTGTCTCTCCCATTAGAATGTGAGTTCCTTGAAAATAGACATTGCTTTTGATTTTCTTTGAATATTCAATATTATGCCTGCCATATATTGGGAGCTTAATAAATACTCATTAACTGGGAAGTTAACTGATTGCGGGAGTACCAATGGAGTACTCTTTCTACCTCTCTTCTCTCTTTCTCCTTCTCTCCATGTGACCAAGTTATCTTCTCTTCCTGTCATACATTCTCTTAATGACATTTTTATTATTCCTAATCTTCTTTGAAATTCTTAATTGATATATATATGTAGGTGGGTATGTGTGTATATATGTATATATACATGTGTGTGTGTGTGTGTGTGTGTGTGTGTGTGTGTAAAGAGCCATCTCTTTAGAGATGTGTATCTGTATGTATGTGTATATACACAAGTCTCAGTATAGTTTTACACTTTAATAGCTTAAGACTGCACTTGAATTTTTGGGACACCCTATATGTTGCAGCCTGCATCCACCTACCATGTAGCTTTCGTTGTCCTCTGTTTGATAATTTTTAGTTCTTCAGAAACTGATTTAATCCTCCACCACTTCTCTCTGCATTCTGATATTATATAATTCATGATCATCTATCATTTTTTAAAATTGCTATAAATGGAAATTTGCACATTTTTAAATTGTTTTCTCTTAGTTTACTATGTTTCTTGAGCTTCGCCTCTATTTTCTGCTAGTAAAAAATCCCTTTTCTTATCAGTGCTCAGTTTTTTGGGGATATAAACATATTCTCTGTAGGCTTATTACTTGTTCCCCTTCCATTACTAATTTTATTATAACAAATTCATTCAAATGTTACATATTTTGCTAGGGTCTTCAGAGCTGAAACAGTAGTAGATCACAAGGATATATTATAATCTGTCACTGAAGTATCTCCAGTTTCCAAAAGAATTTGCTTTTTTAACTTTTCAGAACTAAAGGCCTGATTATAGCTGGGGATCATGAATTTTGCTTTTTAATATTCTGATAACTATATTTGAATGTATTTGACTTTCCTTGCAATTCTATATATTTTGTGTATTTAAAACTATATTTTATGCATTTAAAAACATTAATAACTGTAATAACTACCATTTATACAACACTTTAAGGTTTACAAAGTGCTTTACAAATACTCAGCTCATTTTTTCCTCTCAACAACCCTATGATGCATTTTATAAATAAGAAATTAGAAGTAGACAGAGATTAAGGGACTTGCCTAGCAAGTTCAGGTCAAATTATTTTTTTAATTTTTTAAATTAATTTTATAATTATAACTTTTTTTGATAGTACATATGCATGAATAATTTTTACAGCATTATCCCCTGCACTCACTTCTGTTCCAAATTTTCCCCTTCTTCCCTCCATCCCCTTCCCTAGATGACAGGCAGTCCCATACATGTTAAATATGTTATACTATATCCTAGATACAATATATGTGTGCAGAACCGAATTTTTTGTTGCACAGGAAGAATTGGATTCAGAAGGTAAAAATAACCTGGGAAGAAAAACAAACATGCAAACAGTTTACACTCATTTCTCAGTGTTCCTTCTCTGGGTGTAGCTGATTCTGTCCATCATTGATCAATTGGAACTGAATTAGATCTTCTCTTTGTTGAAGATACCCACTTCCATCAGAATACATTCAGGTCCAATTCTTTATCAACTATACCCCAGCTTCTTAAACTGTGGTTCACAATTTCCTTATTGGATCTCATAATTGAATGTGAGGGTCACAAAATTATGATTTATTATCAGTAAATGTTTGATTTATATACATATATACCTACTTTGTGCCATATTAAGTACTAAGCATACAAAAAAAAGGCAGTAATAGTCTCTGCCCTGAAGAATCTCACAACCTGAGTTATTTTCACCCTAATTAATTAGCAAGTTGCTTTGTTAGTATTATTGTTGTTATTCAGTCATTCAGTTATGTCCAATTCTTTGTGATCTCATGGATTTGTCCATGTGGTTTCTTGGCAAAGATAATGGAATAATTTGCCATTTCCTTCTTCTATGTGTCTCCATTTTACAGATCAGGAACTGAGATAAATGAGTTAAGTGATTTGCTCGCCATGGAGTTAATGGGTACTTGAAACTGATTATGAACTAAGAGCTTTCTAATTCCACACCAAGGGCACCCCATCCACTGCACCACCTTAGTTGTATAGACAATTCATGTGGAAAATCAAACCATAACTTCTGGGCCCCCAAAATGTTCCTTCTAGCTTTCTATATCATGATCCTGTGATAAATTAACTACCTACCTACACAGATCCAAACTTTCAGCCAATTTTTAGCTTGACTCATTGAACCTGTGTGACCTAAAGCTCACATCCTTATCTTCCTCATTTTTAAAAGAGAGGGACTTGAACCAAATTCTCTCTAAAGTCTTTTCCAAATTCAAATATATACGTTTATGATTATAAATTCAATCTAATTGTCTCAAGGAGTTAAGCAAATTGTTTTGCATTTTATTTTCCCCACATTCCAATTTACTTTAACAACCTTTACCTTTAATATTTTAAGCTTTTTTTTTCAGCACTAGACCATTGTTTTTATGTACAAATGATCGAAAAGAGCTTCAGGAAAATGTTGATGCAGGTCTTTTGAAATGATACTATGAAAGAATTTGCTATCATTTGATTTATTTCATTTTCCTACAATTAGATCATAATATCAAGCACTTCTCCTCCATTCCTCTAATTATAACCACAGGTTAATGAAAAAATATATATGTGTGTAATTTTTACTTCTTCTGTACTAAAAATGCCCATATACTATAACAAATGCCAAAATATACTTGAATCTTTCCAGAAATAATTATACACTTAGGAATAATATATAATGGTCATAAGTAAAAGTAAAACATCTTGCAGAACCATCTAGCTTGATATTTCCTTTTGTCCTATTTATCAGAATAGAAATCTATCCTGAAACTTAATTAACTGTTAAAATTAGAAAGTGTTTTAACAGAATGTTACAGATAAGCCTAAGGGTACACATATAAGTCATTACATAGGTATTCCGATTGAAAAATGAAGCCAGAAAGAATCTTAGCCAACATGAAACTTTTACCCTTGAAATAAAGAAACAGGAAAACCATATACACAATGACTACAATAATATAGATGGAAAAAGACCAAAAAATTAAACTGAATACAGTGAAATTATGACCAATCTTGGATCCAAAGAAGAGCTATAAAAAGGCACTTTCCCCCCAACTTTTTTGCAGAAGTAGAGAACTATGGACATGGAACAATTCATATAATATCAAATTTTTTTCAATATGTTAGTTTTACTGAATTCTTTTTCCCCTTCTTTTTCATTCTTTATTATAGGAACAGCTCTCTGGGAGAAGGAAGAGTTATCTACTTACATTGGGAAATATAACTAATATAAAAACAAAAAATTAAAATTTATTTTTAAAAAAGGGTAAAATCTCAATTCTAGTAGTTTTATTTCATACTTAAAATTTCTCTAAAGTGGATAGATATTTCCTTGATTGATAGAGTTCAAAACCACTTTACAACTTTGTTTTCCAAGGTTTCTGTAGTCAAAAAATTTACTATCAACCTCTCAAAATTCATCTTAGCAAAGGCCTTGTTCATTTGAACCATTAATGATGATTCAGGATAGATTTCTATTTTGATAAAATAGAAAACAATAATAAGCTTAATTAAATTTGACAAATATTTTTCTTTAAAGTGTCAATCTCTATATGTTTTTTCCTGTAAATTTTCAAATAATCTACTTCCCAGGCCTTTAATTCAAAGTTTTCTAAAAGAGCAGGACCTGTTAAAGTTTATATTCTACACTCATGGCATTTGAAAACCCAGGGTCACTTTAAGACAAGCAGCGTAGGATTTAAGTGTAGGCCCTTGTTTTGTACAAGAGGAGAAACTAATGATCCAAGATTCAAATTTTGAATCTAATTTGTTTGTAGGTTATTACACTTTCTACTTGTGTACTTGGTTAGTATAACTCTGTATTACGTGACACAGGCACCACAGTAGTGCTGGAGCCAAATCAAATCATACATTGCCTTCTCTTCCAACAGAAAGAGAATAAATTACTAAATTGCTTGTTTTGTGAAGTACTATAATATCTAGATTGTTCACCCTGTGGCACTATAGCTTGGGATTTAGACAAGTGACTTTGTCAAATCTCTAAAGTGCATGCACTAACTTCCCATATTCCTCAAACATTTGGCTGGCTCAGATCAACTGAGAGGCTGAATAGAGAAAAGGGATAGATGAAATATATGTAGTGAGTGTGCTCTGCCCCATTGTCTCAAGACAGAATAGAACACATTTCTCTCTGTGTTCCAGGATAGAGTTTCTTTTCTCTACAGCTATCACCTTGAGAGCCCCTATTCCCCTTCCTCTCTACTCTTAGGGAGCCAGTGACTATTGGTTGACATCAATTAGCTTTTACAAACAGATATTTATTTCAAAGATATAAACAAGAAAAGATATAAAAACATTTTCCCCAACAAGTTGAGGACATATTCTTTTCTATATCTCTCATTCTCTGGAGACTAAACTTGAAACTTATATCAGTTTCTGGGTAGCTTTGGTTCTGTTCTGTTCATGTACAGATTTATTCTCCTGAATGAATGTCTCTGCAGGGCTGGTATCCCAGAGGTGATTACAAAAGATTTCTCCTTTTCCTCAGGACATCAATGTCAGGATGATTAAGGAACCATACCTGGACTCTGACTTCCAGATTTACTGTGAATTACTCATCTGAACTTCTGAAAGTCAGAGACATTCTTCCTTTCACCAGGCACTGAAATTACCTAGAAACAAATGGGATAAAGGAAAAGTAGCTGAAGTTGAGAGATTTTTTGGATGCCTGTACAACCAAACTAAGAGTCTCAGATACTTACTAGCCTTATCACTCTGGATAGTACCTTGACTTCTTCACTTTACTCAACTATAAAATGAGAATAAAAATGGCCCCTATCTCTCAGGGTTGTGGTAAGTAAGATTCAATAAGATAATTCTGGTAAAGTGCTTAGCACAGTAACTAGCACACAGTAGGCACTTTAATGTTTACTCTCTTCCTTCTTTCCCTGTTCTTTAACATGTAGCTAGCCAACCAGTTATAAAATGTCTACACGTGATTAAGTGTATAGGCATTCATTCAGGGAGGACTAGCACCTCTGGTGTGAGGGCCTTCCTACCTTTTGTTCACCTCTCACCCAGCTCTCATCTGTGCCTCTAAGACACTAAGACACAGGCTTCAAACCTGCCAGTGAATTAGAAGGATATCTATCCCACCAAGCATGTGAAGACTTTCCCTAGTGGAATGGCTGTCTGAGAACAATTTGTTCCAAAGGCCATGAAGTTGAACCAGGTGCTGGGGAATACTTAGAGATGGGAAAGACATCAAAGAAACCAAGCATACAACAAGTAGAGACACCATCTGAGGAACCCTGGGCATATGCCAGACTCTCATCATCTGCTGCTAAAAACAAATTAAAAATAGGAAATAGTGTCTAGACACTACTCTAGAAGCTTACTCCAACTTGGACTTGATTTTCTCAGTCCAAACAACCCTTAACATTGATAGAATACAGATATTCAGTAGACTGGTCACCAAATTTATTTAGCGAATATTCAAAGGGAAAAGGTACAGCTAGTTGAAGCACAACACCTTCAGGAACTCCCCTAAATTCCTGCCCTTGTGTCCATTTACCAGGTCTTCTTGTGTCTTCTTTCCATGTCATAAATAAAATCAAAGAAGAGATTTGGTGTCTGGGTTTCTAGGTAACTAGGACTCTGCCTCAAAATTAGGACTATAAAGGGAAACAGGGAGTGTGTACAGAGGTGTAGAGGATCACAGTTAGTGAGGGGAGCTCTGGTGAGGTATAAAACCCTTCAGCCCAGAGGGAACCTGCTAACAATGTCTGGTTTGGCTCCCCATCTCCCCTAAGGGCTCTCAGCCTTCCTGAGAAGTCAGGGGGTGGTGACAACCTGGGTAGAGATTGAAGCAGAGTGATAATAGTGGCAAACTACATTCAATAGCAAGTTGTTTATGGTGTCTCATGTGCACAGTATTGTTTTTGTTACATTATAAAAAGGGGAAGGTCCTTGAAATAAACAGACTCCATTTTTCCACCATCCTCCAGAGTCCCACCTCATCACTTCTCCACTAAAAAGGGATATTTTAATCATCCAGGTATGGGGGCTCGAGAAATCAGGACACAACACAGAGGCAAATCAATCTCTCCATATTCTCACCAGTCTATCATTAGCCACAGTATCCTCCATTTGTCCCATCCAGTAACCATAAGTGCTTGGGTCTTTGGCTTCAGAATGCATGTATATCACTTCTGAGTCATTGCTCTCAGACAGTTTCTGATCCTGACAGATTTTCAATCAAATAATCATTAGCATTTATTATGTAACTATTATATCCCTGGCACTAGGTGGAAATGTGTTAGATTCTGGAGATAGGCAAACAAAAATGTAATAGTTACTGCCCTCAATGAGCTTATTCTATAGGGGAGAAATAGCATGTATACATCTATATATGTATCTATGTATCTATATGCATACATATACACAGAGACTTTTGAGGAAGGAAGCCCTATCATTTGAAGAGAGCAGGAAAAATCTCATCTAGAAAGTAGTACTTGACAATTTGGAACTATGCCAAAAAAACTATAAAACTGCACATACAACTTTGATCCAGCAATACCACTCTTAGATTTGTATCCCCCCCAAAAAAAAGAGTAAATGACCTATTTGTACAAAAATATTTATAACAGTTCTTTTAAAAGTGTCAAAGAACTGGAAATTGAAGGGATATCTATCAATTGGGGAATGGCTCAACAAGTTGTAGTATATGATTGTATGGAATATTATTTTGTATAAGAAATTAATGAGCAAAATTATTTCAGAAAAATCTGGAAAGACATCACCTGTTGTAAAATTAAGTAAACAGAAGCAGGAGAACATTGCACATAGTAAGAGCAACATTATGTGATAATCAATTGTGAATGATTTATCTTACTCTCAGCAATATAAGGATCTAAGACAATCAAGGTGAACTTATGATAAAAAAATGATATCCACCTCCACAGACAGAACTGATGAAGTCTGAATGCAGATTGATGCATATTTTTAGTTGATTTTATTTTTCCTAGATTTTTTTTGGTCTTTGGTTTCACAACATGATTAACATGGAAATATGTTTTGCATGACTACACAGGTATAACATCTATCAAATTATTTGCCTTCTCATTGAGGAAGGAGGATAAAAGATGAAGGAGAGAATTTGGAACTCAAAAACAAGTAAGAATTTGTTTTTATATGTAATTGGAAAAAACATATTTTAAAAAGTGGTGTTGAGCTGAGCTGTGGAGGAAAAGAGGGATTCCAAGAGGGAGAAGTGAGGAGAAAGTGCATCTCAGGAATGCAAAAGCAAAAAGACAAGAGATGGGATGTCATGCATGAGGAACAAGAAGGTCAGTTTGGCTAAACCCTGTGATATGTGAGGAGATTACAGTGAAATAAGATTGTAAAGATAGGCTGGAGCTAGCCTCTGAAGGCCTTAAATTCCACAGTAAGAAGTCTGTATTTGATTGTAAAGGTACTGGAAGGAATTGATTGAACATAAAAGTTACAAAGTCAGATAGACATGCTTTAGAAATAGCACTTTGACAGATGGATAATAGAATAGATTAGAGAAAGAAGAAACTGGAGGAACAAAAACCAATTTAGAAGTTTATTATAACAATCCAGGGGATAAGGACCTAATATGTATAAAGAGAAGAGTAATACAGAAGAAATGTTAGGGAGAAATAATTGGCTTAACAAATGAATTTATTACTTGCCAACAAGGGGAAGAGAGAAGGGGAAGGAGGAGAAATTGGAACACAAGGTTTTGCAAGAGTCAATGTTGAAAAATTATCCTTGCATATATTTTGAAAATGAATTTGAAGTAAGGGAAAGAGAGAAGGTAAGGATGGCTATAAGGTATAATTTGGTTAATGGAAGGATGGTGAGATGCTTAATAAAATAATAAGGAAGTTATGGATAGAGATAGTTTGAGGAGAAAAATACTAATTTCGATTTTGGGGCATGGAGTTTGAGGTTACTATGGGATATCCCCCTCAGTCTGGAGTTCAGGGGAGTTTGTAGTCATCTACATAGCAATTTTAACTGAAACTATGGGAGCTCAGAGAATAGCAAAAGAGAAAATAGCAACAAATCCAAAGCAGACTCCAAACCCACTGTTTGGAAGTGATATATGGATGATGATCCAGCAAGAGATTGAGAAAGAACAATAAGAAAGAAAAGAGAACCAAGAGCTTTAGGAACAACTGACATGACTTCATGCTTAGGGTTACTCCAAATACTTCAGCTGTATACTTCTTGTACCCAGCAAGGTAGTGAGGAAATCTCTGTTGAGGTCAAAAGAAAGGAAACAGAAATCAGAAAATGGTATACATAGGAAATTTTATACCAGACAATACAAAGTAAAGGAGTTCTGCCATTGGGAACCAAGTAATTCAGTTGAAACAAGAGAGAGTACTAATTTTCACCCAAGGTATGATCCCAGTGCAAGCTGGAAGTAGGAACAGGATAAAGAGTACCCGCCCCTCTCATGTCTTTGCAGAGTCTTTCATTTCGGTAACCTCTAAAGGTTGGCCTCTTGTATCTTCTCTTGTACCTGGAAGCCAGAAGTACACGAAGCAACTTAAAATTCAAAAACTTAATGCTTGCAGATTCTCCAAAGAAACTGGCTGAGAACTGAAACTCTCTCACTTTTCACCAACTCTGACACACGTCTCATACAAAGCAAGAGATTCATCTTCACCAAGAAGAAGAGAATCACATTCCATTGGGCCTTGGAACAGGGATTATACTTTTCACAACACTTACCAAACTAAGAATGCCTTGTCAAATGTTCAAAAACCAAAAAAGTGAAAATATTATTACCAATAATATTTAGATACTTCTTGGAATTTACATTTATCTTGTCATCACACTTGGTTTCAAAGATAAATTTTTCACCCTTGAGTTATAGTTAATTCAAAGTAGTTAATTCTGTGTGGTTAAAGTTCAGGTAAGCAGTCTTAATATTTACATTACTGTTGCACATACACACCCATCTTGAGAAGATAATCCATCTCTCCTCCTTGTATATCTACATTAAGGTTAAATCCTGAAAGGGCAGCTGCTATCCCCAGGTTCTAAGCATACTGGTAGAACTGTACTACTAAAACTATTGCTTACAAGACCCCGGTAGTATGTTTGCTTTTATCATTAACAATTGTGTATATGTGCAAAAAAAATGTTTGTGGCCTTTTGTGTAGTGGCAAGAAACTGAAAACTATGTGGATGCCCATCAGTTGGAGAATGGCTAAATAAGTTATGATATATGAATGTTATGGAATATTTTTGTTCTATAAGAAATGACCAGCAGGATGATTTCAAAAGGATTTGGGGAGACTTGAAGTAACTAATGCTAAGTGAAATGAGCAGAACCAAGAGATCATTGTACATGGCAACAGCAAAATGATCAATTCTGATGGGCATGTCTCTTCACAACAATGAAATGATTCAAGCCAGCTCCAATGATCTTGTGATGAGCTGAGTGTGGATCACTACACAGCATTTTCACTACTTTTGTTGTTTGCTTCAATTTTATTTTCTTTCTCATTTTTCTTCCTTTTTGATCAGATTTTTCTTGTGCAGCACGATAATTATAGAAATATGTATCCTTATATTCAATTTACATATATTTTTACCACGTTTAACATATGTTGGATTACTTGCCATCTACGGGAGGGGATGGAGGAAGGGGAGGAAAAATTGAGACTCAAGGTTTTGCAAGGGTCAATGTTGAAAATTTATCCTTGCGTATGTTTTGAAAAAAGCTTCAATAAAAAATAATAAAGGAAAAAAAACAATTGTGTAGTCACAATTAATTCTATGACAATGGTGTTGATTAAAATAGCATAGTAACTATAATTTAAAAACAATGCCTCCACCGTGCCTCTCCCTCATAAATGTAGGATGCACACTCCTACTAATACACACAACATCCACAAAAAAAGTGGGCACAAATATAAAGTACGTGGAACATAAAGGAACATGGAGGCACTTAAATAAGAAATATATATGACTAAGGAAGGAAAGTTGTATCTCCTCAGTGCTCTTCCTCTCCTAAGAAGAATCCTTCTGAAGTTTTCCTGTGGGCACATCATCTCTGCTCAGCAGGTTGCTTATATGGACTCCTTTCTTCAAAGTGACTTTCATTTGTCAGGGTTAGCTTGCTCATGAGTCTATCTTTTCTGATGTCAGAAATCACTTTTCAGTAGCCAGTAGGAGAAAGGAAAATTCTGAGAAAAATAGCCACACCCAAAAAGTCCAAGGTGTGGGTGGGCAAGATCCAGGCTGCTCCCTTTTGCTTACTCTCTTACACTTCCAAGCAGCACCACCAAGTGGTTATAAATGGGAGCCTTTTTTTTTTTTTTAATTTAATAGTTTTTATTTACCAGATATATGCATGGGTAATTTTACAACATTGACAATTGCCAAGCCTTTTGTTCTAATTTTTCCCCTCCTTCGCCCCCCCCAGATGGCAGGTTGACCAATACATGTTAAATATGTTAAAGTATAAATTAAATACAATATATGTATACATGTCCAGACAGTTGTTTTGCTGTACAAAAATAATCAGACTTTGAAATAGTGTACAATTAGCCTGTGAACTAAATCAAAAATGCAGGCAGACAATAGAGGGATTGGGAATTCTATGTAGTGGTTCATAATCATCTCCCAGAGTTCTTTCGCTGGTGTAGCTGCTCTATTGGAACTCATTTGGTTCATCTCATTGTTGAAAATGGTCACATCCATCAGAATTGATCGTCATATAGTATTGTTGTTGAAGTATATAATGATCTCTGGGTCCTGCTCATTTCACTCAGCATCAGTTCATGTCTCTCCAGGCCTTTCTGAAATCATCTTGTTAGTCATTTCTTACAGAACAATAATATTCCATAATATTCATATACCACAATGTATTCAGCCATTCTCCAACTAATGGGCAACTATTCAGTTTCCAGTTTCTGGCCGCTACAAAGAGGGCTGCCACAAACATTCTTGCATATACAGGTCCCTTTCCCTTCTTTAAGCTCTCTTTGGGATATAAACCCAGTAGTAACACTGCTGGGTTAAAGGGTATGCACAGTTTGACAACTTTTTGAGCATAGTTCCCAAACTGCTCTCCAGAATGGCTGGATGTATTCACAATTTCACCAACAATGTATCAGTGTCCCAGTTTTCCCACATCCCCTTCAACATTGTGCATTATCTTTCCCTGTCATTCTAGCCAATCTGACAGGTGTATAGTGGTATTTCAGAGTTGTCTTAATTTGCATTTCTCTGATTAATAATGACTTGGAGAGTCTTTTCAAATGGCTATAAATAGTTTCAATTTCTTCGTCTGAGAATTGTCTGTTCATATCCTTTGACCATTTATCAATTGGAGAATGGCTTGATTTTTTATTGAGTCAATTCTCTATATATTTTAGAAATGAGGCCTTTATCAGAACCTTTGACTGTAAAAATGTTTTCCCAGTTTATTGTTTCCATTCTAATATTATCTGCATTAATTTTGTTTGTACAAAAATTTTTCAATTTGATATAATCAAAGTTTTCTATTTTGGGATTAATAATGATCTCTAGTTCTTCTTTGGACATAAATTCATTCCTCTTCCACAGGTCTGAGAGGTAAGATAATTTGTTATTATCTGATAAGTTGTTACTACCACAGCCATTTTTTGAAGTTCTGCTTATTTGTTTGAGTAGAGAATTTCCCTTGGTGATCCATCAAATATTAGCATTATGGATAGACATTGTGAAGATATGGGTAAAATATGTTTTTAAAGCATCTTAAGATGCTTAAGAGCATCTCCTAAAGAATGTCATAGCATTGAAACATTCCCTGAATTGTATTGACTTGAGTGCCAGGAAAGGAATCCACAATATCGCTAATATTGCAAAGTTAAACCCCAACAATAGGATCTCAAATCACAGATTTGGAATTAGAAAGAATTTCAAGGCTATCATGTCCTACTTCTTTATTTACAGATAAGGAAACTAAGGCATAAAGAAATTAAATAGAATTCTCAGGATCACATAGCTAGCCAGCATCCAATTTGTGGTCGCAATTCAGGTCTTCCTGACTCAAGTTTCAACACTCTATCTTCTAAACTGCCTCTTACATCATGTTTAAGACAATTCACATATGGTCCAAGAAAACCAAACAAAGATCCTATATGAAGAGAGTCAACTTACAAAATTCACAGGAAATCTGATGAGAATTGAAACCATGAGAACCCAGAAAGGAAACAAGACAAGAATGACACCATGACATTGACATACAAATGTCAACATCAGGAGAAAAGAGAAGGGCAGAACTACTTTTTATTACAACAGTAGAGAAAATGGCCATACAATGTGGCTCTCTGCAACAATGAGATGATTCAGGCCAGTTTCATTGGTCTTGTGATAAAGAGAGAGGACTGCGGGAAATGAGTGTGGATCACAATGTAGCATTTTCACTCTTTATTGTTGTTTGCTTGCATTTCCTTTTCTTGTGCAGCATATTTGTGGAAATATGTATAGAAGAATTGCACAAGTTTAATATATATTGGATTACTTGCTGTCTAAGAGAGGAGGTGGGAGAACGGGAGGGAAAAAATTTAAAAAACAAGATTTTGTAAGAATTAATATTGAAAATTACTCATGTATATATTTTGAAAATAAAAGGCTTTAATTTTTTTATAAAATGGTCATACTATGCAGGCAACAGGCACAAAAAGAAAATGCATCATTGATGATTTTTAAAAAAAAATCTTAAAACCGCAACTAGACACAAAAGGTTTTTCCAATTGCAAGCTTCTCCAATTGTTTGAAGTGGTTCTTGGACTAGAATAGAGAGAGTTTTTTTCCATTTGAAATGTTTATTTCAGAGCTCTTCATTGGCTCAGTCAGTTTTTACCCCCTCCCCACTTAGAGTACATTGAGGAGAATGTTTATCAGTCTCTATTTGCTCACAAGCAACTGAGACCCAAATTAAAACTGACAACTCAAGAGGATCTAACTTAGCCATGAGTAATACCATCTTTTAATAAGATGATGAAAGATGTGGAGCCAAATCATAACAAGTCAAAATATGAAGTAATGTAGTTTTCTCAAAATTGATTTCAAAATCAGCAGCCATGTACTTAAAAATCTATCATATAAGCTGAATGAACAATTATTTGTGTCGTTCAAATTGCTTTTGGTACCCAGTTGGTGGAGACAATATAAACAGTATTATAATGCCTCTACCTTCTAAAGCAGAGGTTCTTATTTTGGGGTCCATGGACAGCTTTCCAGTAGTCTATGAACTTAGATGGGAAAACTAAACTTTGACTGAAATTTAATATTTCCTTCAATTATAGATTTTTTTTTAAAATATGTTATGCTAGGAAGGGGTCCATAGAATTCACCAGAGTGGTTCATGCCACACCAAATTAAAAAAATTTTAAAGGTTAAAAACTTCTGTTCTAAAAGAAAATTAATCCCCTTGAAGTATCTGAGAACCAAATCCAAGAGCAAATAATGATATGGCAATAGTGTTTTAGATGACTGGAGTATGAACTAAGTCTTCTAAGACTAAATTCCAAAATCTGGAATTTCTAGAAGTAGAAGAGGCCATGCTTTTTTTTTTCAATTAGGGTTAAGTGACTTGCCCAGGGTCACACAGCTAGGAAGCGTTATGTGTCTGAGGTCAGATTTGAATTCAGTTCCTCCTGAAGGCCAGGCTTTTAAATAAAGCTCAATATATGTAATATCATTTACTCTGGTCTGGAGCTCTCCAGCAGGTGGCAGCAAATCGAGAATAAATATATCATATGTTAAAATGTCAAGTAAAATGAATATCTGAGCAAGCTGATGAGTGGTTCTCATCATGGAGAGCAGCCTATTCAGCAGAGTCATATATGAAGATAGATGTGGAGGACCTGTGGGATTGAGCTCTATAGGCCAAACTGACTTAACAGAAATATAAAGGGAGGCCAGGATTGTCAATGGGGAAATATAGTTGAGGAAGTATAGCTAAAGGAATTCATGTTTTATAAAGGTTTCTCAGAAGCTGGTATTAATGATAGCCTTCCTTTTCAAAAACAGAAGAAACACTGGGGAGGTGAGCCACACTGTTATGTGGCTTTTTTTCCTTTACCCACATATCGTAAAATTACACCACTCCCCCATTTTGTTATTCTGTATGGAATAAGCCTCACCTATGTAGGTTCTCTGTGGAACTAATGAAAGAGAATTGATTGGAAGTCATGGAAGTCTGTGAGTTATCTATGAAAAAGGTTGAATGTGCTTTTCCACAGATCCAAATCTATACGTATAATGAATATTCCAATGAGGAAAGCAGATAGCCATGGTGCTAGGCTATGAATTCTTTTTTTGTGTCAAATACATTTTGCCACAAATATAACTAAATGTGCCTGGAAGAAAACAATCCCTCTCCTAACATCATGGAGCATGGTTCTGTGGATGATCAAGATGGAAGAAAGAAGGTAGTTTTCATAAGAAACAGCATATATCATTTTGGTGGAAAGTAAAAATTTGACTTAGACACCTTAGGAATTCCTAAGAATAATTTCCTTGAAGCCATTTGCTTCTTACTTTGATTATAAACCAAGCCCATGTGGAAAAGCAATTACTCAGATATTTCATTTCAAAAGAGAAGAGGTAAACCAGGGGTTCTCAAACTACTGCCGGCTGAGGACATTTATGGGGCCCTCTGGGTTATAGCAAATGGGCTGAGGGGCGGAGATGGAGTGTGAGTTTTTGTTTTAGTCCGGCCTCCAACAGTCTGAGGGACAATGAACTGGCCCCCTATTTAAAAAGTTTGAGGACCGCTAAGGTAAACTGATGCTGTAGTTCAATCTTTGGATAACAAATTATGCAAATAGAATCACAAAAATTGATAAACTTGAAATGTGTACATGATGGAATCCCTATTACTTATTCACCTTTGCCAAGCAACAACTGAATATGCTTATACAACTCCTATAAGGAATGCAATGCTCATGTTATTACTGCACTTCTGTGTTCAGAGTGAAGAAATTAAATCAATTCTTTTTTAAATTGATTCTATAGTGTAATTAATCCTGTTCATATTATCCCATTTTAAATGATTGCTCAAGCCACATAGCCATGAGCTAAGTTTAGAAGTTCACTTCTCCAGCCAATCACTGTTCTATTCTTGTCTCAAGGAAATCCGTTATCCTTGAAGGATGCAGGTGATCAGGGAGTCTGGTGCAACATCTCTACATCAAGCTCTCCTTCAATGATGTCTAAAAATGTTTGGTCCACTATCTCTAATCTTGAAGGTAGACTCAAACAGTTACAGAGGGAAGGAGGGGCCTCTTGTTAGACCCCAAATTCCCAATTTCCAAGTCACCTTCTTCCATAATGCTACCAAACCGGTGACCCATTTCATTGTTTCAAACGAAACCCAACTCTTTTCTTTGTTCTCTTGTACTTCCCAACACTATATGAAGGCTACTAAGACTTATTTTAGGGGGTTTTGATCATTGAGAGAGGTCATTGACCCAATTTATTGAAAGTGTTATCCTAACTAATAAATTGATCATGTTCAGACCATTGTCTCTGAGTTTAATCCACCAGGAGTCAGTGTAAGTGGAGATGAAATCAAATATACCAGGTATGGAACAAAATGAGGCAACATCAGAATTACTTTGCCTAACTAGGTAGAAAATGTAATATTCTCTTGCTTTATGTCTTTTCTATGTTTTCCATATTTATGACAATAAAGGGAGGAAAATTGGTTATAGTTTCCACCACAATGAAAAACTGGAGCAAAGAAAAGGCCTGAGCAAAAGATTTCTGTGGGCTGAGAGTATAACAAAGGAATGTGTATTAAATTAGCTAGATTGAGTATGTACGATCCTTAAGTCTATAGAACGTGTGTAGACATACACATACATTCACACATACAAACTACATATATATATATGAATGGAGTAAAATGGAAATTGACAAATGAGTTGTACCTGCTCACAGAGAACCTAAGCAGTGCGTGACACATTTTCAGACATGGCCAGTGTGGTTTTTGCCTGTGTTTGTTACAAGGATTTTTTTTTATTGCGGGGGAGCAGTATTGAAAGATGAAAGCTAATGATAATTATGCCAAGACAAAAAAAAAAAAAAAAAAAGTGTCATTGAAGTTGTTTTTTAAATACCCAGCAGAGGTGAAGGTTGAAAGGCAGACACAAACAGGACAGCTTTGAAACTAGTATGTTGCATAAAGCCCAGCGAAGGCCACGGATCTGTACCCACGGGCGCAGCCCCCACACGCCGGGTCTCTCTAGGTCTGGCCTGGCTCACTCACCCCACCTATCTTCCCGCTAATCAGTCACTCAGCTACAATTCCTGACTCTTTCAAGCTCCTAATTGTAACACTGGTGTGGAGAAGGAATACAAAGCTGGCAACTGAAGCAATGACTAACTTTTAGCACCGTCTGCATTGCAAAATGCTGCCCACAGAGCAAATATAACGGCTCTCCCATTTCTATCCTTAGTGCTCCCTCTTCCCCAAGAGGAGTGGGCCCCGCTTCCGGCCGGAAACAACGACTGCTTAAGGTTCTTCTTTAATAATAATAAACTTTCCCCAATATCTGACTTTCAGTGCAAGTCTGTTATTTTTAACATTTTCTATTACATATGCTTTCCTAAAACGGTAGTGTATGGTTACATATTCGGAATCCTCCCTGAGTTCCGCTTGGGCACGTGACAATGTTTTGTTTTGTTTTTTACTTTGTACTTAGTTTTAAATTAATATAAATAACTTATGTAGTCTGCACATATACGGATACACATATACATTGTGTGTACGCAGACGTACATATGCCATATAACATAAAACTTGGCCTATGGCTCCCTTGATAGATGACTTCCGTCACGAAGTATGCTGGGTTGGATTTCTTTTCCCTTAGTTGCATAGGAGCCGTAAAAACTGTTTGGGCCAGCCTCGAGATCTCCTTACGCCACCAGACCCAAATCCCCGATTTCCATGAGTTTCTCTGGGCATAATGGACGCTTCTCTGCGAGCCTCAACTCCCCGGGCCAGATAGCTCCCCGAGGTATTGCACGCTTCCTTTTGACGCGGTGCAAAAGGAAATTGGCGAACGCTGCCTTCAGGCACTTGGATAAGCCTCCTTGCGGCCGTGGCGGACCTCGGGATAGCAGCGCAAAGGGCCTTGACTATACGAATTTTTTCTGCGTCGGGGAAAGGGAAGGCCCCCGGAATGACACGACTTTTCTGCGCCAGCGACAGCAGAAGGCCCTCCTTTCTCTGCAGTCCAGGACTCTCAGCGGCGGCCATTGTCCCTCACCGAGAGGATCTCTGACTTGGTCCCTTGCTTCTGGGTTTGCCTGCAGCCATGCCGCTCTACGAAGGTCTGGGCAGCGGAGGGGAGAAGACGGCCGTAGTGATCGATTTGGGTGAAGCCTTCACTAAGTGAGTCGGCCGGGCCCCGCCACTTTGATTTTGGAGTCGGCGGTGACCCAGTTTCTTTCCCCGATGCTGGCGCCCCTCCGGGGATGGGCGGCCTAGAGAAGGCCCGGGCTGTAGGATCCGGGCCTTGTCCCCGAGGGTGGCGAGAAAACGGATTCACCGCTACCCTGGCTTCGGCCTAATTGGTTCCTTTGGAGTCTTTTGGAAGGGGGATAACAAAACTAATGATTTAATTCCTTGATTTTTTAGGCCCCTGCTTTATGCGGGGCACTGTGCCAAACTGGGCGTACAGAGGCAAAAGCGCTTACGCTCTAGGGGGGGCGACCACATCCCAACAAATAAACAAAGGGAGCTATGTGCGTCATAAATAGGAGGGGAGGGCGCTGAAAGTGAGAAGGGTCGAAGCCCACCCTTTCAATGCAGCTGTTTACGCTAGAAGATGATGTATCAAATAGATACTTTTTAGTTAATTTTTATTTCGGAAAAAAAAATTATTTCGAACAGCACAAAATGGTTATTTCTAGATCCGTGGTAGAACAAGATTATGTTCAACCTGCTTTAATTTTTTTTTTTTTTTTTTTTTTTTTTGGTATCAAAGTTCAACCTGTAGCTTTTTTTATTTTTTTATTTTTTTTTTCCCTGAGGCAATCGGGGTTAAGCGATTTGCCCAGGGTCACACAGCTAGGAAGAGTTAAGTGTCTGAGGCTGGATTTGAACACAGGTCCTCCTGACTTCAGGGCTGGTGCTCTGTCCACTGCACCAACCTGTAGCTTCAAAGCTAACCTGCTTGCCCTTGTTTCTGAGATTTCTCATCTCAGCATTGATTTCAAAGGGATGCCATGATGATATCGATATTGTTTGTTTGTATGCTAAGCAATTATCTCTACCCTCGCCCATCCTCTTGCTCCCACTGACTGGAGAGAAAAAAACCTCCTCATCAAATATTCATGTCCTACTTGTGCTAGATGCTGAAGATAAAAAGAGGTCTAAGGTTCAGCTCCTTCCCGTCAAGGAACTTAGGGAGACAGGACATAAAATGTTGCTAGCTCGATTTTAACATTCTTGAACATCTTGTTATCTTTCTGTCATTTAATAAAGGATTTTTGTGAAAAATTGTATTGTGTATGTATTTATGTATATTAAAATTGAGGAATAAGGAGACAATTGTTAGAGAGCTTGAAGCCCATGATCAGGACAGGAAGAGGCTTCCAGCTCTAAATCTATAAGACTGTTTAAAGGAATTGGGAGTGTGAATGATAATTTCTAAAATGCTCAAAGAGACCTTAGAAATAATCTAGTCCAATATATACATATATTGTATTTAATTTATACTTTAACATATTGAGCATGTATTGTTCAACCTGCCATCCTGAGGGGGGGGGGGGAAGGAGGGGAAAAATTAGAACAAAAGGTTTGGCAATTGTCAATGTTGTAAAATTACCCATGCATATATCTGGTAAAATAAAAAAATATTTTAAAAAAAAGAAAAGAAAAAAAGAAATAATCTAGTCCAAATCCTTCATTTTAGAGTAGGTGACTGAGACCCAGAAATAGGTAAGTGATTTGCTTAGTAATAGGGAGTATTTTCTTATACATTTATGAATTCTCCACAGCTTCTCATACAATGGTATAAGCTCATCAAATAAACCTTGAATGAGCAGTGGAAATGACTTTGAGAATTTTTGTGGAAAATGGAGAAGGGGAACTAATCAAAAACAATGGAGGTCCCTCTATCCTGAAATTCAGTAATCCTGTAGAAAAGACATATTCAAGAAATACTAAGAAAAAGAATCAGCAGGAGATTATTGTACACACAGCATTGTTGTAATGATGATCAACTATGAAAGATTTGGATCCAAGACCAATTCCAAAGGACTCATGATGAAGTGATGAATTATGGATGCCAATTGAATAGTTTTCTCCTTTCTTGCTTTTTAAAAAAATGTGGTTAACATGGAATTATGTTTTGCTTTATTTCACATGTATAACTGATACCATATTTTTTGTCTTTCTCTGTGGACATGTGCAGGGAGTGGAAGGGGAAAAGAATTTGAAATTCAAAGTTTAGGTGAAAAAATGCTAAAAATAAATAATAAATTTGTGATAAAATTTTTAAATCCACAGGACTTTATAATTGCCATAATATATTAAATAAAGATCAGAATGTAATTTAAGATCTAAATTGCATGCCTTGAAGGTATGGAGCATTCTAATGCCCCTTTGGGTGATGGGAATATCATGAAGATGGGAATTCCAGAGGAAAGGGTAAGGAGATTTAGTTTTAGGTGGCAGTGATAAAGCCAAGCAGGAACTATAAGTGAAAATATTGATCAGGAAGAAAATTGAATTTAAAGTTTAAACAAAAAATCAGAATGATGTCTGCAACCAGCATAGTTTGGTAGATTAGGGTTTTTAGAAGGTTTTAAATTGATCTTTCTCTGTTGTGCTTGTTATAAAATCATTGATACTCATGTCATTTGCATTCATGTATTTTCTTTGTTTCTACATTTGTAAGTTCCATGAAGGCAAATACTTAGTCTTATTTTATCACAGTATTCCCTGCACCTAACACAGTATCATACGTAAAATGTTTAAGTGCTAGTTAAACTGAAATCCCTTATTCAGGTAAATCAGTTATCTCTGAACTTCACATTCCTCATCTATAAGAGGTTAGCCTGCCTCAAGGGGCCATAAAGCTCAAATGACAATGTCTTTACTGCAGTGGGAGGGCAGGTTTGATAGTTAAAAAACCAGGACAATCAGACTGGTTTCTCAAACTAAGGGGCTCTGTTGCCACAAAAGCAGAATGAAATCAAGTACCATCAAGGAACTGGTGGTCAAACTAATGGGTATTTATGGAAAAAGGGGTATCTCCTCCCAAATGTTTACATTTTAACCATCGGCCAGAATTTGTCAAAACAAAATTTTGGAAACATGTAGCATGACCCAAGTTGCCTGCAACCTGTTATCAGGACCCAAGCTCCTTCCACCTGGCTGGGTGCATAATTGCATCCAATTTATGACAAAGTGGGCAACAGCATCTTGTTTTTCTGCTCTTAGCTAACAAGAAGGACCTAACAAAGGCCCTACTGATGATGCCCATTCCAATTACAGTGCTTTGAAAACTGCAAAGTGCCCATAAATGCCAGAAATTTTTTTTCTTATATCACTATCATCTATAAAAGTGTTAGTTCCAAAGTTATAATAAGAAATATATTAATATATTATGCAAATTATATTAGAAACCAGGTAATTTGATGCATTCCTCAATGATTGTCTCTGTATAGAACAACAAAGACTGATATCTCCAGAGGCCCTACTTTTTGTTTCTCTCTAATGCGATCACCCCTCCATTAAAAAAAAAAGGGAAGGAAAGAAAAAAATAGATAACAATTATGCATAATCAAGCAAAACAAATACTATCTCTAAAAAGTCTAGTTAATATTATATGAGGGATGAGGATAACCAAGTGAAAAAATAAACGGGACAGATCAAGAAAAAGATAGTTATCATAAAAAACAGCAAGAACAAAGGAAAAATAATTGCTTGCCTTTCATAGTAATTTAATGTTTTACAAAGAGCTTTTCTTATAAATTCTGTGAGGTAGATGGTATGGTTCTATAGAAAAACTGTGGCTTAGTTGATCAATGATGGACAGAAATAACTACACCCAGAGAAGGAACACTTGGAAGTGAATGTAAATTGTTAGCACTACTGTCTATACCCAGGTTACTTATACCTTCGGAATCTAATACTTAATGTGCAACGAGAAAATGGTATTTACACACATATATTGTATCTAGGTTATATTGTAACATGTAAAATGTATGGGATTGCCTGTCATCAAGGGGAGGGAGTAGAGGGAGGGAGGGGATAATTTGGAAAAATGAATACAAGGGATAATATTATAAAAAAAATTACTCATGCATATATACTGTGAAAAAAATTATAAATTAAAAAAAAAAAAGAAAGAAAAAGTGGCTTAGAAAAATTAAATTAGTAGTCTGGGATGATAGATGTAGTGTAAGATTTAGAATTTGAAACCAGTTCTCATGACTTCAAGATGAAATAGACTAAAGAGGAGTACAGAAAAACAATACATTTCAAAAGATTTGGAATGAATGGAGAAGAGAATTGAAGCATATTAGATGAGAACTAGAAGAAAATTCTATAGGAAAAAAAAATAAGTGATAAAAATTTTCTGACTGAAATAACAAGTAAATATCAGGATCAAGAGAAATATACTTACTTTCACTTTCTAAATCTATTTCTATATTCCTGAAATGAAACAATTACATTAGATATTCTGAAAAGTCCCTCCAGGTTCTAATAGGCTAGTATCTTCCATTGTCCAACATTTAATTAAAAGTAAAGTAAAATGGTTTTGTTTTCTTTGGAAACTGACCAATAGAGTAATATTGTACAATAAACAATTTTTAAAAAGTGAACTCAACCTAGTTTAATTTCTGTTATACTAATTTAAGTAGTTAGTAATAGTTAACTTGTATAATACTTTAAGATTTTCAGAACATTTTAATTATCTCATTTAATCATGTTGATATTAGTTTGACAAATCAAGTAGACAAAGAATAAATATTTTGATCACTTTTACAGATGAAGAAACTGATCCTTGGATTAAGAGACTTAGAAAGATTAAAGTTAATCTCAGAAAAGTTAAAGTGATTTGCCCAAGATCATACCCCTTGGTAATAACATTGTAGCTTCAGACACTGGTCTTTCTGACTCTTGAAAAGTGAGTAAAAAAAACCTTATCCAAAAGCTTTGATTCTTGCTTCTTTGAAATTTTTAGAGAAATCCTTTCTACAGACTTTAGGGAACATTATTGATTTGTTATTCATCTCTTTTTATATAATATGTGCATTATATTGTATTGAATTATATTGAAAATCATGCAAAATGTTTGAAAATATTTTGAATTTATAATTTTCAGGTGTGGATTTGCAGGAGAAACTGGTCCAAGATGTATAATCCCTAGTGTAATCAAGAAAGCTGGAGTGTCCAAGGTACTTATTTAATTCCTTAATAGTACAATAGAATACAAAGTAGATGACCAATAATTATTTGGCATAGGTTTTTCTTTTTTTAATCTGGAAAAGGTTAGTACCATTTTAAAATTAATTTCCATGATATTTCCTGTTCCCAAGTGAAAAAATATGTGTTCTTGAAAATTTTTTAAAATCATATAGCAATTTCTTAATTTTTTAGGAATTCTTAATATAAACTAAACATGTAATTGGTATTTGTCTTATGTTAAATAATAAAGAGAATCCTATAGAATTGTTTTTCAAATTATAGGAAACTTACTTCCTTTGTAATGTTATAGTCAAAAGAAATCCTGCTGACATGTAACTGGATGGCCACTTTAACTTGGATTTCTTTCTTGTACTTTTCTAAATATTTTTGACTTACAAAAGAATGAGATACCTAATAAAATTTCTACATTGTCTTTCACCACCAATTAATTGTATTTGTTAAAAAAGAATGCATTAAGCTTTAACTAAAATTTTCATGATTAAGTGAAAGTATCTTTCAAATCTATAAAATGAATGATTTTCAACTATAAATTGCTGATAACATTTTAATATTTTTCAGTCTATTAAAGTTGTTCAGTATAATATTAACACTGAAGAATTGTATGCCTACCTAAAGGAATTCATCCACACATTGTATTTCAGGTAAGAGGTATCTTTTTTCTTTTGTTAGCAAATATCTTTTTTTTTTTTTAAACCATGAACATAATATCTGTCAGTAATATTTGATTGCTTTGTGTCACATTCATTGGTTTTAAAGTAAAGTTTACCCTCCTAATATTAGGAAAATGAGATAAAATTTTGAAAATGAAAGAATTGGTAAAGTGGAAAACAAAATAATATAGAATTAATAAACAAAATTGGAAAATTCTTTCTTTGAAAAGACAAAATCAATAAATGTTAAGCTAAGCTAATTAAATGAGATACAAATCAAATTGCTAAAAAATACAAGGCAAAATCATAACAGAAAAGAAATTTTAAAATGATCTGAACCTATTACATATAATTACATGCTGGGAAATAATTTTTTTTTCCCCCTGAGGCTGGGGTTAAGTGATTTGCCCAGGGTCACACAGCTAGGAAGTGTTAAATGTCTGAGACCATATTTGAACTCAGGTCCTCCTGAATTCAAGTCTGGTGCTCTATATCCACTTCGCCACCTAGCTGCCCCAGAAATAAAAAATTTTAAAGAAATGGATAGATATTTACAAAAACATAAAATACATAATTTAAAAGAACATGAAACAAATATCTTAAACCACTCAAGAAATGAAATTGTACAAACTGTAAAACACCTATTAAAGGGGAGAGGGAAGTAATTTTGGAATTCTATCAAATGCTTAAAGAACAATTAATATTACATAAATTATCCTCAAAAAATTGGAAAAGAAAACACTAGACTTGTTTTATTTGGCAAATGTGGCCTTCACATCTCAAGCAGAGAGAGATAAGGGAAAGAATGAGAACTACAGATCAGTATCACCAAGGAGTAATGGTGCAAAAATGTAAAATAATCCTAGCAAAAAAGATTACTGTAGTATAGCTAAAATCAAATGACTAAGTTGAATACACATATAAACCTACATATAGACACATGTATGCATGTAATTATGTTTATGTGTGTATATACATGTAAATACACACATATAAACACAGGATTAAAGATATAATTTTAAAATTATATCATTAAAATAATCATCAAAATTTTCTGATTCTGGTTTTAAGAATAGAGAAGTTGATCAATGGGAGAAAATAGATTTGTTCAAGAATCAGAAATCAAAGGGAGCAGCTAGGTGGCGCAGTGGATAGAGCACCAGGCCTAAAGTCAGGAGGATCTTGTGTTCAAATATGGTGTCAGACACTTACCACTTCCTAGCTGTGTGACCCTAGGCAAGTCACTTAACCCCAATTGCCTCAGCAAAAAAAAAAAAAAGAAGAAGAAGAAGAAGAAGAAATCAGAACAATCAATTGAATTCAGTAACCCCAAATTTAATAAACCAGAGGACATAAATTCAAGTCCTCAATGTGATTTAAAAAAAAAAAAAAAAAAAGTAATTTCACAGCTGTGGCAAGGGATAGAATTCTTACCTAAATAAGGAACAGAGCATATCCCCCCCAAAAGTAGCCAGTTTGTATTATTTGAAATTTTAAAACCTCTACATAAACAAAATCAATGTAGCTGAAAAAAGCTATTAATCAGGAAAATAACAAGATGAAAAACATTTTCCAATGAATAAGTGATTAAAAGTTAGGAGCAAACAGTTCTTAAAAGAGTAACTGCAAGCTATTAACCATATGAAAGATTGCACCAAATTGCAAATATCAAAACAATTCTGAGGTTTCACCTAATACCCTATAGATTGGCAGAGATGACAAAAAAATGCTAATAGTTGGTGTTGAAGGAGTTGCAGGCAGACAGGTAACACTAATACACTATCAACAAAACTATGATTGGGACCGACAGTTCTGAAAAGCATTTTGGAATCATTCTTTTAAAAAGTGACTAAAATTGACTATTTCCTTTAATCCAGAGATGTCCTCACTAGACATATACCACAAGAAAATCCATCACAGAAAAAAAGTTTTTATTTTTACATACACACATGCAAATATAGAGAGAAAAAAAGAAAAAGCAATGCAAGAACACTGTCAAGGTATATCTTAAAAACTTTAGAATTGATTGTATGACATGGGAAACCCTGGCACAAGACTGCCTAGCGTGGCATCCCCTTATCAGAGAAGGTGCTGTGCTCTGAATAAAGCAGAATTGAATTAACTAAGGAGAAACACAAAGTGTGCAAAATTAGAGGAGCTACCCAAATATTCATATAGATTATTTGTGTCCAGCCTGTAGCAGAGTATTCCACGCTCGTATTGGTCTGATTAGCCATAGTCGGAAATACTATAACTTGACTTTTCATTTTGGGATTTTGGTTCTCTTCAAGAGCAAAAGACAACCAACCAACCATTTCTTAATACAGAAGAAAATCTCAAAATGTCATTTTTTAAATGTATTTGGTAATCTTTTAAAATTCATTGTTTTTCAGACATCTCTTGGTGAATCCCAGAGACCGCCGAGTTGTGATTATTGAATCTGTTCTGTGTCCTTCCCACTTCAGAGAAACACTCACCCGTGTTCTTTTCAAGTATTTCGAGGTATCTACTTTTTAATTGAATACCTAGATTATTTTGAAGTAGAATTCTAAAAAAAAAAAAAGAGGATTTTGTTGAGTTTGTTCCACTGGTTACAATGTTGCACAGATTTTTTTATTAAATGTATACACTGAACAATTTATTCAGAAAATGAGATCTTTTTGAAGGATAGGTGACAGAGTTGAATTGAAGGACTCTTCTTTTAAAAAAAAAAATTACTGTAGGATTCCTTCAGTTTCCTGTTTCTTTTCAACATTAGAAAATTTAGAATACTAACAGATTTCTTGACTTAGCTAGTTTTTATTGCCCTATCTCAAAAATTCTTTCAAATTAAAAAAAAAAAAAACATTTGGAGCTTTTATATTGAGTTTATTCTAAGCCTTTTTATCACTCATTGATGCTTTGTATTATGACTCTTAATTATTTCTTACTTCAAGTTTTCAGTGGGTATGATTCTTCTACTGGAGCAATCTGTTCCATAGTCTTTAAGAATCACTATGGCTGAAAAAACTAATTACTACAATTGTGGCTCCTCTTCTAATAATAAGCAGGTATATTTTGATGTTTTTTTAAGACCTCTGTCAAGGAAAGTTGAGCATTTGATCCATATTTACTTTTAATATCTTCATCTGCAGATTACTTTTAAATTTCTTATCTATTAAGTAAAATTATTTTAGTTTGATATTCTAGAAGCATTTTTCAAGCTTTAACATGAGTTTAAAAATTATATATATATACATGGATAATCTGCCTAAAATTTTGATTGATTTTGTGAAAATATAATGAAAGAACATTATAAAGACTAGTTTAGTTAAATAATGAATGCTAAATAACATTGCAGTGGGATGGAATTCATGACTTTATAGTGGGGATTTGGTTATACTATATTAATGATTTTAGGACAAATTTATTCTTCCAATATCTGTATGTAAAGCTTTAAACAAACTTAGAAAGATAGGTGGCTTAATAATAGAGAACTGTATGAAATCAGGAAGACCTGAGTTCAAATTCAACTTCCAAAAGACCTGAGATCAAATTGAGCTTTGGATACTTATGAGCTATGTGACCCTTGGCAAGTGACTCAACCTAACTTAATTAAACCTCAGTTTCCTCATCTGTAAAATAGGAATAATAATAGTACCTTTCTTACAGGATTGTTGTGAGAATCAAATGACATATACTTAGCATAGTGCCTGATACAAAGTCGGCATTAAATAAATAAATACTTGTTTCCTTCCTTTTCCATTAAACAATTTTTGAAAACCCAATAAAATGGAAATCGAATTATCAGTGAAACCATTTAATATTGATTATTAAATTAATTCCCTCAAAATAAAAGTCTCTAGATAGTTGAGAGAACATTTTTTTTTCATCAACAAGTAGAAATAACAAGTATTTTATTATTTGGAGCACTTATAAAATCACTTTGACACCAACTGGCTCCTTTTTCCATCGAGAGACATTTTTAGTTAAGTTACAATAAGCTCTAAATCTTGCTAATTAAGTAGATTAGCAAGTATAAGGCTAGTACTACTTGAAATAATAGTTATAATTTCATGAGCCTGTTTTCATAGCTTCTCTTGATACTCTGGGCACAATTTTTTTATAATACTTCAGCATATTGTTCCTCAGTTAAAAGTAAGACAAGATATCAATCTCAGATTTACCCTTTTGTAAGGAAATTATGCTATCACTATTTCATTTGCATAATTGAAATTTTTTAAATACTCTTACAATTGATTAGAACCTTTTCATTGTTTAAATTTTTAAACCCACACCTTCAGGATTTTTCCAAAAGGAAAAAACAATTATTCTATGTACATCAATCTGTATTTGAAGAAGACAAACTGTTCTCTGTGAACTGTTAGAAACCTGTATGCTACAATTATAGTTTCTTAGCTCTTCATCTTTTATAGTTTTAAAGAATTTTATCATCTATCAACATTCCTAATTAATTGCTATATCTGCCACATATTCCTTACTTAGAAAGTACCATCCAGAGGCAGCTAGACAGTGCAGTGAATAGAACACCTGCCCTGAAGTCAGGAGGACCTAAGTTCAAATTCAGCCTCAGATGATTAATACTTCCTAGCTGTGTGACCCTGGGCAAGTCACTTAACCTCACCTCAATTGCCTCAGCAAAAAGAAAAGAAAGTACCATCCTTCCCCCCCCCCCCCCCGCTGCCTCCAACAAATTTTTAGCTGTTTTTGCATTTCCAATTAGTATAATTTTTTTTAATAATAATTTTTATTTACCAAATATATGCATAGGTAGTTTTACAACATTGACAATTGCCAAACCCCTTGTTCCAATTTTTTCCCCTCTCTCCTCTCCCAGATGGCAGGTTGACCAATGCATGTCAAATATGCTAAAGTATAAATTAAATACAATATATGTATACATGACCAAACAGTTGTTTTGCTGTACAAAAAGAATCGGACTTTGAAATAGTGTACAATTAGCCTGTGAAGGAAATCCAAAATGCAGGCAGACAAAATTAGAGGGACTGGAAATTCTATTTAGTGGTTCATAGTCATCTCCTAGAGTTCTTTTGCTGGGTGTAGCTGGTTCACTTCATTACTGCTCTATTGGAACTGATTTGGTCCATCTCCTTGTTGAAAATGGCCTCATCCATCAGAATTGATCATCATATAGTATTGTTGCTGGAGTACACAATGATCTCCTAGTCCTGCTCATCTCACTTAACATCAGTTCATGTAAGTCTCTCCAGACCTTTCTGAAATCATCCTGTTGGTCATTTCTTACAGAACAATAATATTCCATAATATTCATGTACCACAGTTTATTCAGCCAATCTCCAATTGATGGGCATCCATCTAATTAGTATAATTAAAACATGCTAGGGGAGAGTGCTATTATCCTCCAGTTTTTAATGTATAAAGAGTAGAAATAGTTTAGTCTCACAAAAATCAAAGATTTAAGTAATTTGATGTGTCAACTTTAACTGTACTGTAATCTTTTAAAATACAGTTTCTGTTACAAATTGTGAATGATGCTTAGTTTCTCCTTCATAATTTTGAGAATGTAAAAAAAGATTATATGGTGATAAATTCTGATGGACGTGAGCTCTCTTCCAGTAATAAGATTATTCAGACCACTTCCAGTTGTTCAGTGATGAAGAGAGCCATCTACACCCAGAGAGAAGATTGTGGGAACTGAGTGTGGATAACAACACAGCATTGTCATGCTTTCTGTTGTTTGCTTGCATTTTGTTTTCTTTCTCAGTTTTTTTTTTTTCTTGATCAGATTTTTCTTGTGCAGCAAGATAATTGTATAAATATATATATGCATATATTGTACTTAACATATATTGGATTACTTGCCACCTAGGAGAGAGAGTGGGGGAAAGGAGGGGAAAATTTGAAACATAAGGTTTTGCAAGGGTCAATGTTGAAAAATTATCCATTCATATGTTTATAAAATAAAAAAGCTTTAATAAAATAAAAGAAAAAGAAAAAGCTTTAATAAAAAGAAAAATAGTTCATTATAAAACTGTGTGCTCATGCAAAAAAAATTTCCCATTAGCTGTGTCAAGGAAAAAAATGCTTTAATCCATATCTTGATTCCATTAGCTCACTATCTGGAGGTCTCTAGCATTTTCTTCTTAAGTCCTTTTAAGTTGTGGTTGGTTATGATGTTGATCAATTACTGTCTTTCAGCATTCATTATTTTTACAGTATTGTTGTAATTATATAAATTGTTTTCCTGATTCTTCTTACTTTACTTTGTATCAGTTCATACAAGTCTTCCCAGATTCTTCTGAAAACATAATTTCTGATAACAGTAGCATTCCATCATATTCATATATCGTAATTTGTTCAGCCACTCCCCAGTTAATGTGTCCCTCTGGTTCCTAGTTTTTTGCCAGTTGGTATGAATTACTGTAAAAGAATAATTCATTATCAAATACATCATTTAATATGTAAAGGAACCTCCTCATACTGAAACTCAATCTGGGTTTTTTTGGGGGGGTTGTTTTTCTTTAGGTTCCATCTGTTTTGCTTGCTCCCAGTCATCTGATGTCTCTTCTTACACTCGGGATTAATTCTGCCATGGTATTAGACTGCGGATATAGGGAAAGCATGGTGCTACCTGTATCTTTTGTTGTCAACAAACTTGAAAGCAGATCTACTGGGCAAAAATTATATGTTTTTAACTAATTGTAATTGTTTACTACAGATGCTTCTCACTGTGTGGTTATTTGTGGATATGTAATAATATGGGGAAATATAATAATATTGACCGTTGAAAATATGGGACATTTAGTTTATCAATAGAGGAAACTCTATTAGAAAAAGAGTTAAGATATCATTGTTCAAAGGATCATAAATTCTAAGCTGGAAGAGACATTAGAAATTATTTTGTAATTCTTGTAGTTTGAGGGATCTATAATTGGTATATTTTAAGCTTTACAAACCCAAAAGAATGTTTAAAGAAGGTGAAGCATTTTTCTCAGGCTACTATTATAAAGAAATATGCCAGCCTTTGGGCTTCCTGAGAAGCCTATTGAACACCTGATATAAAGGACAATATGAAATTTGGGAAGCAAAGAAGAAAAATTGGTATTTGTGATCATATTACTTATTGCAAGGTAAATAAACATCTAGTGTCAATATAGTATGAAAATGCAATATTAAAGGTTTGAAGCACTATTAGGCTACAAAAGAGAGAGTTGTTACTTTCAGCTGGGGAAAGATATGCCCTTTTGGGAGGAGGGGAAAACAGACCTATGGTTTCATCATCATAGGGAAATCCAATTGTGCCAGATCCCTCCACCAATATAGCTTAGTAATTGCACTGTAATTTAGAATCAAGGAGTGTACTATAATTCAGGGAACTTAAATGTCTTGACTGTGATCCTATAGACAGTGTGTGTCTTAGATAGGACTTGAAATCAAGTCTTCATGACTGACCCTCTGACGATGATACTGTTACTACCTCTCATAAAAATAATGAAAATTTTCAGCCAGATATTGAGAATGATGATGATATATGTAGGCAAATGACATTTAATTTTTATTGGTGTTGTAAGATTTCCTTGACTACTTTGTAGATATATGAAGGAATACCAATTCTGAATTGTTGGGGAGCCCTCCCCTTAGGAGGAAAGGCAATTCACAAGTAAGTTTTCTGGGAAACTGATATGTGTTCTCTGGTGGCATAAAAATACATGTGCAGCTGTTCGACTTTAATCCATAGAAAACGCCCTAATATGGAAATTATTTTAATTATGCAATCCCCCCTTTCCAGTGCTATTACTTTTATGAATAAGAGGATATTCTAATAAAATGAATAATACTTAAGGATATGAAATATATTTTTAGATCTTTTGCCTCATGTTCAGAAGGAATATCAAATTCAGTTTAGGATATTAGTTACAGTGTACTTGTGTCACTAACTTTATTTTTAAAAACTTCAGGGAGCTGGAAACTCAGCTATTGGAGCAATGCACTGTTGACATAGGTGCAACTAAAGGACAGAGTCTCCCATCAGTAATGAGTAAGAAATGTTTAAATTAAACTAAGCATATTGTTTCTCATGTATATCTTCTTATTGTTATTACCAGCAAAGTTAATTCAATAAACCTGAAATTACCCATTTGAAACCATGCACTTTTAAAAAATTTCTTGATAACTGTTTTCCAGTGTAGTTTCTTTGTAACTTAGGCCTTTATGTTTTATGCATTTTTGAAACATTCTGAGGAGTCCATTAGCTTTACCATACTACCAAAAAAGTCCATGATGCAAATAAAAGGTTAAGAATCCTTGATATAAACTGATGTGCAATTTTCTTAGCTCCAAGTTAAAATATAAAGTGGCTCCTCTGCATTATAGTACAAATTGATACTATAAATATGAAGAGTATCTTATAATAATTTACCAAGTGTAAGATCACAAGACAATTTCATCAAATGTCTGCAAAAGTGCCGGGGCCAAAGACTGATGAATTTTAAAAGGTGACAAGTACAGTTTGTCATTATGCATAGTTTTCTTACTGAAGCAGTTACTTTTTCCATTTGTTTTTTTTTTTTAAACAGCATTTGCAATTATAATATTTGTATAAAAATATAGACATTTTATTTTTAACTATTATAACTATTTATCTAAATTTAATTTCTCTCTTAGGCTCAGTTCCAGAAGTTATTTTAGAAGACATTAAAGGTAATATTTTATACTTGTTTAAACCCTGATTTTTTTCATTCCCTCATAAAATGTTAATTTTCTTACAAGTTTTAAAATAAAAGTAATTATATATGTCCAAATGCACACATGAAAATAAATTTATGCATGTGCAGTTTTCTAGGGAAAAGGTTAATTTATACAGTTCATGCTAACCATTTTTAAATATTCTCTCGTTCCTTTACAATTAGATTTATAGGCACCTGTGTCAGTAATTCATAATATTTTATTGAGAAAATTCTGTTATGCTTTCTTTAGAGAACATATTGTTATAGGGATAAAGTTGGCTTGAAATGATAATTTATTTTTAAAGCATTGTATTAATGTTGTTTAGCATTTTAGTATTTTTCCTTTGTTTTACATTTATTAATTTAGCGTATAATACCATATTACATGAAGTGTATACTATTATTTGATTAGCTTTCTCTTAAAGAATTATGGGATTTTACCCAAGTACATAGATTCCTACTTTGCTATTGCCAACATATTGAAAATTTTTTTGGTTTTATTTTGTATTATTTATTAATAGTGCATTTTTATCAGAATTTTCTCATTTTAGTGTGTTTGTCATTAATTCACTGAAAAATGAAAGCTTGTAAAATATTTTTTCCAAATTTATCTTTTGTGTAAAACATTGCCTCATCATATTATGGAAGAGCCCTAGATTCTTTAAGACTGTGCCAGCAGATCTCAGGCTTCAAAACTTCAAGTAAAATCTAGCGAAAGATTGCCATTCAAAAGCCAATGTATCTTTGAACAGGCCTGTTACCTCAGTTGACCACAAGGGGGCAGATTCTGGTCTACAAAGGGTTTGGAGGACTTTTGGTCTCTGTCGGTTGAAGGAATACTCAAGTTGATGCAACTTGAGTTGTGAAAGTTTTATACAATCCTAACATGAACGATCTAGGATACAATAAGACAAATGCTAAATATATGGATAATCATAGAATGATGGAATTTTAGGGAAAGATGAGATCTTGAGAGATAATCTAATCCAAAATTTTCATTTTACAGGTGAGGAACATGGAACATAGAGGTCATAGATTTAGAGCTGTAAAGGGATCTCAGAGCCCATCTAGTTCAACCCCCTCATTTGACAGATAAAGAAACTGAGGCCCAATAAAGTTAAGTGACTTACCCAAAGTCACACAGATAGTAAGTGACAAAGGTGGGATTTGAATACAGGGTCTCTGACTCTGGAGCCAGTATTCTTCCCACTATACTAAAATAAGATTAGGCATTAAGTGACTTTTTAAAATCTAATAACTAGTTAATGGTAGAGCTTTAACTTTTATTTCTTGACTTTCAATCATACCTCATTGCAAAGATGGTAGGGATCTTTAGTCCAACTTCTTTTTTTGTGAAGGAGAAGATTGAGGCCCATTGAATCTAAATGCCTTGCTCAGGTTCATATAGCTAGTAACAGAATTAGAACCCAATTCCAGTGTCTTGGAATCCAAATCCAGTATCTTTCCTAAACATAGTTTAAATTTCCAAAGCTTAGAATTCATATAATGAAAGCCTTTTTAAAAAATTTTTGGGTGTTTCACCAATAGAATATTATCTGAAACTATTTTCAGATTATTGTTGGTAGAATAAAATAATAAATACAAAAGTACTGAAAATATAGGAGAGTTAGATAAATGTTGTCAATCTTACTGGTAGAGAGTTCAAGTTTACTTGTTTTGTCTGCATTTAAATAGCCAATTCACCACTTTTACCACTAAACTGTTTTTTTCTGTTAAGTTCGTACTTGTTTTGTGAGTGATCTACATCGGGGACTTAAAATACAAGCAGCAAAATTCAACATTGATGGCAATGCTGAGGTGAGCTTGAAATATACATTTGTTTGTTTAAAGATTAGAAATCATGATATCTTTCCTAATGTAGCTGTTGTTTATATTTTTAGCGACCTAAGCCACCTCCGGAAGTAGACTACCCATTAGATGGAGAGAAGATTTTGCACGTAATTGGATCAATCAGGTTGGACATTCTTTTTCTAAGCAGGATAATGAATCAAGCTGAAATCAGAATTTTATAGCAAGATGAGTTGCAACTAATCGAACTCCCATATTTTACAGAGGAGGAAATTAAAGAATTAAACTAGTCAGTCACAGAATCAGGACTAGAACTTATGTCTTCTGCCCAGGCACTCCACAGCAACAGAGACTTGTCATTTATCATTGATTTAATCAATGAATCTGTAAATTTTAGAGTTAAATAAGAGTCATACTACCTTTATGTGCATCAAACATTCACTCTCTTATTAAGGGTTTACAATATGCCAAACATTGTTAAGTTCTATATATACAAAGACAAAAATGAAAGTCACTGTTGTCAAGGATCTTCCATTTGAATGGGAGAACTAACATGTGTATCTGTATATATACAAAATATGTACATAATGAATCCCAGGATATTTGGAGAAGAAATTCACTAGCAGTTATGGAAATTGGAAAAAGCTTCATGTAAGAAGTAGCATTTGAACTCTCTTGAAGGAAAGTAAGGATTCCAAGAGGTGAAGGTGAGGACACAGTGAATAACAGCATGAGGAATAGTCAGGGCAAAGGTAAGATGAAAGAAGACAGACAGTTTTATTTGTGCTAAATAGCAAGTAGAACAACTTGGCTGTATCACAGAATGAATGAAGGATAGATAGTAAAGATTAAGAAGACCAGAAAAGTACAGAGTCCAGTTTGTTTAAAAAAAGAAATTTAAATGACCAAGAGAAGAGTTTATATTAATTTATCCCAAAAGTAATAGAGAGCCACTGGAGTTTATTGAGTAAGGAGGTGACTTGGTTGGACTTGTACTTTAATGACAAAGTCATTTTAGTGACCATGAAGGATGGAGTGAAATGTGGAGAGATGTGAGATGAGGATACCAAATAGGAGTCTCTTGCAAAAGTCCAGATGAGAGCTGAAGAGGGCCTGAACAAGAGTGAGTTCTGTGTGAGTGGCAAGAAAGAGGCATGTGCATGAAATGTTGTGGAAAAAGAAAAGACAAGAATTGGCAGCTGAATATATACAATGAGTGAAAATAGAATGTTAAGAGTGATGGGGGCAGGGATTATAAAACTGGGTGAATGGAAAAAATGGTACTCTTCTCACCCAGTGATAGAGGAGTTCTAAAAAAGACTGTGTTTGGAGGAAAATATAACAAGTTTCTATTCTGAAATTCCTATGGCATATCTACTTCATAACTTTAGGCTATACCTACAGCTAGTGAGCATGATGTGGATGATGAGCTAGCAGAGGAGACTGAGAAGGAGTGCTTAAAGAAGTAGAAAGAGAACTAGGAGGGACCAATATCATTAAAACCCAGAGAGGAAAGAATATCAAGAAAGAAAGGCTGGTAAACCAAATAAGGAGGAGAATTGGAAAAGGTCATTTAATTTTGCAATCAAGATATCATTAGTAACTTTAGAAAAAAGAATTTAAGTTGAGTGATGAGGTCAGAAGCCGGTTTGCAGGATGTTTAAAAAAGAATGAGAGGAAAGGAACTGGAAATAATAAATATATATAACTTGTTCAAAGAATTTGAATGAGAAAGGAGGAGAGATATAAGATAAAGTTAGGGATAATGGAACTTAGTTGTTTTTTTTGTTTGTTTTTTAAGTATAATGGACACAGACAGGTGTTTGTAGACAGCAAGGGAGAAATTGAAGACAAGAAAGAGAATGAGGATGATATTGTGGACGATATTCTCAAGACATTAGGGAATGACATATAGGATATAAGTAAGATTAACTTTGGCAGGAGAAAGGACTACTTCTTTATTACAGCCTAGGATAAATGAGAAAATATTGAGGGATGGCCTCACGAATTGTGAGATGAGGAAAGAGAAAGAAGGAACTCTGTGAATAGCTTCAATTTTTTGTGATAAAATTGAGACAAGGACCTAAGAGAGTGGGGCAATAGTACTGCTGTGGGGGCTGAGGTTGAAAAGAGAAGGTTCAGAACAGCTATCAGGGAATGAGAAAAACAGTTGGAAGGATTTAAAAAAAAAAAGATTCCATACACAGCAAGGACCTGGTTGAGATTATATATAATCAATAATTTTGAAGGTGGCTGTGGGGAACATGATCAGTAATATGAAAAGCTGCAGAGAAGTCAAGTAGATGAGGATTAAGAGAGGCTTTTGAATCAGAAAGAGAGACTCAGCAGAGGATCTTGGGTCTGAAAAGATACCTTGCACACTTGGGTAACTGGATAATAGTTTGAGGAGATGGCAAAATTTTTTGGTTTTTTTAAGAAGGTATGGGGAAATAATTATCTTTGTAGAGCCAGTTAATAGAAATTTAATATATGAGAGAGATGGAATTTTTTTTTTTGTAATTAGAAAGAAAACTTTTTATTGTCAAGAAGACTGCTAGCAAAAAGATAGAAAATGTGTATGCTTGTACACATATAAGGAGATTCCTGTATGTGTGCACGTGCCCACAAGCACACACATGCACACACACACACTACCCTAGAAACCACACAACCTCAAAAACGGAGAGAAATAATACTATGATAGTAATAGTGTTATTTCACAAAGGAAGTTCTTTGGTTACAGCGTATAAGCATATATTCTTTTCCCTAAGAGACAATATGGAGTTGTACTCAGAATCAAAAATACCTAAATTCAAATCCTACCTTTGATACCTAATGTCTGTGTGACTGGGTGAGATTCTTAATCTTAGTGTTTCAGGAAACTCTCAACATTTTAAAATTCAGAAGAGTTACTAATGTACATTGGTAGAAGGAATTTTCTCACCAGGAATTCCCTACATCAAGAAAATCACAACAAAAATTTAAAACTCTGGGGCAGCTAGGTAGTGAAGTGGATTGAGCATGAGCCCTGAAGTCAGGAGGACCCAAGTTCAAAATCTAACCTCAGACACTTAACACTTCCTAGCTGTGTGACCCTGGGCAAGTCACTTGATCCCAATTTTCTCAGCAAAAAAAAAAAATAAAATAAAACCCCAAAATGCTATCTTGCATTTAGAAAATTTCTAAGAAGAAAAATTTTAGATGAATATCTGACAGAATTTTTTAATTAAAAGAATATATTATTCTCTGGCTACTACTTGTTTAACATGAGGGCTCTACCAACATTTTAAATATAAGACATTCAGTTAAACTAATGGTCTTTACTAACAATTCACAGTGGCTGCTAAACTTGCAGTCAGTCAAAAAAACCACTAGAATGTTAACAATGAATTTGTATAGTTCTTTAAAATGTATCAGTTCCCACAGCCTAAATCAGACTGTCAAAGATATTTCAAAGACTTTCAATGCCACATTTTTCCCAACATTCAGAAGGATCATTTCTACAATTAAATGCTTCTTCAAAGAAACATACACACATATATACACTATATAGACCTAGTATAATGCCTCAGTGATAACAAAAGACTTAGATTTTGTTGTTTTTTGAGATTGTTTGGTGACAGCATAGAGTAGACAATTCTGCCTATCACTAAGATTTGTGGTGAAGAAATTTTGAAGTTCAGTTCCTGAAAAGGGTGTAAGCCTGGACACCAGTTCTCTACCAACTGAGTGATGGAACCAACTAATTTTAATTTTAAAAGTATATTTGTTTCAAAACACAGTCTTGTTAATAGTCAACTTTATTCCTTTTTTTCTCAGTCCATTTTACCTCATTAATGTGATAAGTCCTTTATATACACAATCATACATTCTCTATTGATTTGGTATTGAGATATAGAATAATTTAAGAAAATATGCTTTAAAATTAATTGACCATTTCCATCTAAGCCATACTTTTCTGCTGCCTGGAGACACAAAAAATATGTCCTAGAATATGAGAATAATTATATTGAATGATACAGAATGAAGAAAACTGTACCAAAGCAACTAACTATAGAAATGATAAGAGCAGCAACAAAATCCAGAAATAAAGAGAAAAATAGGAATTTGGAAAAGAACAAAAGGATAGTTTTAAAGTCTTTTAAAGTAATTATCTTTTTAAAGTTGTATATGCATTTTTTAAAACAATCTGAATAATAGAAGTTTGTAGTTTCACATACACATTTTTATGTGTTTGAATGTTAAAAGTTTCTGCTCAGTTAATTTCTAGTTGATTGCTAAAATCTCCTGTAGTGGAGCAAAATTACATTTGATATATTTCCAGACATTAGAACTTTTAAAACTCTAATACTAAAAAACAGAATTTACCCTCAGATAATAGTTTAAAAAATGAAATTTATAATAGTGACCTCATTTGAAAGAGCATGCAGTATCCCCTGTCTGTCTTCCTCTCTGACTCCCTGATCCACTTTTAAAATATTAACCGAAATCTATTTTCTTTCCTTGCCAGATCACTATTGGGGGAGGGGGGGAGAAAAAAATTAATTCCTTATAACAACTACAGTCTAGAAAAACAAATTCCCTCAGTTATTATATGAAAAGTATAAATGACTCAGTTTATATTCTATATCCATCACCTTTCTGTCATGGATAGCAAGTTTCATCATCAGTCTTCTGGATTTATGAATGATGATTATAATGATCATAATTCTTATGGCTTTCAGAGTTGTTTATTTACATTATTGTATAATTTTTTTTCTCCTGGTTCTGCTCATTTTATTCTTCATCCGTTTATAATAGTATTCTTATGTGAATCAGAGAGAATCAGCAGAGGACATGATGTGGCATGGAGTTGAGAAATAGGTGGGAGGGAGGAAATGGAGGCAACAGAAGTATAAATGTTTTTAGGATCTTGGCTCTGAGACTGTAGTCAGTGGATTTCTTATTTCTACTTTCCGTCTTGTTCTATTTCTTCAGAGCAATTTTCTCTAATTATTTTTTGTATTATTGTGCCAGAGTTGGTTTTTTGGTCATAGCTTTCAGGTAGCCCAGTTATTCTTATGTTTTCTAGATCTGTTGTTTTTCTTAAAAGATGTTTTACATTCTCTTCTATTTTTTCATTCTTCATATTGTTTTGTTATTTCTTGGTTTTTTATATTTTCACAGGCTTCTCTTTGCTCAACTCTGTTTCAATTATTTTACTGTTTCTATTTTTTTTATTTTTTTTTTAAAAAGAATAAGAAAAAACAGAAAAGTAATACAAAACAAAAGAGAACATTATCATGGACCCAGCAGAACATCAGGAAGGATTCAAAATATATAATGATAAATCACCAGATCAAAACAGTATATATATTAGTAGAAGAAATTATATTCATGAGTGTCCCATTTTTTCTTTTGGTTTTTTTTTTTTTTTTTAATTTTTTTTTTTCCTGAGGCTGGGGTTAAGTGACTTGCCCAGGGTCACACAGCTAGGAAGTGTTAAGTGTCTGAGACCAGATTTGAATTCTGGTCCTCCTGAATTCAAGGCTAGTCCTCTATCCACTGCACCACCTAGCTGCCCCTGTGTACCTTTTTTACATTATTCTTTTTTCCCCCTTTCATCCTCCCTATCAACCCCAAAAAGGCTATATAGTTAAGAAAGGCTATATTTCTATATTCATATGTTGCTATATACATGTACATATATACATACACATATCCCCACATATAGATACATATCTTTCCTATCCTTGCTGACCCTTTGCTTTAATTCTGCTCCTAACTTGTTTTGCTATTACTTAACCTTCCCCCACCCATGGATTCCCCCCTTGTCTTTTTCCCCTCATTCTTTACTTCCCTGTCCACCCATGTGTCTCTCTCCTTATTTCTTTATAGATTTGGAAGGTGCTATACCCTTCATAGTATATATGTAGTGTTGCCTATTTAACACATTCCCAATGTGAGTAGGTTTTCAGAACTACGAGCCCTCCTTCCCCCTCTAATGCCTCTGTGTCATTTCTTCCTCTGCACTTCATTTGTATGACATAATTACTATTTTTACCTTAACTCTGCCCCAATCTTTCTTTTGAGCTACCCAATTGCTGGTGTCAATCTTAAACATATAGCATACATATCCATGTAAAAACACACACATAAACCCTCAATTTGTCCATGTTGAGTTCCTTAAAATTGATCTTTCATATGGCTCTTATATGTTAAATTTTCTATTAAGTTTGTGTTTGCAAATTATAATGCAAGTTAATGCAAGTTCATTGAATGTCTACTTTTTCTCATTCAGCGTTATAATTTTACTGCATATGATATTTTGGGTTGCAGGCTTAGTTCTTTTAATTGTCAGTAGACATAATTCCAGGACCTGTAGTCTTATTGTGGCAGCTGATAAGTTCAGTATAATTTCATTGTAGCTCCAGCATTTTTTTGTTTCTTGCAAAATTTTCTCTTTGATCTGGTGATTTAAAATTTTGGCAATAATGTTCCTATGAGTTTTCCACAAAGGATCTCACAAATTTGGCATTCAGTGGATTTTTTCTACTCTGTTTTCTTCTCATGTTATATCATTCCAGGACAATATTTTTGGACTATTTCTTGTATTATAGTGTCAAAGTTCTTTTTTTTAATTTTCAGACAGTCCAATTATTCTTATATTTTCTCCTCTTGATTTGTTCTCCAAATTTGTCAGGTTTTTTGTTTCACATTCTGTTCTATTTTTTCATTCTTTGTAATCTATTTTATTTCTTGGTCTCTCTCGGCTTCACTGGCTTCCCCTTGCCTAATTCTAATTTTCAAAGAGTTATTTTCATCTTTGAGACTATATTTCTTTTTCTAGTTGATTAACTTTTTTTTTTTTTAATCATAATCTTCCTGTTTTTCTTGGTTTTTTTTTTTTTGTTTTTTTTTTTTTTGTTTGTTTGTTTTTTTTTTTTTTTTTTTTTTGATGTCTATAAATTGTCTCTGGGCAGGGAGCCATTTCATATTACTCTTTGGGATAGAAGCTTTTTTTTTTTTACTTCAGTATCCTCTGAAGATAAACTCTGATCTTCTCTGTTCCCATAGTATGTTATTACGGTGGGGTTCTATTCTTCTTTGCTGGTTCATTCTTTTTTTTTTTTTTTTTTTTTTAATAAGTTATTACTATAAGTACCTCTAATCCTGGGGTAGGGGGATGGTGTCTCTTCACTTCAGCTCCTCTGAATTGAATTCTTACCAAAAACCTTAAGCCAGGAACTCTACCCTCCAGCAAGTGCCCACCACCAGCAGTTTTCTGCCCTACTGCCTCTGTACTCAGTGGGTGCTGGTTCCTTTTCCCTCACGGCCATGTCTCACAGCACAACAGGGCCTGACTTTCCTAATCAGCAAGGTTCCCTCAGTCTTCCCAAACTTAGATCCTGGACTCCCACAAACAGTTGAGGAGGTGAAAGTTTCCATGACTCCTCCTGCTGAGGCTCCAGCCACATCCACCCAGCCTGAAGAGTCCCTGCTTAGTGTTTCTGTGGAGCTAGTCTTGAGGTGTTTGTACTTCACACAGGTTAATCCTGGCCTGGGGTCTTTCTTCAGATCTTCTAGGGGATGCCTGTTCTACCCCCAAGTCTTCTTGATTTTTCAAGAGTTTTATGTTCTATTTGTGGGGAAAGTAGGGAGAGTTTGAAATTTACCATCTTCCCAGAATCCTCCCCCAACTCTAAATTTCAAAGAATTGTTTTCTTTTTTAAGACTCTGGATCTCCTTTTTAAGTTGATTGACTTTCTTTTCATAATCTTGTACTTCTTTGTTTTTAGTTTTTCTCAATTCCTCTTATTTTATGGGGGTTTTTTTTGTTTTGTTTTGTTTTTGAGTTTTATAAATTCTTTCTTGGCAGGTAACCATTTAATATTATCCTTTGGGATAAGAAGATTTTACTTCACTGCCCTCCTTTGAAGATGAATCCCTATCCCAGTCTTCCCTATCCCCCATAGTAACTTTCTGTGGTTGGGTTCTTTCTTCTGTGCCTGATTTTTTTTTTTTTTTTTTAATACAAACTTATTAGTATAATCTAGTGGAGGGTGAGGGGAATCATCTGTTTTCCTCTAGCCTGGAATCCAAAACCTACAACTCTTTATAGGACCTGCAGCCAGCAGGGGTCCCTGCCCCACTGCTTTTGTACTCACCAGGTATGCTGGTCCTTTCTCACCCAGGGCAGCAGAATTTCTGCAGCATAGCTGGGCCTGCAATTCCTTATCCACAGAGGTTTTATCAGTCTTCCCAGACTCAGACCCCTGACTCTCCATGTTGTCTGGGAGGTGAAAATTCCTGTAGTTTGGGCTGAGGTGATCTCCCAAAACAGCTACTCCCAGGGCTTTCAGCTACATATTTCAGTGGAGCTAAATTGGAGATATTTTCTCTTCACACTGGTTAATCCTTTGTCCTAGGATCTTTCTAGGTATTTCTTTGAGTCTTCTGAAAGTTGTCCTAGGAGGGTCCCTGTTCTACCCCAAGTTTTAGTTATTTTTCACCAGTCCATGTTCACCCTGAGGCACAACTTCTGGAAGCATTATACTAGAAGTCTCCTTCCAAGTTGACGATTTATCTTTGAATCTGGCCATTTAACCAGTTCTGAATCCATTTCACTGGACTATATTTTGGTCCTTTTTGCTAGGCAGTGAGATCAGATTAGGTCCCTTTCCAGGGTTGGACAGTGTGGAAGGGGAAATGAGAAGAAGCCTGGCCCAGGTGGGTAGGTTCCAGGATATGAAAAAACATAATGGTAAGTTAAGAATTTGTCAGACTGCTCAGCAGTCAACTATTTAAGTTCCTTATAGACTATTTGCTTTTGCTTTTGTAACTCTACCTACTATTTGACAAAATGTTTATTAAACTGAATTGAAGGAAACCCCTAATAGCATCTGAAGGAAGTAAAAGAAATTTCTATAATTACAACTAACACCTACTGAGAGAATTTCTTGCTTTTAATAAAAAATGTCTACTTTGGAAATATAGACTTCTTACAATCTGTACTTACTGTGTTCTAGGAAACATTATTTGACACAGGACACTTTTAAATCCAATGTCCATAGCTCAGATTTTGTAATGTCTCTAATTGTGTGGGGGAGGGGGTATATATGTAGGTTAGTACATATTCCGTTATATGTAGGCATATATTTGATATAGATAGATTGATTGATTTGAGGCAGCTAGATTTTGTTGTGAAATTGAAGTTAGTAGGACCTGCTTAATCTTATTGTCAGTGACATTGAACGAATTACTTAACTTCTCTCCCTCTTTTTCACTCGTTTTTCTCATTTGTAAAAATGAGATTAATATTAGCAATCCGTCCACATTTGTGGTACGAGGATCAAATGAGACAATGTACTTTGCAAACCTTAAAGAGCTGTACAAATGTTAGCTATTATTATATTTAGAACAGACAATTCTGGTGAACAATGAATGGGCCTAAAATTAAAGAAGAGGAGAATGGGCTAAATTACTTTTAGAAAACCAAAAAACTTTTACTGCTCCATAGCTTCCATGAAAGAAAGGCCTGTCTTTTCGAAATTATTATTTTGCTAGTATCCTACAAATGAAGAACTCCAAAGGACAAGAATATATTGTATGACAGGGAAAAAAGATGGATACATAGCAAGAGTAAGAGATTATAGGTAAGCAACCCAAGTGTTCCACTGGTAGCCTTAAAATATATGGCTCCCACTGGCAAACTTTTGGAAAAACACAAAATGGGCAATCATGGATATTATGTTCTGTATCATGGGAGATATTTCTTAAATTGGTGAGATCATAGAGCCATTCTAAACATTTCTAAATCTATTTAATAACATCCTATTTTGTCAATGAATTATACTGTATCATTTTATAATTATTTCTATATTATATCAGTACAGTGGTTGCTATGATATTATTAGAGTTTTCTTTTTTATCTCACTAGAGATTCTGTTGTGGAAGTTCTGTTTGAGCAAGATAATGAAGAGAAATCAATAGCCACTTTAATTTTGGATTCACTTATGCAGGTATTCCTATTATTTTAATGAATTGATATAATTCAACATTACAAATATAATTCAGCAAATGTTTACAAAGAATGTGTTACAAGCAGAAATTACAAATTCCCCCTATTTTGGTTTCATTTTGTTCATTCAGTACCTTTCAAGAAATATTAATTATATACTGCCTACCAGATATTGTACTAGTTGCGAGCAATACAGAAACAAAAGTGAGAGGCTTTCCCCTTGTGGAGCTTTTGCTCACACTCTGCTAGAGAATAAATAAGTTTACAACTACCTAAATAAAAGGTAATTTTAGAGTAGAAAGGTACTGACAATTAGAGGAATGAAGGAAGGCAGGTAGAAGGAAAAGATGATATCACCTGAGCTGAGCATTGAATGAAGACATAGTTGTTGAGAAACAGCAATGAAGTGGTAATAAGGGCCTAAACTAGAATAGTGACACTGTGAATGGAAAAGATATGGATGTAAGACGTGGAGGTAGAATCAATAGTATCCAGCAGCTGTTTAAATATGAGTGTCACATGAAGAAAAAGTCAAGATGGTAAAATTACAAACCTGACTAACTTTTAGCACCTATATAATTTTTGTTTCTCAAAGTGTACTTGGTCCTTATAAAACTTTTTAGATCTGTATTAAAATATTATCAACATTAACACTTCCTAGCTATGTGACCCTGGGCAAATCACTTAATCCCAGCCTCAGGGAAAAAAAAAAAGAATATCATCAACATTATATTATCAAATAACAGTGATTGCATGTGTAGCTTCAGGGTCACAAAATTTTAAGTATCACTGCCTTAAAAGATAGTGTTTACATTTAAATCCCTTTTCTGAAGAACACTTTGTAACTATTGTAGAAAACATTAACACCTATGAACTTCAAAATAAAGATGCACATGCTCATTTTTAGACTGAAATGTTTCAAGGAAATTGAATTTATTTTCTCTTCTAAGGAGAAAAATTTGTATGTATAAATTTATATATAGTATCATAATTTTTTAACTATCATCACTTATGAGAAGAAATTTCCTTTTTTGTAAATCACATAATTATTTCTTAATGTAAATGATCTCATCACGTATGTGATGTTCATTTTTTTAAAATCACTTGTACCAGTATATGTAATAATTTTTTTTTTCCTTTCTCTTTAATACTAGTGCCCAATAGATACAAGAAAGCAGCTGGCAGAGAACTTAGTAGTTATAGGTGGCACTGCTATGTTGCCAGGATTCTTACATCGATTAATGGCAGAAATCAGATATTTGGTAGAAAAACCAAAATACCAAAAAGCACTTGGCACTAAGACATTTCGAATTCATATTCCACCCGCAAAGCCTAACTGTGTAGCCTGGTTGGGAGGTAAGCCTTTAATTTAAAAGTTCTTTGTTTAGAATGTTAAAAATAAACTTACAAAGTATTGTATTCAGGTCTTAATTTTTTCTTGTATTGATGACACTTGTTCATTCAATAACCACTATGTTTTTAATGATATTGCTATGATTACTGTATGTAAAGTACAGTGATGATTCTTTATTCAGAATTGTCCATTAAGTTTGCCATAAAAAAAATGTGCTTTTTTATTTAAATTTGCTTACTTTTGTTTAAATTGTAACAATAGTCTAATAAATTTATTTCTCATGTCATTCAAGTGGAGAAATGAAATATAAAGTAACATTGTTTATCTAAAAAAAACAGACTCATTTAAAAGCCAAAATTAACAATTGGAGGAAAGTAGGTAACCTAGAAGGAAAAAATGATATTACCTGAGCTGAAAGTTGAATGAAGATTTATGGCTTCTAAGAAGCAACAATAGAGAGGGAGCTGGTACAAAGGAATAGAGTAAACCTTTGGTTAATTTGATTAGAAAAAGGAAGGGAAAAAGACAAATTACCAGCATCAAAAATGAAAAGGGTAAATTTACCACCAATGAAGAAGAAATTAAAGCAATGATTAGGAGCTATTTTGCCAATAAATCTGACAATTTAATTGAAATGAATGAATATTTACAAAAATGTAAATTGCCCGGATTAACAGAAAAGGAAATAAATTACTTAAATAACCCTATTTTCAAAAAAGAAAATGAAGAAGCCATCAATGAACTCTCTAATAAAAAATCTCCAGGGCCAGATGAATTTACAAGTTCTATTATTTAAAGAATAATTAATTCCAGTGTAATGGAAATTGTTTAGAAATAGGCAAAGAAGGAGTCCTGACACAAATATGATGCTAATATCTAAAATAAGAAGAGCCAAAACAGAGAAAGAAAATTACAGGCCAATTTCCCTAATGAATATTAGGAAGTGAGATCAAGTGTATACTTACTTTAAAATATACCTGTATTCCCAGAGTCATGTAAAAAAAAGTTTGGGGTGAAAAAGGGTAGCAAGTGGAAAAAGTTTTAAGAGGCCTTGCCAAAGAATACAAGAGGAATTATTAAAGTTGGAAAGATAGATTGCAGCTAAATTTTAAAAACCAAAGCAGTTTACATTGTATCTCTGAGACAAAAGAGAATCCTTTAGAGTTTTTGTAGTCAGGTTAAACAATGTGAAATATGGATATATTTAAAAGATTATATATTATGGCAAGGTTGGAATTATACCAGAAATGTATTTAGTACTGAACAAATGTATAAACATGTAATAACAAGGATCATATTAATCATTCATAATCCAAAAAATCAGTAATAACAAAAACAGCAAAAATGTGATTATATCAATAGCTGAGCAAAATTATTTTGATAATGTATGCTGAGAGTTTACATTAACATTACAAGTATTTTTATGTAGAAATAAATGAATTCTTTGTTAATATGGAACAGTTAGGCAGCACAATGAATCGTGCTGGACCTAGAGTCAGGAAGATTCCTCTTCCTAAGCTCAAATCTGGGTTCACACATTTACTAGCTGTGTGATCCTGGATAAGTCACTTAATCCTGTTTGTCACAATTCCTTATCTATAAGATGAGCTGGAAAAGGAAATAACAAAGCACTCTCCTATCCTTACCAAGAAAATCCTTGTGGGGTCAAGAAGAGTTAGATACAGGTAAAAAGGAACTCAGCAACATTGTTAATATGGTAAACAGTATCTTTCTAAAACAAAGAACCAGTATAATGAAGTAATGTTAGAAAGGATCTTTGTCCTAACATCAAAATAAAGATAGGATGTCCATTAACATTGCTATTACTTGATATTGCTACTAAAAATAAAATTGAAGGAATAAGAATAGACAAAGAAAAAGAAAATGATATAACAGTTTGCTGAAAGTACCCTAGAGAGTCAACTGAGAGACATCAAATGAAATAATAAAATAAGCAAAATACCAAGATGTAAAATAAACATACAAAAGTCATGAGTGTTTCTATATATTAACAAAAAGCCAGCAGGAAAAGGTCGAAAAGGTAATTGCTTTCAAAATGACTATAGAATGTATAAAATAACTCAGTCCACCTACCAAAACACATATAGGAACTATATGAATAAAACTACAAAATATTCTTTATTAATAAAGGCAGAATTAAATTATTGTTTCCTGTTTATATAATAAAAAGGAAAATGCTACCTAAATTGATAGACATATTTGGTGTCATACCAAACTGAGTGAATTTATGCAACTAGACAAAATAATAATAAAATTCATATAGAAATAATGAGGAAAGAGATGTGTATTCAATATTGCAGTACTAGATATAACTGTGCTGTAAAACAGTAATCATCAAAAATTTAATTTTGGGGACAGCTAGGTGGTGCCATTAATGAATAGAGCACTAAGCCTAAAGTCAGGAGGACCTGAGTTCAAATCTGATATCGGAAACTTAACACTTCCTAGCTGTGTGACACTGAGCAAGTTACTTAATCCCAATTGTGTCATAAAAAAAAAAAAAAAAAATTAACTTTGGTTTAATTTTAAAAGTAGAAAAGTGGATCAGTGGAAATAAATTAAGTACATGAGATCTGGAAACAATCAAATATTTTAGTGTAATGCTTGATAAAACAACTCTAATTGTGGGATAAGAACTTTCTATGTGATAGAAACTGCTACGAACACTGAAAAGGAATATGGCAGAAAATGGGTTTTTGACCAACATTTCAAATTATGTTCCACAAAAAACTTCAAATGTGTACACTATCTAGATGATAATAGCAAACATTTATGTAGCATCTACTCTGTTAGGCACTGTGCTAAAGCATTTTACAAATATGATCTAATTTCATCCTTGCATTAATCCTGAAAATAAATGCTATTATCATTCTCATTTTACAGTTGGGAAAACTGAAGCAGAAAGGTTAAGTTATTGCCCAGAGTCACTCAGCTAATCACTATCTAATGTAAAAGATTATATTACATTTGTTTTATGAACAAAGCAAAAGATAGACTTTTCACAAATATGGTAAGGGAAGGCTCAACAAAAGATAAGAATCACAGGTATAGAATGAACAATTTTAATTATATAAAATTGAAAGTGTTGTTGCAAAATTAAAATTGATTAAGTTAAAATTAAAAGTAAAGATTAGATGGAAGAAAAATCTTTGCATCAAATTTTTCCAATTAAAGATCTAATATCCAAAATTAATTGATACAGATATAAAGAATGAGAATAATTGCCCAATCAACAAATGATCAAAAGAAATGAATAAGCAGTTCTCCAAAGAAGAAACGTAAACTATTCAAAATCATATTACTAATAAAGATAATAAAAGGAATTCAGATTAAAACAACTCAGTGGATATGCCTTTCTACCCACTAAGTTGACAAAAAACACAAAAATGGAAAATTATTTTTGGAGTAGCTATAGGAAGACAGGTATACTAAATGCCAGTGGAGTAAAAATTGATCCAGTCATTCTAAAGAGCAATTTAGACCTATATCCAAAACATCACAAAATTGTGTATCAAAAGTACCATCTGACTAAGTAATTTTACTAGTAGGCATATGTTCCCAAAAAAAAAAGATAAAGAAGAACAGGACTCATATTCACAAAAATATTTCTATAACAGCATTTTTTGTGATAACAAAATAGAAACAAAGTGAATACTCATTAGTTGGAGAGTACTGAACAAATTGTGATTTTTGGATGTAACTTAATAATGTACCAGAAGAAATTATGAAAGACTAGGAATCCAGAGAAACCTGGGAAAACTTATGAACTGATCTAGATTAAAATGAACAGAATTCATAGCACATTTTTTGCATTGATTATAGTGTAAAGTGTAACAAGAATGGAAATAATATAAAAGAAAAAACTGTGAAGACTTAAAAATAGGGACCAGCACAATGACCAGTCACAGCTCCAGAAGAATAGTAATAAATCATGCTTCCCACCTCTTAGCAGAGGACTAAAGAGACCAAGAAAAGAGCTTCTGTTTTGTGGGGAGAGGTAGAAGTATGGGAGGCATGATTTTAAAACACCCAAAAAAGAAAGGACAGAAGCATCACTATAACGGTTTTTAAAGTACAGAGAGGAATTCAAAAAGGGACAGAGGCAAGCAAGTTATTATTGGACCTACTGACTTAAATTTAATATGTGCCTTTAAAAAAGCAGTAAATTGTATAAGAAATTTTGTGTATGTTTTTCAAGTTCATAATTAAGAATTTTTTTCCTTAAAATTTTTGGGACAAAGTGATTAGAAATCATGATGAGGGCAAATAATAGTTTTTAAATAGGTTTAAAAGACATAAGGCATAGGGAGAAATTCAATGATAGGAAACTAATCAAATGAAGGATTGTCAGAGGTTTTATCTTAGAAATGGAATGAGATCCACATTGTGACCACTGACAGGTTAAAAATGTATTGAAGGAGTAGGTAGAAGATTTAAGAACACTGATGGAGGTTAAAATGTTTGAAGGAGAGCAACTAGTTGGTGCAGTGGATAAAACACCAGCCTTACATCAGGAGGACCTGAGTTCACATCTGGCCTCAGACACTTACCACTTCTTAGCTATGTGACCCTGGACAAGTCACTTAACCCCAATTGCCTCAGGAAAGAAAAAAGATGTTTGAGGGAGAATCAGTATGAATGTTGTTATGAATTCTGGCCTTTTTAAAAATTTCATTTACAAAGTAATTTCATAATATAACAATTGAAATTTTATAATAATTGCTTCAAAAAAGAAACATTTTTCTTGATTTTTTTTCTCAAAATGTATATGTGAACAAAAGTACAAGTAGAATAAATATTAAAATCTTGTATTTTATTGCTATTTTTCTAGTTCAGAGATGACATTATTGATTGTATTATTGCTAAATGAAAATTATAAAATTTAATTATACATGGGAAGGAAACCAATTTTAAGAATCTGAAATGAGAAAGTAATTGAGTTTTTCTTAACTTTTAGATGAAAAAATATACAAATTAGCTTCAGGGAAAGTATTTTAACATGTAAACATGGACATAAACTTGGAATGTGTATTGTGAAAATAAAATTATAGAATCTTAGAGCAGATTATATTCATAGTGTTATGAAATAAGTTTTTGAGTATCAGGCTATAGCAGATTAACTTCCAAAGTTTAAAAAAATATTATAATTGTAGACTTGCCTACAAAACTATAATGAGGCTTAAGAAATTTGAAGTGATGTGCAGTTTCATTAATGAAGCATAGGGCCACAAAAACAACTACTTCTAACAAAAGCTTAATTCAAAAGTGAAATACATGTGACTGCGTAGAATCTCATAATTTATTTTAGTAAATTAATAACAAATTATTTCTAAATGTACATAAAAGTTAAAAACAACATATCACCGAATGACAATGTAGTTTTTAAAAAATTTTTTTTGCAAAATTTTAAAGTATAATGTCCATAGTATCTAACTGAGGATTTTTTTTTATTGTTTTTTAATTTACATTCTAAAATAAATAGAGTTTGCAAACTTGCTCTTAATTCATTTAGTTTCTGTGCTTGATGATGAAGACTTGCATCATTCAGTGCTTTGTTTTCTTGAGATTAAGTAAAATAAAATCTGCAAAAAGAAAAGTCTAAACTAAGAATTCCCAATATTCTGAATATAAAAACTTTTCTAAATGTCTCACAATTTTCATTCACCATATTTTTGTTTTTTGTTTTACACTCAGGTGCTATTTTTGGAGCTCTCCAGGACATTCTTGGGAGTCGTTCCATTTCAAAGGAGTATTACAATCAAACTGGCCGAATTCCTGACTGGTGTTCACTTAATAACCCCCCTATAGAAATGATGTTTGATATGGGTAAAGCTCCACCCCCACTGATGAAGAGAGCATTTTCCACTGAAAAATAAAATCCTAAAGAAGATGGAGCTGCACTTGACCCAAGAAAAGTCCTATTATGCTTAGCATATATCATCATAACCCAATTCCAAATGTGTCACACAACGTATATAGGATGTTGTGTTATAGTTAACTTTAGTATTAGTGAAAAAAATCTGTGTTTCCTTTTCTGACTTTTTTGGTTTTCTTAAAGAGTTTCAGTATGTGACCCTTGTGAGATTTTCTGTGTTTATATTAACAGTATATACAAGCATTTTAATTTTGGAAGTTTGTTAGAAGGTCTGTTACAAGAAAAGGGTAACAATTGTTTCTCCCTGAAATGTATAAGACCCATTCTTGCTTTTGGAGACTATTGAAAATGTCATAATAGTTAATAATTACTCATTAAATATTGAACAATGTTAAACATTATTAGTTATTTCCAATATTAAAATATATATACAAAAATGTTCAATTCCTAGTTGATAACTTATTTCAGTGGGCATGATCTTCAAAAAAAGATAAAAATTATCCCAGTTTTCACTTAAAGAAAGCTACTCCCAACAGTAGAGTTAATTCACGTTCCCCATCAAATGATGTCTATGCTTGCCTTACACAAAGGATAACTCAATAAGGCATATGCTAATTATTGCTTATTTTAGTCCATATGTCGCATAACATCTGGAGTATACAATAGACACTGGCACCTGACCTTAAGGAACTGAAAGTTTAGATGCAATCTGAATTTTCTGAGCCAAAATCTTCCAACAGTTACGTTGTCTCTGGAAATGAAATCTCTAAAGACTACCAGAGTCTGCCATAGTCTCCATGACCTATCCTCAAAACATACAGTTCTCCAAGAGCCTTAAACCTCACATAACAAAAGGACTAAAATGTCCTTTGTCAGAGTCTAGCTCTTCTGCACATTCATAGTCATTTATTAAGCTCTAAATCTTCACTGCTTGCAACAACAAATTGTTTAAGTGAAAAACTACAGAATGGATTGGAGCAAGAGCTTTAAGGAATTTTACTGGCTCCAGACTTACTGCTTATTAAAAGCCATAGATTTCCCATAATAATTACCAGAATCTCACCTTCAGGATGTGTATCATGCTGCTAACTGACATATTAAATTAGGTGATTTCACTTTTGTCCACTGTCCCAGAGGCAGACAGTTTTTAGCACCAGCTGAAGTTAAAGCCTTTTTAATACCAGGGATGTGACAACTGATTAGGTTCTACTTCACATTTATTCGAATCATGTGCATAAGAGTTTACGGGGTCCATTTGTCAATGGTGGGGTGTTATTCTAAGAGAAACCTACACTCTTGATAATGTTTTCGCGAGCCAAGGTCACAGCATCCCACACTTTGCCTGTGAAGTGTGAAGCTGCCATAACGACTTTTGGAGCATCTGTCTTCAGTGCTGGAACCTATACCTCACCATATTACCCAAAAATGCCCCAGGCCAGCCCCTGTGTCTCCTTGGCGCTGCATAAGTGCACCAACTTTACAGACACTGATGTAGGAAAGAGTTCTAGGACATGACTCCATGAAGGCCAGGCCACATGTGCCCTATGTAAGTGATTGGGGCCTGCCGGTGCCACGGGGTGGCTGGTGATCTGCTGCAACTGCTTCTGCTCCATCTGGGTAGCAACTTGGACCACTCAGGAAAGTCCTAACCCAGAACTGGGCAGAGGGGAAGAGCTGGAAGCTGGCCACTTGGCAGTGCTGGTGCTGAAGGACCCTCTTCCAGCACGGTGGTCTTATTAGGACAGGGAGGAAAGGCAGGAGGAAGAAAGGGGAGGCACTTAGCCAGGCTCCACCAGGGTTGTTTTGAGCTGCACATAGCCAAAATACAACTCATCCAACTTCCTTATTACTATCAATAACATTCAGATCTGCAACCTCAGCATCTCCCTCTCACTCTCATCCCACATGTCCAATCCATTCCCAAATCTCATTCCTATGTTCACAACATCTTACAAATAAATTATCCCTTCTCTTCACTTATATATCCACAAACATAGTTCAGACCCTCATCACCTCTTGCATGGACAACTGCAATAGCCTTCTCCTTGGTCTCCCTGCCCGAAGTATTTCCCACAACAATCCATCCTCAGCTGCCAAAGTGGTCTTTCTAAAAGCAGGTGCCACCCTGTTGAATGAACTCTAATGGCATCCTTTTACTTCAAGAATCAAATATTAAAGCCTCTTTTTGGATGAAAGCTACTTATAACCTGACTTATCTTTCCCATATTTTTACAGTTTGTTCTCCTTCCATTCAATTTCCAATTCATCTCCTCCAACCTCATACTCTGTATCTAGTATCTATTACTTTGCATTTGCTGTCTCCCATATCTGGAATGATTGGCCCTCTTACCTTTAGCTATTTCCTGGCTTCTTCCAAGACCTAGCTCAAATCTGATCTACAAAAATACTTTTCTGGTCTCCCCCATTTCTAATGCCTTTCCCTCTAAGATTACTTTTCACCTACTCTACATATCCTGTATCTATTTATTTGTTATCTCACCTACTTTTTACCTTTCATTGTATACACAGTGAGGGCTTGGCACATAGCAATTTTTTTTAATTAAACCTTTTTCATTTTCAAAACATGAGCATAGATAATTTTTCTACACTGACCCTTGCAAAACCTTGTGTTCCAGTTCCCCCCCCCTTCTCCTCACTAGGGGAGGCCCTAGAATGGTAAGTAATCCAATATATGTTATCATGGCAAAAATATATTAAAACCAATATATGTATACATATTTATAACTATTTTGCTGCACATTAAAAATCAGGTTAAAAAGGAAAAAAATTAGAAAAATAAAATGTGAGCAAAAAGCAAAAAAAAAAAATCATGAAACGCATAGTTTTGTTTGTTTGTTTTTGCTGAGGCGATTGGGGTTAAGTGATTTGCTGGGGTCACACAGCTAGGAAGTGCTAAATTTGTCTGAGGCCAAATTTAAAGTCTTCCTGATTTCAGGGCTAGTGCTCCATCCATTGCACCACCTAGCTGCCCCACACATAATAAGTTTTAATAAAAGCTTGTGAATTGTTGATTATCTTCATATTCCTAGGATTTAGGAGAGTGTCTTGCATCTTTGCTGAATGATTAAAATAGAACATTCAATTTTGCCTATAATCATTTTGTTGAGCTCTTCTAATTTTATCCCAGCATGTTATAGAATTCAACCAAAAATCAGTTTTAGTGTTTCAAGAAATCTTATTAAACTCTATATAGATGTTTACTTGTTAACACTTATTCTGTAAATTTGTTTATTATCCATCATCTTGCCACACTTGCTTTCTTTAAAATCTTTTATTATCCATCATCTTATCTTACTTTCTTTAAAATCTAACATTATTTATCCATATTTATTTAATTGGCTGCTACTATTATTCTCAAGAATTTCACTAAACATTAGACTTTATATTTTATGCATGGCTTAATTAACTATAAAAATGTTTCTGATGAGGAGAAACTGAGGCTTTAAGCCGAGATGGATCAGCTCTTTTTCTGGTGGTGTGATTACCTCTCTCTCTCCTTCCCCAAAGTACCAAGGGCCGGATCCAGATAACGAATGAATTCACTACTCAATGCTGTGTTAAAACAAAGTCTTTATTGATAGTAAAGGGATAGACCGGCATTTGGCTTCTAGAAAGGCCAAACTGCCTAGCAGGGGGACGCCAGTTGGCGGGCACAAGGCAAGGATACTGAGAGCGAGGAATACAATTTTAGAAATTCTTTTTATACATAATCAGGGTCCTTGCACAGAGATGTTATCCAAGAGGTTCTGGAGATATTTGTAAATAACACAGGAATTTCTAAAATTCTTTTAATCATTCATGTCTCAAGTTTATCTCCTTTAACCTCTCCTAAGACAGGAATTTCCTGTTACTTATTTGTATCTTGGGCTATTTCTTTTTGTCCTTATCATTTCTACTTTACATTTTCTTGGAGGAGGGACCAAAGGATAGAGAAAAAAAAATTCATCTGTTTGGCAAATTTAGCATGTCTATCACTGAAGAACTCCCTCATTCATAGGCTTAGTACCTAACGTACTAAGAAGTCAAATGTTTATGATCAACTTAAGGACAATAAAATTCAAAATGTCAGATTGACTTTCCAAGAGAAAACAGTGTGTGGGCAATCTATAAATTGATTGTTGTGGCTAAAAAGTGAAGAGAAAGAAAATTAATAAAGTTTGGCATAGTTGGTGGATTTATAAACTGGTCTAAACAATCTGGAGAACAATTTAGAACTATATAAAAAGGTTATAAAACTGTGCATTCTGTTGAACCCAGCAATACCACTACTATCCTGAAAAGATTAAAGAAAAGGGAAGAGCACTTATTTGAATAAAAACTTTTTTTTTTTTTTTTTTTTTTTTGTGGTGGGGGTAAATAGCTGGAAATTGAGAGGATATCCATCAACTGGGAAACAGCTGAACAAATTATGGTCTATGAATGTAATAGACTATCATAGTGCTGTAAGATATAATGAAAAGAATGGTTTCAGAAAACCTGAGAAACCTTATACAAATTGGTGCAAAGTGAAATAAGCAGAACTAGAATAGTGTACAAAGTAACAGCAGTATTGTAATAACTATGGAAGGCTGTTACTCTCTGATCAACATAATAATCCAGTACTATTCCAAAGGACCCATGATAAAAAATGCTATCCAATGCAGAAAGAAAACTGGTTAAGTAGAAGCTATTTTTTTCCCTTTATTTTTCTTGTTTCTTGTTTTATATGTGTGTGTATGTGTGCACATGTGTTCTTTGGCAATATAGATAACATGTTTAATTGTTTGGCTACCCAAGGAGATAAGAAGTAGAGAATTTGAAACAAAACAAAACAAAACAAAAAAAAAACAAAAAAAAAAAAACCAAACGTTTTAAAATGTAATTGGGGAATATTTTCTGAAATAAAAAAATTGAAGAAATTAATAAAGTTTTACAGGGTCCCTGCCCATGCAGGGACATGCAAAATTGTGGCATAGAAAGAAAGAAAGAATAGGTAAACTGAAGTAAACTGAGCTTGGACCTTGTGTCCCTGGCTATCTTTTCCAGCTTATGTTTCCTTCTCTGGGCACAAATAGTGTTCCTGATATAGATATGCTTTGTTTTAGAGGCAGCTTCCTGAATTCAAAGAAATCAAGAGTATACAGAAGCACACACACTGAAAAATGCATTAAAAATAATCCATAATTATGATTACACTCTCATGAGAGGCAGGGAAGACTCCCAGGGGTTCCTCTTTAACTTCTGCACTGCCCTAGTATCCAGCAATTCACACAAGTCCATATCTTTTGCAAGTGGTGCTCACTTTCTCCTCTTAAAAGGGTAATATAGCTTCAGGAAGTACCTCCTACTGGACTACTCAGAGCCAGAATTTCTTAAGGACGCCAGACCTCTCAAGCTCATGTGATAGCACCAATGTTGCCATTTTTCAGGATCACTATCGTGCCCATTCAGGGAAAGAAATAGAAACTAGATAGGCAGAGAAGGATTTAGGATTCAGTATGAGCTCATCTAGACCAACATATCTTCCTGGCATGGACCATGGACTTAGGCAGCCACACTTGCTTCTAGGGAAAGGAAAGGAGAGACAGAGCCTTTCCCTCAACCTTAGTGGCAATCTGAGGGAAGGAAGACTAGGAATCTTGAGCTGCTCCTTCAAAATTAAAAAAAAAAAAAAAAAAAAAGTCGGTGATTTTGAAACCTAGGAGTAAGCAGTTATTTTGGGATTCTGGGTCAAACTCCTTGGAAAAATCCCTCCCCGATGGGGACAAAGGGCTCAGAGACCAGGAGTCTCTGGTTGCAAGGGGACAGAGCACGTGGGTCTCTCAAAGTAGCCTAATCCTAAAGTTGTTTCCCGGCCCTACCACCAGAGCAGGATGTGTCAGAGAGGGCCCTCGGCCCCATCTTCCTCACTGGAAACCAGGCTCTAGACTTGCTTTATGCACTCACTGTGTCCAGCAGCAGAGAGCTAAGGGACCCTCCATGCAAGTCGAGGCTCGCTCAGTTCTGGCTAGGAGACACTGAGCGAGTCAGCCTCTCAGCGCCCTGGGCGTCTCTGAAACGGGAACTGCAGAGAAAGTGAGCATTCCCTGGGGTAGAGGGAGGTGGCTATATTTTATGTAGACTTACCACAGTTGGTGTTATTTTCCCTCAGAGAATATAAGCTCCCTGGAGCAAGGACGGTTTTGTAGTCTTTGAGTCCCTAACCTTGCATAAGATAAATGCTTGTTGAAGCTCTTTTCAACAATGAGGTGATTCTAGGCAATTCCAATACATTTAGGATGGAAAGTGCCATCGTATCCAGAGAGACAACAATGGAGACTGAGTACAGACGGTATTTTCACATTTTGTTGCAGCAGTTGTTGGTTTTCCCTTTTTCACTTCCCATTTTTTCATTTAAAAAATAAAAAGCTATTATAACTTCATATAAATAAATGCTTGTTGAGCCTCTTCCTAGGCCCTTCTTGTGCTCCCCTTACTACACACACACATACACACACACACACACACACACACACACACACACACTATCTTTAGCTTATTCTATTTATTTTTTCAATTTATTTGTTTTATTGAAGCCTTTTATTTTCAAAACATATGCAAGGATAATTTTTCACCATGGATCCTTGCAATACCTTATGTTTCAATTTCTCCCACCCTTCCTCCTACACCCTTCTCTAGATAATCCATCGCTCAGTCCCCACAGTCTCTCTGGGAGTAGATGGCTCTCATCACCTTAAGATCCTTGGGACTGGCCTAAGTGGTCTCATTGTTGAGAAGTTATTCTGCTTGCTTTATCTCCTCCTGCCTTCAGCTCTCAGCTAGTCTCACCTTGTGCAAGAAGTCTTTCTTTCCCGAGACTGCCTCCAAACTGCCCGGTGTGTATATATCCTGTTTATACGCAGCTGCTCGCATGCTGCTTCTCCCATTAGAATGTTGGGCCCCGCACGGTTCCTGCTCTGTTATAGTCACTTGCTTAAAGCATTCATTAAAAGCTTAGTATGTACCAGGCACTTGGCTAAACTTTGGAGATAGGAAGAAGAGCCAACAAGCCCGTGCAGGAGCTAATTATTAATAATTGATTGACAGGACCTATCCCATTTTGCTGACCCTCCCTACTGAGCTCATTCTGCGGCCATGCTTCCCGGCTCCCTACTCACTTTTAAAAAGTGAAAGTGAGGGGATAAGGGAATGGTAAATCCCACCTTAGGGTGGCAGTGTTACCTGTCAGTTCAGCAGAAGGAAGGAAGGAAAAGAGAGAGGGAGGAAAGGAGGAGGAAAAGAGGAAGGGAGGGAAGGAGGAATAGTGACTAGATAAATGAGTGGATGAACAAATGAATGAATGAATGAATGCGGGCAATCTGGGACTCATTTTTTTAGTCCACCAACAGCTAACGCAGAATCCCGGAGTTTCGGAACAATCGGGGATCCAGCGTTCTATTTGCAAACAAAGAGGGACCCCTATCATCGAGCATGCATAATTATATAATTTTTCCTGGAGTGAACTTAAATCCTTAAAAGTTTAGGTTTTATTTTTTGTTTTGTTGTGCAGTGTTTTAAATAATCGGCTTCAAGTTGTACTAGGAAAAAAAAAGCCAGGGTGGAGTACCTTGGCTTTCGATACGCATGCGCCAAAAAACTTCCGTCCTTCCTGTTTCCAAAATGAAACTATTCTGTCGGGACCCTTTACTTTCTTCCAAATTGTTTAAATTAAATCAAATGTAAGCGTAATATTGACTCGTGTTATGCGTGTTAAGGGAATTCCTGATGTGAGAGAGAGGAAAAAGTTGAACGCCCAACGTGGGGCTCGAACCCACGACCCTGGGATTAAGAGTCCCATGCTCTACCGACTGAGCTAGCCGGGCAACCCTAAAGGGTGGGTACTTTTTTACCCTCTTGATAGGTATGTATGAGTCATCAACTTAAAATTTTATTTCTGTTTTTAAATTAAAATAAGGGAAACATGAAGGTCCACACAGCCTACGTTGAATCAGAGGAATTTAAGAATTTGTGTGCCTACATCTGGAAGTTCGCTGAAAGATAAGTTTTAATAGAGATACAAAGTCAAAGCTTTGACGTAATCTTAGATATTCTTAAAGGAAGAAACGGTCGTCTGATTAAGAGACTAGTAAAAGGAAGAGAAGTAAAGATAGGACGAGGTGAAAGTCCAAAACATGGACAGAAGGGTAGGGTAAAGCGTCTAAATCGAAAGTAACTCAAACTGACTAAAATGGGGGGGAAACAATACCAAAATCAAAAAAGAAAAGGGAGGAAAAGTTCAGATAAATTGATATAGCGTAAGAATTTAAGAGGATTATTTTTTCCTTTGAAATATTTTGTTCAAGCTGCGAGATTTCAGAAGTTCTAAATCAGCAATGATCGTTTTATTAAATAATTTTAAAATTATCTTAATTTTTCAGAAAACTAAATAAATCTTCAATTCAGTTGAACAACTGAAAACTCAAAATTAATTCACTAAAATTAAATCAAAATCCATAAGCATCTATGATATGCAAAACCTAGCCACTGATATTAAAAAATAAAATAAAATAAAAGGGTGTGTGCTCAAAGGCACGCCCTTTAATAGGCAAGTGATATGCACCTCAAATCAGCCAGGGGGTGCAAGTAGGACACAGTGGTAGGCCTGAAGTCCGGAAACAGGTCAAACCCGCTCCATTTTCTAGCTTTGCGCCTGTGGGGAAGTCCTTGATTTTTCTCACCTCAGTTTTCCCATCTGTAAAAGGGCTTAATAATAGCACCTATTTCCAGGATTGTTGTAAAGATAAAATGAAATAATATGACTAAAATAAGTAAATTTTAATAAAGTTATATAAATTATAGCTATGCTTATTAATCAATAACCAATTATTAGGCACCTACCACCTAAAGAGTACTTTGTTAGAAACTAGGTGAGCTAAGAATTTTAGATTAAATGTGATCCCTGCTCTCGTATATTGTTTAAGAGGAGAATGGCCTATAGGCAGAGCCTTTTAGTTGTTTTAAAATTTTTTCTTTGTATCTTTAGCTAATAGTAAAACAATAATCAGAGAGCTGCAAGATAAAAAAAAATTTGTAAAGTGTGAAATGGTGGTAGTTTGGGAAAATAGAAGGTGGGGTTTGAATTGGGCTTTGAAGAAAGAATAAATAATAATTGGATAAAGTAGGGGTGAAGAGACCTTCCAAGTCTAGGGAGAACCAGGGAAAGACAGGGCCTGTTGTACCCAGGGATAAACACTAGCCCAGTCTGGCTGGAGCATGTGAACATGAGTTAAAGTTGGAAAGATAGACTGGCCAGATTAGGAGTGATAGACAGGGATGTCATGAATGCCAAGGGAAAGGTTTGGAAAACAGGTAAAGGAGCTACTACAGATGCATGAGAGAGGAAGGATGCATAAGAAATGTTCATGGGCCATCAGTCAGAGGGATAGATTTGGAGTTAACTGGAAGCCAATGGTCCAGAGTGGGGACATTTAGGATACCTAGTAGAATTGCTGCAATAGGAATACAGACAGAGAGAAGGATTCTAGTGATAACTGGTTAGGTAAGGTGAAGGAAATAAAGGAAGTTGGCAGAAATGGTAGAGTTAGGAAGAATTTAGGGAAATAAACCTAGTTTTGAAAATTCCAGTTTACAATGCAAAAAGGAAATGAGAATGTGAAGCTGAAACCATAAGAGAAATCAGGCTTGGAGCTATTATGTAGGAAATCATATGGAAATGGTAACAAGTTGGTCAAATGAAGAAGATTGATGAGAAGACTGAAGAGGGCAAAGAGCATCCACTTCAGGAGAATAGTAAGAACTAATGGAGAGGAAAATCAAAAAAGAGGTGACTGTATCTGAGGAAGAGGGGTACTCAATAGGCAAAGGTATCAGTAGAGTCAAATGCCTTAAAGAAGGTGAAGAAAATGAAGAATATAAAGAAGCCATTGAATTTGACAGTCATTGATTGAGGGAGGGGGTAAAGGTGGGGCATAAAATTGGGACTCTGACAGCCAAACAGAAAAAAAAAACAGAAAAGGAGAACCTAGAAAGAGAGGCAGTAGGTTTAGACAATATTTTTTCTTCTACTTTAAAATTTAAAATATTCTCTTTTTATGAACTAAAAAATCCACAAATATCTCAATATACAAAGAACTAGAAAGAAATGAATTATTTGTACAATTTTTTAAAAAGAATCATATGTGATTGTGTGTATGGTAGTAACAAAATTGCTCCATTTGTTTGTGCCCCTTCATTCACTTACTTTTGTTTTTTCCTATGCATTTAATAAAATAATAATAATAGCTATCATTTATATAGCACCTACCAGGGGCCAGTCACTGTGCTAAACATCTCATTTGATGTTTTGTAATGTTATATTGTTCTTTTTTTCAAATCTGTCCCTATCTACCATACTATCACCTCCACCTCCAAGTGGACGCTCTCCCTTCTGCACATAACAAAAATGTATAGTTAAGCAAAATGGATTAAAAAACTATTCATGTCTATTCTGTATTTCTAGTTCCTCTGCCTGAGACTATATGCTTGATTTACTGAGTTGTACAGAATAAATGACATAAGGATATTCAAATATTAAGGGATTGTGTGACAGAGGACTGGAATTTAAACTTGAGGAAAAAAAGAAACTTACCAAATCTATTTAAAAATAATCAACTCAGGTTATAATTTTCAGATTTTTTTTAAACTACATTTAATAAATGTCAATGATTCCACAGTCCTGTATTTCAAAGAACTTTTTTCCCATCTGAATTAACTATTGCGGTTCTACTGTTTTGTTTTGTTTTAAGATTTTGGTGAATTTATATAGAGGACCAACAGTTTGTTGGATTTTTGTTTATATTTATTTTACTCCAGTTTTATTTATTTTAATTGTTAAAACTTTAAGTTTGTCAAATAGTAGACATTACTCATTTAATTTATGATCTATTTCAGTTTAGTCAAGGTATGTAGATTTGGTATTTTGAAGAAAAAAAAAAAAACCCTCTCTGCTAAAAGATGTTTTTGGTTCAGAAAAAAAGATGCTTTGATTCAGAGCTAATATCTTAACGAGTTGTTTCTCTTTACATTATTACTGTGATAACTAACTACATTGTTTGAGTTTTGTTCATTTCATTCTTCAATAGGTCATATAAATCTTTCCTTATTTATTTCTGGAACTATTATAAATATTCCATTGTATTTATGTATCACAATTTGTTTATCTATTTTCCACCTGAGAGGCACTGATTTTCTTTCCATTTTTTGCTACTATAAATATTTTAAAAGATAAGAGCCCTTTAACAGTGTCATTGATCTCTTTGGGTTATAGGCCTAGTAGAAATAGAGTTGAATAAAAAATATGGAGATATATATAGATATATAGATATATAGACATATATACACACATATATATGCATATATATATATAATATATGTATAATTTAGACTTTGGAAGTATATTTCTGAATTATTTTACGGAAAATTTAAACCAATTACTGGTCCACTAAATTGTATTACAGTGCCTGTCCTACCATGACACCTTTGAAAATGGCTATTATCCACATTTTTCATTTTTGCCAACCTAAACATTTGAAGTAGAGCTTCAGAATTGTTTGAATTTGCTTTCCCTTATTATAGTAATCAAATTACACATTTTATCCTTTATAATCACCTTTACCCCTTATTTGGTTAATAATTTTTTCCCTAGCTATAACATCCTTATGAGTTCAAATCTATTCTTGGACACTAGCTGCATGAACTGAAGGTAGATAGAACATAGGCAGACTGTTGGACCCAGTGTTAGGACCGCTTAAGTTCAAAGCCACTTACTAGTTGTGTGATCCTGCAGAAGCCACTTAACCTCTGTCAGCTTTGTTTGTAGAGTGTAGACCTCCCAGAATTGTGAGGGGGGAAAAAAGAGGTAATATTTGCAAAACACTTTGCAAAAAAAAAATCGTTATATATAAATGCTAGTTGCTGTTATTAGAGCTATTGGGCTTTATTTCTCTATTGCTTTCCCATTTATGTATTAGGGCCATTTTTATTTCATAATAATTTGTTGAGATGCCTTCTTTCTCTATTTTTGCAAACATTATGTACAAATAAAGACTTCCTTCATCCAGATTATACCCACTAACTGTAAATCCCAAGGCTGTCTGGTGGCCCCTTCTCTTCTTCTCTACTATTTCATTTAGTGATCTCATTAGTTTCCATGGATTTATTTTTCATCTTTATGTATATGATACTAAGATGTCAATCCTTAACCTCTCTCCTTTCTTCCAGTCTCATGTCTCCAACTGTTGATTTGCTATCTTGAATTGGATGTCTCATAGATATCTTCAAATCAATATGTTCAAAACTGAACTTATTATTTCTTCCCCAAAACCATTCCTTCTTCCCAATTTTCTTCTTTGTTCAAGAATATCACCATTCTCCCAAAAAGAAAGGAAGGAAACAAGAATTTATTAAGCACCTACTTTATTTCAGGCACTGCGCTAAATGATTTACAAATTGTATCTCATTTTATCCTCACAATAATTCCCCTAAAAAGTAGGTTTGGTATTAATATCCATTTTTACAGTTCAAGAAACTGAGGCAGATGTCATCTAGGAGAGGGAGTAGAGGGAGGGAGGGGATAATTTGGAAAAATGAATACAAGGGATAATGTTATTAAAAAAATTACTCATGCATATATACTGTCAAAAATTTTTTTAAATAATAATAAAAAAAAGAAACTGAGGCAGAGAGCAGTCAAATGATTTGCTCAGAGTCATATAGCCAGCAAGCAACAGATTTGAAATGAGAAATTGTTATTTCTCTCTGATATTAATATCCATTTATTATTGGGGAGATGCAGGATTTTTTTTTTCTATTTCCTCATACAGAAATCAACTCTTACAGGCTATTCAGACAACCTTTAAAGTATAGGGCTGATAATGAGGTGAAATCTTGGACAAAATGGGAAAAACTTATATTTGGACAAAATTGGCCTAGGTGGAAATAGATCTCTGTTTTGTCAGGATTAGTCTAAATGAGGTCTTGTGGGTATGAACAAGTCTCTTTATCCAAGTCTGAGTGACCAGTTATGTGCCTCATTCGCTCATTAGAATAACTTCACCTCTTATTAAACCATTTATTTTCTTATTACTTATTAATCAATCAGAGTAGATCTCTTCCTATTTGGATTCCCACATCAAGAGCACCGCTCTTTTTATTTCTCTATTTTTGCTATTAGGAGACCTCCCGATTTCCAGAGCTAAGGATCAATGTCTTGAGTTTGGTATAACAACAATCCTTTGCACTCACCCTGTGAATGAACCAAGTCACAACAAAATCCTAGAATTGTTTCACGCCAGCCCCCGGTGGTCTCTGAGTCAGAGAAGCCCCTGTAAGACTCATGTTCCTACTAGTTTCCCTCTTTGACTGGAATAAAGTAAGTTTTTTCTTATGATTACTATTAGCCTTTTTGTTTTATTTTGCTTTATTTCTTAGTGTTAACTGTGATTGTGATAACTTGTATGAGCTTTTTGGTATTTTCAGAGTTAATGGAGTTTATATAACCTTTATAACATTTGGTCATTTTTTTTCATATTTGACAAGTAAACACACACTTTTCCAATGGCATATAAACATTGAGTGTGTTCCATGAGGGTCTTTGACATTCAAGAGAGCCATTGGCCCCCTTTTAAATTATCAATTAGCATAATGACTCATTATTTAGATGCTATGTCTCTTCTTATTAATTCTAGGCTCACAAGCTTGATGTTATCCCTAACCTTCCTCATTTTTACTCACACTATATATAACCAATTTGTGGACAACTCTTGTCATTTCTACCATTGTAATATCTTTCACATTTCCCCTTCTCTTCTCTGACATAGTCTCCCTGTTACAGGCCCTCACCACTTCACAACTGGACTATATTACAATAATCTGCTCATTGGTTTGCCTATCACAAGCAAACCTACTCTGTAATTCTACTCCATAACTACCAAAGTGATCTCCCTATAGTGCAGGTCCACCCATGTCATTCCTCTACTCAATAAACTCCACTGATTATTACTTCCAGTATCAAAACTGAAATATTCTTTTTGACTTTTAAAGCTCTCCCTGCTTTCTTGTACTCTCAACAATCCAGCAACACTGGCCTTCTTGCTCCTTTTCACACAAGACTCTCCCAGCTCAATGTCTTTTCATTAACACTTGTCAGAATGGTCTTCCTCTTTGTCTCTGCATTCTGATTTCCTTATTTTCCTTCAAGTCAGATAAAATGCTTCCTTTTGACAGAGGCCATGACAGCACCCCACAGTGCTAGAGCTTTCCTTCTGAAATTTAGAGATACTTCTATATATCTTATTTGTACATAATGTGTTTTACAATTTCACCAATTAAAGTGATACCATCAATTTAAAATTAAAATTTTAAATGACCTCTCCTTAAGGTCAGTGGTTGATTTTGCTTTTGTTTGCATCTCCAGCCCTTATCGTTGTACCTGACATATAATGAAAGTTTAATAAAATTTTATTGACTTGATTCGAGTTTTTAGTCTTTAATTACTTAAGTAGGTAGGAACATGTTTCAATCACACCTAAGTCTTAGACTAAGTGCTGGAAAAGCCTTTGACTCTAGAAAGAAGTTTTATCTAAGAACACAATTTGAATAGACTTGGAAAACTTGGCCTTGACCCATGGATTGCCTATAAATTATCAAGTGAATTAAGGAGGGATAAAATTTCAAAAATTAGAACAAATTTGCCTTTCTAGCATATTGATGAGAAAAAACTGCCTAGGGAGAGAAGGAGGAAGAGAGATGTTAGCTTCAACCCTGGCCAACTTTAATCTTGGCCAAGTCTCCTCTGCTGAAGAGTCCAGAAAACACTGGACTTCCTATCTTCCCTTTGCTGTTCTAATTATATCTTAGTAGCTTGATTTACATAATGAAATAAAGACAGACCAGTCTCATGCCTCAACAAATAGCCCTTACAAAGAAATTGTTCTGTGCCTGAGGGAAATTTCTTTTCTTCCCCAATGTAATTGAAACATAACTTTATTTTATTGTTGTTTATTTCTTTATTTAATATTTGTATTTTTCTGTTATCTATAAAATAATTTTTTTATATTTGTTTTTAAAATCGTTTCTCTCCTTTCCTCCCCATCCTCACTTCCCATTGAAAAGGCACATGTGAAGTTATACAAAACATTTCCATAAAAGTCATGTTTCAAAAGAAAACATAAATTTCCACCCCCCCAAAAAAAAAACCTTAAGAAAAATAAATTTTTAAAAAAGGATGCTTTAATCTCTACTTAGAGACAATCAATTCTTTCTCTGCTTATTGCTAGTATTTTTCATCATAAATACTTTTGAGTAATCTTGGATCATTGTATTGCTGAAAACAGCAAAGTCATTCACAGCTGACTGTCCCATAACATTGCTATTACTTTATTCATGGTACATTTCATTTTGGTTTTTCTGAGAGCATTCTGATAATCATTTCCTAAAAGAAATTTCTTGAGAATCCCAGCAATGGGAGAACAGTGTCCAGGAACCAAGGGCTGTGAGTTACCTCTTTCATCAATTGCAGGTCAAAGTGAGATTCATTTGATCCACTCCCACATTTTACACTACCTTGCATATTCCAATTACAAGAAATAGCAAGTTTTTCTTTTTTTACATTATTGTATTTCTTTTATTTAACTAGGTAAGAAAACGTTTCAATAAAAAGCCTTCAATCTAAAAAGAAGTTGCACAAAAATAAGCTTTGAATAGGTCCAGGAAGCTTGGCTATGACCCAGGGAGTGCCTATAAATTATCAAGTGTGTTGAAAAAAGATTAAATCCAGAATCAATCAGAGAGTATGAACAAACAACTCTCAAAAGAATTGTAAACTATTAGCAGTCATATTCAGGCATCCTCCAAATCACTAATAATAAGAGAGATGCAAATTGAAACCACTAAGAGATCTTCACAACTAGCAAATGAGTAAAGATGAAGAGATGAATAGTCTTTTCTTTAGTTTTGTAGTTTCATACACACTTTTTTACTTTTAGATGTTCTTCAAGAGATTTGGGCTTAGCTAGAACCTTTCACGTTACATCTTAACTGGCAGTTGTTAGATAATTTTCTCAAGATGTGTATTAATGAAGAGGGAAAAAAAGATGAAATATAATTGTATAGAAGAGATCAAGAGAAGTTTTTTCCCCTTTTTTCCCTCTTCAAATGATTGGAGAAACCAGAGTCATTTTATGAGAAGATAGGAAGCCAAGGGAAAGAGATAAAGTGAAGATATTTCAAAAATACTGGATGACTAATTGAATAATAAGTAACTAGATAGCATAGTGGATAGATTGCTGGACCAGGAGTCAACTCATTTTGAGTTCAAATCTGGCCTCAGATACTTTCTAGCTAGGTAATCCTGGGCAAATCACTTGTTTGCTTCAGTTTCCTCAACTAAAATGAAGAAGCAAAACACTCCAGTATCTTTGCTAAGAAAACTCAAATGAAATCAAAAGAGTTGTATATGACTGAACAACAAGATTGATAAATTATTTTGAGTTCATCAAAAATGAGTTGAAAAGTTTGGATATTGTTTAGCCTGGAGGAGATCAGACCTAAGAGGAAAGGGATGACTGTTTTCTCTTTTTTAAAAAAATCTCTTTGGGATACAGACCTTGAAGTAGTATTTCTGGGTCAAATGGAATGCATAGTTTTCTAGCTTCTTTGGGGTAGTTCCAAATTGTTTGCAGCTCCACCAACAGTGGAATTAGTATCCCACTATTTTAAAATCTATTTAGCCAGTCCTAACTTCTCTGCTGACCTGCAGACATGAATCTCTTATTGTCTAATGAACATCTCAAACTCGATATCTCATCTTAAACTCAATATGTTTAAAACTAAATTCATTATCATTCCTCCCAATCTTCCTAACTTTCTTATTACTGTTGGTGACACTACCTTACTTCCTAATCACCAGGATTCACACCTTGATTCTTCACTATGTCTCATTCCCACATCTATCCAAACTGTTACCAAGAGCTGTCAATTTTATTTTATAACATATCTAGAATATACCCCTTTTCTCTCTGCTGACTGTACATGATCTCATTAATGCACATATATTTTATTGGTTGGTTTGCCTACTACAAGTCTCTCCCTACTCCATTCCTTCCTCTATTTAGCTATTAAAGTGATCTTCCTAAAGCCACATCACACAAACTCCCTATTAACTCCTAAATCACTTATAAGATAAGCCCTCCATAACTACATCCTCCCCCTTTCCTTCTTGAAAAAAAAGTTACCTTTCTTTTTCTCCTGCTCCCCCTCTGACCCACTCTAACCCCAAGACAAACAAATGTGTGCTCTCTGATTTAGCAACATTGGCCTCCTGGGACAGAACACTTCATTGTCTGATTCAGGGTATTTTCACTGGATGGCTGCTATGCTTGGAATGCCTCCTAATTTCTGCCTTCTATCTTCCTTGCTTCCTTTTAAGTCTCAATTAAAGTTTTACCTTCCTAATTCCTCTTCTAGAGCCTTCCCCTCTGTTAATTATTGCAATTTTTTTTATTTTTTTTTTTTTTTCCGCTGAGGCAACTGGGATTAAGTGACCTGCCCAGGGTCACACAGCTAGGAAGTGTTAAGTGTCTGAGATCAAATTTGAACTCAGGTCCTCCTGACTTCAGGCCTGGTGCTCTATCCACTGTGCCTCCTAGATGCCCCCTAATTATTGCAAATTTAGTCCAGTATACAACTTGTTCATATATGGTTGTTTGTGTATTATCTCCCCCATTAAACTGTGACCTCCTTGTAAATAGAGATTGTCTTTTACCTTTCTTAGAATGCTGCTTAGAATGCTTAATTAATTGATTTGGAACATGTTTTCAAGTGGTCATTTATAGATTGCAAATCTTTTGAAAATTCTTCATATCCTTTAATCACTTATTTATTGGGATATGACCCTTGGTTTTATATATGTATCATGTTGTTAATATTTTGTACATTAGACTTTTATCCAGGATTTTTCATGCACTCACATGAATTATTGTAATATTCTTTAAAATGTTCTATTTATTTCATGAAATATTTCCCAATTATGTATAAACAAATTTTTAACAACTATTTTTTAAAAATTTGAATTCCAGATTCTCTCCCTTACTTCTATCCCTGTCCTTCTCCTTGAGAAGCAAGCAATTTGATACTGATTATACATGTCAATCATGCAAAACATATTTCCATAATAGCTATGTTGCAAGAGAAAACACAGACAAAAAAATAAAACAAGAAAATAAGAAGGTATTTTAAAAGTATGCCTCAAAAATTCCAATAGACTTGGGATAGAAAATATCATCTGAACTGAGAGAATTATAGAGACTGAATGTGGTTTAAAGCATTGTATTTTTACTTTTATTACATTGCTGTTTTTTTTTCCCTCTTTCTCATGTTTTTTCCCCTTTTGATCTGATCTTTCTTGCACAACATGACAAATATGAAAATATATTTAAAAGAATTGCACATATAATCTATATCAGATTGCTTGATGTTTTGGGAAGGGGGAAATAAGGGAGGGAAAAAGAATTTGGACACAAAGTCTTACAGAATTGAAAACTATCTTTACTTGTATTTGATAAAATAAAATACTACTGAGAAGAACAAACTTCAGTCAGTATTCAAAATTAACAATTTTTTTCCTCTGGAGGTGGGAAGCATTTTTCATTATAGTATTGGATCATTGTCTTGATCAGTCTTTCACAGTTGATCATAATTATAATATTTCTATTACAGTGTATAATGTTTTCCTTATTCTGCTCACTTCACTTTGCATGAGTTCACATAAATCTTCCTAAGCTTTTTCTGAAACCATCCTGCTTGTCAGGTCTTATAACACAAAAGTTTTCTATCACAACCATATATAATAACTTGTTAGCCATTTTTCAATTAATGGTCATCCCTCAATTTCTAATTTTTTGCCACTACAAGAAAAGTTCCTATAGTTTTGTATTATTTGGTCCTTTTCCACTTTCTTTAATCTCTTTGGAATATAGACATAGTAATAGTTTTGATGGGTCAAAGGGTATGCACAATTTTATAGATTTTTGGCCTAGGTCCAAATTGTTTTCCAGAATGTTTGGACAAGGTCACATCTCTAAGCAACAGTGCATCAATGTTCCAAAATTTTCTACATTCCCTCCAGCTTTTATCATTTTTCTTTTCTGTTATGTTACTCAATTTGATAGTTGTAAAGTAGTACCTCAGAGTTATTTTAATTTATAGTTTTTAATCAATAGTGATTTAAGGAATTTTTCATGTGATTATAGATAATTTTGATTTCTCCATCTGAAAATTACCTACTCTTATCCTTTTACCATTTACAAAGTGGATAATGGCTTTTATTTTTTATAAATTTAACTCAGTTCCTTATGTATTTGAGAAATAAAGGCTTTATTACAGAAACTTGATGGAAATTTCCCCCACAGTTTATCATTTTTCTTCTAATTTTGGCTGCATTAGTTTTATTTGTGTAATTACAAAAATGTCATGTAATCAAAAATATCTATTTTACTTCCATGATTCTTACTCTCTCTCATTGGGGTTAAATGACTTGCCCAGGGTCACACAGCTGGGAAGTGTTAAGTGTTGAGATCAGGTCCTCCTGACTTAAGGGCTGGTGCTCTGACAAACTGCTTTCCAGTTTTACCAGCAATTTTTTTTGTCAATGTTGAGTTCTTATTCCAAATGCTTGACTTTTGGGGTTTAATAGACTGTAACAATAACTACATATTGTTAACTAAGGGACACAGTGGATAGCATGCTGAGTTTGGAGTTAGGAAGACCTAAATTCAAATCAGTCCTCACTTTTTACCTTAGACAAGTCTCTTAACCTTGCTTGTCTCAGTTTCCTCATCTTTATAATGAGCTGGATTAGGAAATGGTAAAGCACTCTAGTATTTTTGACAAGAAAACCTGAAATGGGATCTGGAAGATAACTCAACAAAAACAATATTTCTATGGTGATTTACTATTATATATTGTGTACCTAATCTAGTTTGGGCTTCTTAAACTTTTTCCATTCTTGACTTCTTTTCACCTGGGAAATTTTTACATGACTAAGGGTATATAGGCATACACATTATACACATTAAATATTTACTGAAAATAAATTATAAAGAAACTTATTTTAAAATAATTCTTTGTTATACAATTATTAAAGACAAAAGCACATGTACATAATAATAAGATGGATGTGCTTGTTTAATTTTACATAAAGAATTAAATTTTGGTGCAATATTTGATATCTTTTGCTGCTGCCAAATTTTTCCAGATACCACATATATTTATGTGACCCCCATATGGGATTGTGATCTACAGTTTAAGAAGCTTTGATATAATCCACCAATCTACCATTCTCTTACTTAGCCAGGGCCAGATTATTTTGATGATTAGCACTTTGTAATATAGTTTGAAATCTGGAACTGTTAAGCCAACTACCTTCACATTTTAAAAAATTGATTCCATTGATATTCTTAACCTTTTGTTCTTCTAGATTAATTTTGTAATTTTTCTTCCTCTATAAAATAATTATTTGATAGTGTGTTATGTTATTGAACAAATAAATTAATTTAGATAGAATTGCCATTTTTATTATATTGAGCAATTAATATTTCTCCATATGCTTAGATACTCTGTTATTTCTGTGAAGTGTTTTATAATTATGGTCATATAATACTTGAATCTGTCTTGGCAGTTACACTCCTATTTATTTTACATTGTCTGCAGTTATTTTAAACGGAATTTCTCTATTTCTTGCTTCTGGACTTTATTGGTGGTATATGGAAATGCTGATATTTCATGTGGGTTTTTATATCCTGCAACTTTACTAAAGTTGTTAACTTTTTTTAGTTGATTTTTTAAAAAATTGATTCTCTAGAGTTCTCTAAGTATAACAATATCTTCTTAAGATGTCTTCTGTTACATCCTCCTTTCTAATCTATTCTTTATATGTCTAACAGATTAATATTCCTTAAGTATAGTTATGCTTTAGGTCATGTATTTTTCTAAAATATTTTTCAGTAGCTCCCTCCTGACTCATTTGCCCAGGTCCTCAATACAAAATCTTCTTTAATCTGATGCCACCAACTCGTTCATTATTCTTACTTAAACTCTACTCTTCAACTAAATGGTATTTCCATGGAAGAAGCCTAGTATTTTCTAAACTGTTGGGAAAACTGGAAATTAGTATGGCAGAAATTAGATAAGGATCCACACTTAACACCATATACCAAGATAAGATCAAAATGGGTCCATGATTTAGGCATAAAGAATGAGATCATAAATAGATTAGAGGAACAGAGGTTAGTCTACCTCTCAGACCTGTGGAGGAGGAAGGAATTTATGACTAGAGAAGAACTAGAGATCATTATTGATCACAAAATAGAAGATTTTGATTATATCAAACTAAAAAGTTTCTGTACAAACAATAGTAATTCAAACAAGATTAGAAGGGAAGTAACAAATTGGGAAAATATTTTTATAGTTAAAGGTTCTGATAAAGGTCTCATTTCCAAAATATATAGAGAACTGACCCTAATTTATAAGAAATCAAACCATTCTCCAATTGATAAATGGTCAAAGGATATGAACAGACAATTCTCAGATAATGAAATTGAAACTATATCCACATATGAAAGAGTGTTCCAAATCACTACTGATCAGAGAAATGAAAATTAAGACAATTCTGAGATACCACTACACACCTGTCAGATTGGCTAAAATGACAGGAACAAATAATGATGAATGTTGGAGGGGATGTGGGAAAACTGGGACACTGATACATTGTTGGTGGAGTTGTGAAAGAATCCAACCATTCTGGAGAGCAATTTGGAACTATGCCCAAAAAGTTATCAAAATGTGCATACCCTTTGACCCAGCATTGCTGTTATTGGGATTATATCCCAAAGAAATACTAAAGAGCGGAAAGAGACCTGTATGTGCCAAAATGTTTGTGGCAGCTCTTTTTGTTGTAGCTAGAAACTGGAAGATGAATGGATGTCCATCAGTTGGAGAATGGTTGGGTAAATTGTGGTATATGAAGGTTATGGAATATTATTGTTCAGTAAGAAATGACCAGCAGGAGGAATACAGAGAGGCTTGGAGAGACTTACATCAACTGATGCTGAGTGAAATGAGCAGAACCAGAAAATCACTATACACTTCAACAACAATACTGTATGAGGATGTGTTCTGATGGAAGTGGAAATCTTCAACATAAAGAAGATCCAACTCACTTCCAGTTGATCAGTGATGGACAGAAATAACTACACCCAGAGAAGGAACACTGGGAAGTGAATATAAATTGTTAGCACTAATGTCTGTCTGCCCAGGTTACTTGTACCTTCGGAATCTAATGCTTATTGTGCAACAAGAAAATGGTATTTACACACATGTATTGTATCTAGGTTATATTGTAACACATGTAAAATGTATGGGATTGCCTGTCATCAAGGGGAGGGAGTAGAGGGAGGGGGGGGATGGTTTGGAAAAATGAATACAAGGGATAATATTATTTAAAAAATATAATAAAAATAATAAAAAAAATTATTATTTAAAAACAATTTTATTTTAACATTAATTTTTTAACATCTTGAGTTCCAAATTCTCTCTCTCCCTCCAGTTCTTCCACATTTTGAGACATTTTAAAAGACATTTGACCAAACTTCTGAACAAGTGGTGGGTTATCTAAAGAGATGTATAGGAGTCAGCTCCTACCTGCTCAGAAGAGCTAATTTTTACATTTTCTGAGCAGGCATTTACATTCCTGAAATAGACAAAGACTACAAATTATGACTTCAGTAATTGTTTTGCTGATTGTCTAGAGTCTAGACTTAAGAAAGTAACGGAGAAAATGTCAATGACACAGATTTTATAAATCTCTCCCCTCTATTACCCCCCTTACTCATTCTGCTTTAGAGAGCTGATTGTTAAAACTTTTACTGGGTACATTTTATGAATTGTCAGGGAATTTATATGTATACATACATATATATATATATATATATATACTTACACATATTAACCTCCACAAAAAATGTGCAACAGTGTCTCTGTCCAAATACTTAAGCTGGATAGACCACAACTCACTGTCTCCTCTCTTCCCTTCCCCCCACTTTAATAGTATTTTATTTTTTCAAATATATATATATAGTTTTCAACATTTATCTTTATAAAACTTCGTATCCCAAATTTTTCTTCCTCCTCCTTTTCTCTCACCCCTCTCCAAGACAACAAGCAAGTTGATATAGTTTAAACATGCTGCAGCTGTTTGACTGTCTTGGATAAACTTACATTCCCCTCCTGTTCCCCAACCCCCACTTTTTATTAGCATTTAAGTGCCAAATATAGTAAAGAGTGTATTATTGATTAGTATTTGTCATTTCTAGGTAAATATTTAGTCTCAGGGTAAATTAGAACTTCCCATCCAATGGGAAAAAAGGTCAGAGGAGGGGACTTCTGCATAAAGGTCTATATGATCTTGGGTTTTGCAGTTTGTGCTTTGCATTCCTGTACTGACACTTTGCCTGTTGGGAGTTGCCTTTTCTCGATAGATGGTAATAAATCCTTTTTTTTTTTGCTTTTTACCTTGAGAGTCTCTGATTTTAATTTGGGTAAGGGTCATTGTCCCACATATTTTTAAACATTTGCGTAGTCTTCAGAGTTCTCTCTCTACATATGGATGGCTCTTTCCATCCCAAATCTATTAGAATGGCCCCAAATTATTTCATTGTTGAAAATAGCCATATTAATGAGGGAAAGGAAAGGGGAACCCCATTCTCGGCGCATAGATAATAAGATAATCCCATGAGGCGCAGTGTCCCCTGTAACATGAATTTACAGGCCCGAAAACCTAGATTGATGATAAATAAAAGGTTTATTGTAGGAATTTAGAAGTAAAGTTCAGTTAGAAAGATGTTAGGGCCAGAGGTGGCCACTGGGCGGGCAGGAACCCTTATGTGGCTGGAAGGATACCATGTGTTGGTGGGGAGGGCGCCTGCAAAGAGGGAGTTCCAACTCACCTCTTTTATACCCAAAAGATGATGGGCGGTTCCCCTAAGTTCTTAGCAGGCTTTTCTGTTAGCTCAGATCAGGTGAGGGCTGGGGGAAGCTGAGCTGATAGTGGGGGCTGGGCCTGGATATTCAAAGAGTGCCTTTGACCAGAATTTGTGAATCAAGGTCAGCCATGGGTTGGGCAATTAGAAAGGAATCTTAGGGGCCTCAACCCCCATCAATATCAGGCAGAATTGATCATTTTTTAATCTTGTGTTGCTGTGTACAGTGTTCTCCTGGTTCTGCTCATTTCACTCAGCATCAGTTCATATATGTCTCTCCAGGTCTCTCAGATCATCTTGTTGGTCAATTCTTACAGAACAATAATATTCCATAACATTCATATACCAAAATTTATGCAGCCATTCTCCAACTGATGGGCATCCATTCAGTTTTCAGTTCCTGACTAGTACTACAAAAAAGCTGTTATGAACATTTTTGCACATGAATCACAACTCACTCTTACCAAGAGTGTTATTTTTATTTATTTATGAGCACTTTCTGGCTAGTCTATAAGTTTTTTTTTTAATTTTTTTTTATTAAAGCTTTTCATTTTTCAAAACATGTGTGGATAATTCTTCAACATTAACTCTTGCAAAACCTTGTGCTCCAATCTTCCCTTCTTCCCCCACTCCTCTCCTAGATGGCAAGTAGTCCAATACATGTTAAACATGGTAGAACTATGTTAAATCCAATATATGCATTTATACATATTTCATACAATTATTGTGCTGTACAAGAAAAATCCAATCAAGGCAGTTTTGTTTTTTAAAAGGGAAGCAAAATAAAATGCAAGCAAACAGCAACAAAAAGTGAAAATGCTACGTGTGAACCACACTCAGTTCCCACAGTTCTCTCTGGGTGTAGATGGCTCTCTTCATCACTGAACAATTGGAACTGTTTTGGATCATCTCATTGTTGATGAGAGCCACGTCCATCAGAATTAATCATTGCATACTCTTGTTGTTGCCCTGTATAATAATCTCCTGGATCTGCTCATTTCATATAAGATTTATTTTTAAGCCTGGACTACCTTCGTTTTTTCAAAGGGCAAGCTCCACTCAGAAAAGCTGGAAGAGAAGAGCTGGGGGTAAAACTTGAATACTATGATTTCACACGGCACAGTGGAAGAGATGACAAAAGAAAGTGCATGCGCTCGGCCTGACTGGGGAGGGGGAAAGGCCGGGGGAGGGAGATCCCAGAGGTTAAGGTCTCATCCCTCTCTTCCCACTTCAGCCCCAGTTCTGCGCAGGCGTGTTCCCTGCCACTCTTTTGCCTCCCTACCTCTTCAGCCTCTCGGCTTCTAAGCCTGACTAGAGAAAAGGTCTAGCTGCTGCAGGCTATTGGTTGAAATTCGGACCAATGACAGCCGGTGTTGTTCGATTGCGCCGGTCTGTGGCGAGAGGAGCGGCGCTTTAGGCCTTGAAAGATCCCTCCACGTCTCTGTGGTGGCTTAGGCGCCATGAGCTCCATCGGGACTGGGGTGAGTCTTTTCTCCGCGCAAATCGGGGGAACAGAATGAAGGGGGAGCCATAGGAGCTCGGAGTTTATCCTGCGCCCCTCACGCTTGTGCCTTTCCCCATATGCTACCGCCACCTTCGGCCCTCTCCTGCCGGTTTCTCCTTTGGGAAAGACGCGCCCTTCCCCTCCCCCCCTTCGGATCTTGGGCCCTGAGCCTCGGTAGCTCCCGAGAGCGTGGCCGAGAGACCCAGGCTTTAGGAAGCCGCCCACGGAGAGCTTGATTTCCCAGGCTCCAACAGCCTAGCGAGCGCCGAGGGCCGGGCTTGTTCGCGTTTGCCGAGTCATTTTCTTTTGCCTGTTGAGGAAACCGAAAGTACTGAACCGGGGGCCCAGAGCGGGTGACGGATTGGCGGGGAGGGGAGAACGAAGGGCTGAGGACGGGGGGGAGACTCCTTTCCTTCCCCATGATAGAGGGTGTGGGATCCCAGTCCCCTGAGATTTGTGTAACCTAAGAAACCTGCGGTGAAGGGTCCCTAGAACTCGGCGTGCTGCTGAGTCACGGGACTCCTTGCGTGGGAAGCTTTGCTTTTGCGTCCACATCCTTCCCAAGAGTACAGAAACAGAACCTCAAGTTCTGAAGAAGATACCAAAAAGCTCTTCTTGTATCTGAACTCGGAAAGATGATGATAATTAGAAGAGAAATTTGAGTTGGAGCTGTGATTTTTTTTCTTCCTCTTAAACTTTTTTTACTAAATGTGTTTCTCCCTTAACCACCATCCCCTGGACTCCTATTCCCAAGATAGGCTGCTGCATAGCAGTAGCGTGTTTTGTAGTTTTTAAAGCCTGCATCTAAATTTAAATTACTTCTCTAGATAGGTAGGCCTTTTTTAAGTTTTACAAAGCATTCCCTCATATCATCCCTGTATGGTTAATATTACTTGCAAATATCATTCCAACTTTTAGAGTTGCTACTACTAACCAAATTCATTACAACCCTGGTCTTTCTTCATTTCACTGGCCAACATTTTTCCTACTTTTCCCCACTGCCTCTCTTACCCTTTGTCTTTTCATTCCATTGTCACCACCCCACTTCAGGCTTTCCTTTTCTCCTCTTCAGAATGTTACAAAAGCATCTTATTTCCTCCAGTTTCTGGTATTTTTGATATATTCATCTTATAAAAAATTACTTTTTACTCCCTATAATGGCCAGAATTCTTGGCCTCCAGCTGGTTGGGGCAAGAACATTTATTAATTGAATTCTATGTATAAGTCAATAAAATACAATATTAGTTAGAGATACAAAGACAGAAATGAAGCAATTCCTGATTTCTAGTAGTTTACATTCTATGGGGTATAAACATTTATGAAGATAAGTAAAATATTCTAAATACAAATAAGTTGAAAACTTCAGGGATTGCAAAAGATAGAGATAAGAGTAGCTGCCTTTTAGAATGGGGGTACCACTTGTGCAAAGAAATGGTGTAGAATGTTGTATGTAGGAAACAACAAGAAGCTGGTTTGTTTGGAATATAAATTTATGTATGAGGGGAAGTATTATGAAATCAGTTTAGCATGACAGGTTATGGAGCTTGGTTTTTAGAGGGCTTTAAATGCCAAGGAAGAATTTGTATTTGATTTTAGAAAATAACACAAGACACTGAATCTTGAGCATGCTTTAGGTATAGCAGTTTGTAACTATGTAGAGGATGGATTGTAGATGTGGGAAATGGAAAGCAGGGGAGACCAAATAGGAAAATATTCTGTTGATTAGATAAGAGGTGATGAGAGCTGAACAAGGGCCATGGTCACAATCTTAGAACTGAAAGGGAATTTAGATGAGGAGATTGAGGTTCAGACAAAAGTCAAATTGATAATGATCATAGCTAGCATTCATATATAACATGTTTTAACATTTTACAATTACATAATGCTATTTCATTGGATCAAAACAATGCTGTGAGGTAGGTACTATTATCTATTTTACAGAATAAGAAACTGAGTTAGGTTACAGGACTTGCTTGGGATCACATAGCTAGTAGGTATCAGAGTTTGGATTTGAACTCAGATCTTCCAAATCCTAGTGTGTTTTCCACTGTAGAGTGAAGACATAAGCATGGATTTGAGAGAGATGGGCTTAAAATTGACAGAATTTGGTAACTTATTTAGTGTGTGAAAATGAGAAAGTGATGATAATTGGAGTCTTACATTTTCATTTAACCCTCTCTCACATTATATCAGCTAACTTAGACTTTTCTTAACTGACTTCTCTTCATATTCTCTGCAGCAATCCTGATCATCCGTGGCCTTGATCCCATTTCTTCCCAAATTCATCTGGGAGTTTGTCTCCCTATTCAGACATACTTTCTGTTTCATTTTCATTCTGTTCTGGTCTCCTTCCCAGTTGCTTTCTGGCCTGTTAGTCTTTCCCATCCTTTAAAAAACAAACAAACAAAAAAAAAAAAAACAACTCTTTGATCCTATTAATCCTTCAGATTCATCCTGTCTCTTTTCACTGCCAAGAGCCTAAAAAATAGTTATCTATACTAGTGGTATAAAACTCAGATCCCTGCAGTTTTGATTTGGAAAATTGCAGTATTAACATTATCTGTGTTTTTTTTTTTTTTTTAAATTAATTTTTTTTTTTAATTAAATATTTCCCAACTGCATTTTAATCTTGGTCTGGCCTTGAATTTGACACCTGATCTACACTATACTACATTTTACTTCATTAGCCATTCCCTTTTTTACAACCTTTGAAGTATAGTTTTGACCTTGCCACTCAATTGAAGTCTCCCATGCCATTTTCTCAGTTCCCATTTTTCTAGGACTTTTTGCAGCTTTTGACACAGTTAACCACTCCCTTTTTCTGAATATTCCTTCTATCTTTGATTTCTGAAACATTACTGTATCTCCCATTTGTTCACTTTTCTGTTTTGTGATCTTCCTCTTAAGTCTCTACTCTCTGCCTTGAGCTCTCTTTTCTTTTTCTTTTTCCTCCTCCTCCTCCTTTTTCTTCCTCTCCTTCTTCCTTCTTCTTTTTCTTTTTTTTGCTGAGGCAATTGGGGTTAAGTGACTTGGCCCAGGAGTAAAGTGTTAAGTGTCTGAGGCCAGATTTGAATTCAGGTCTTCTTCACTTCAGGGGTGGTGCACTATCCCTCTTCCCTCCTTTTCTTTTTCTTTATACTTTTTCTTGAAAATATCATCTGCCCCCTTGAGTTCAATTATCTCTATGCAGATCACATATATATACAAATTTTACTTTTCTCCTTAATTTCATGGAGTTCTGCATGTTTGGCTGCTGTACATTTCCACTTGGATAATGCCATCATTTGAACCTCAAATTCAGTTTCTTCAAAACTGAACTCATAATATCTCTTTGAAGGGAAATAGAAAAGCACTGTGTATGTTAATTTTCTCCCTCGATGTATCTGTATCTGTTTTCTTGTTCTTTCTTCACTTCCCCTTTTCTTTCTCTTTCCTTCCCCCCTAAATTCTTTTCTCTCCACTCTCCCTCTCTCAACATGATTCCTTTTTTTTTTTAATTAGCCTCCATTTCTGTGTAAACAAATAAGTAAAGTTCACTCCACTTATATTTAAAGTTTCCCTCTACTCTAATTCTTGTGAAAGCCAACCACAAAGAAAAACAAGACTTTGTCAAGTGTCCCCAAAGCCAGCTACTGACTGATTAGTAGGCTATTGCCCCTCTTCCAACACCAGATGGAGACACTTTTTTTCCCTGCTTCTTCCAGTACATACTGGTAAAAAATATATTGGTAAATTAGTTGGCTGATGGATTTTCTTCTGTTACCCGGCTTGTGCCTCACAAAGTCTTTCCGTCATGATACTCCCAAATTGTTCAACCAAAATTTCTGATACTGTTTGAAGAAACCCCTATCCACCAAGCCACTTGGCTTCATATCTGAATTATTCCTAGACTCTTCCTCTAATCAAAGCTTCATTATTTTAAAAAGACTATTGTAGTAGCTTCTTAATCAGTCCTTGATTTCCATTTTTCCCTCCTGATTTGTCTTTCACCTAGCCAGAAAAATAGTTTGATACCTTCTTTACCTTAATCTAAAATACAAATACTTCTTAATTGTAATGGTAAGGTCCTCCTTATTAAGGATACAAACTTCTTTTCTCAATATTATACCATTCTCCTTAGCATTTTGTGGTTTATTCAAACTGGATTACTAGCTATTCCTTTAACATGTTGGCTCCTTTATCTGAATTTGCACAAGCTATTCCTCATCTCAGAAATGTATTCCTACCTGATAGCTGCTGCTTAGATTCCATAATTTCTTCAGGGTGTAGTTTTTCCTAGAGCACTATTGTCTCTTCTCTCCCTTCCCCTTTAACTTTCTACCGTGTATTTACTTATCAGTGTATATGTTTATTTATCCTCCAGTAGAATGTAAATTTTCCCAGTGCAATCTGTTAGAGATTTCTCAGTATTACATGTTGATGCTTCCTTTTTTCTTTCAGTATGATCTGTCAGCCTCAACTTTCTCTCCTGATGGAAGAGTTTTTCAAGTTGAATATGCTATGAAAGCAGTGGAAAATAGCAGGTAAGGAAAATATTTTACTTGCGTAATGAACTTTTATGCAGATTGTCACTGTCAAACAAATACTGTGTTGTGATTCTGGAAACAGTTTCTTTACTGTTTATTACTTTCTCTAAAATGTTATTTTTATAGTTTCCCTTCAAAGATCAGAATAAATAACAATTCACTGTTTCTTTTGGCTCAGCATGGATAACAATTTTTTTTTGGAGAGGAAATGTATATTTAAAAATAAATTTTCCTTTTTATTATACATTCAATAAATATTTTAAAATGAACATTTCGGTATACAAAACGCTATGTGAAACAGTGAAGTATACTAAACGTAATACGATAGTAAAAGTTACATTTAGATCCTTTTCTATACTTAATTTACTTTTTTATTTTTATAAATATTGATTTTTTTCCTTGTCTCAATATCACTGTTTCCTAACTCACCCCTTCCCAAATAGAAATAGCAAGTAGAGTAAATCATTAGTTATGTGTGACCATTAAGTTTTAATTTTTTCTAAAACATTTAGCATGTCTTCCAAGCCACTCAGATTAATAACCTAAGTTACCTTGGACTTTTCTTGTTCCCTCACTTTTTATATCCATTTAATTGCAAGCCCTCTTGATTCTACCTCTACAACATCTCTTGTTATGCATTCTTTCCACCTTTTAAGACTGAAATATCATAAACTCTTCATTTTCTTCTAAATGTTAAACTCAAATCCCTGAAGCTGTAAGTTGTATACAAATGAACATTATCTCTATCATACTGTATTTTTATTCATTTTGTTAAACATTTTCCAATAGTATTTTAATGTGTTTTTTATGGATATGACCCCTTTGTTTTAGACTTTTAACCAGTCTCCCAGCTTCCCAGTCTTTCCTCTCAAATTAATTCTGTACAGCTAGCAAAGTAATTTTGGATGAGTTACAGATCTATACGTGACAATTAATCATTAGCATCTACTATGGGGATACTATGAATAACTATGGTATTCTAAACTCTAAAGAGTTAAAAAGACAAAAAAGAATCAGACTTTTTTTATGTTAAATCCAATATATGCATACATATTTATACAATTATATTGCTGCACAAGAAAAATCAAATCAAACCAGAAAGAAAATGAGAAAGAAAATAAAATGCAAGCAAACAATAACAAAAAGAGTGAAAATGCTACGTTGTGAACCATACTCAGTTCCTACAGTACTCTCTCTGTGTGGAGATGGCTCCCTTCATCACAAGATCATTAAAACTGGAAGACCTTATAAAAAGATTTTAAGCAAGAGGAGAGAGACAATGTATACATATATAATAAATGTATATACAAAATAAATGAAAGATAATTTTATTCAAAGGCACAGAGATGGAAGTACTTGTGTGAAGAACAGTATAAGGATGGTGGACTTTGACTGAACATGTTCATAAATGGGAGCAACATATAATAAGGTTGTAAAGATGGGGTGGTACCACGTTGTGAGGAGCTTCAAATGCCAGAGGAGTTTGTTTGATCTTAGTTTAGGTAATAAGGGAAATATTGGGGTTTATCTAAGGGAGTGACATGGTCAGATCTGTACTTTTTAGGAAAATTATTTTTATAGCTGTGTGGAAAATAGTTTGGAGTGTGGAGTAGACTAGGCAAGGAGACCATTTAGTAAACTATTGCAGCAGTCTGGTTGAGAGCTTTTTAGAACCTGTACTAGGATAATGTTTGTGTGAGTTGAGTGTACAAGCTATTGTAAATTTGGCAATTCATTGACTTAGGTAAGTGAAGAGTGGAGATTGAAAGTGCGGGTGACTGGGGAGATGGTGATGTCCTTGACAGAAATAGGGATGGTGAAGTTAGGGGATGGGATGGGAATGAATTCTGTTTTGGGGTATTTTGAGTTTGAGATTCCTGTGGAATATCCAACTTGAAATGTCCAAAAAGCAATCATTTTGTGAGATGGGAGCTCAAGAGAGATATTATTGCCAAATAGCTTCATGAATCATCTTTAAGGCCCAGAAAAGAGTGAGAGTTTGGGGGATAACTATAGTTATGAATGAGCTATTGATGATCCCTCAAAAGAGACTGAGAAGGAATAGAAGAGAAAACCAAGGCAGAGAAGTAGCATAAACACTTGGAGAGAAGTGGTCATCTGTGTCAAAAAGATAGAGAAGAATGAAGATTGAGAAAAGGTCTTTATATTTGGCTTTTTTTTTTTTTTTTTTTTTTTTTTTTTTTTTAAGCATAAATGTTTTCACATTTATTTTCTTATTTTCTAACAGACCATCCTATTACAATAATATTAGAACGATTGGTGATCAAGAGAGTCCACTTTTTATCTATGTCTAGGGATCCAAAAATTTGCTTTACCCTCTTCAACTCAAAAGAAAGAATAGTTAAAAAGACAGTAAAAAGAGCAACTATGCTATATTCTCACCTAATGCCTTCAGTCTGATTGCTATCCCATGACTTCTTAGAATCTATTAAAACTAAAGAGAAAATTTAGTTAATGTTGTTTTTTTTTTTTTTTGTTTTTTTTTTTTTAATTTTTTATTATATATATATATATATATATATATATTTTATAATATTATCCCTTGTATTCATTTTTCCAATTTACCCCCCCTCCCTCTATTCCCTCCCCCCGACGACAGGCAATACCATACATTTTACATGTGTTACAATATAGTCTAGGTACAATACATGTGTGCGAATATCACTTTCTTGTTGCACAATAAACATTAGAATCCGAAGGTACATGCAACCTGGGCAGACAGATATTAGTGCTAACAATTTTCATTCCCCTCCCAGTGTTTCTTCTCTGGGTGCAGCTACCTCTGTCCATCATTGATCAACTGGAAGTGAGTTGGATCTTCTTTATGTTGAAGATTTCCACTTCCATCAGAATACATCCTCATACAGCATTGTTGTTGAAGTGTACAGTGATCTTCTGGTTCTGCTCATTTCACTCAGCATCAGTTGATTTAAGTCTCTCCAGGCCTCTCTATATTCCTCCTGCTGGTCATTTCTTACCGAGCAATAATATTCCATAACCTTCATATACCACAATTTACCCAACCATTCTCCAACTGATGGACATCCATTCATCCTCCAGTTTCTAGCTACAACAAAAAGAGCTGCCACAAACATTTTGGCACATATATGTCTCTTTCCGCTCTTTAGTATTTCTTTGGGATATAATCCCAGTAGTAGCGCTGCTGGGTCAAAGGGTATGCACAGTTTGATAACTTTTTGGGCATAATTCCAGATTGCTCTCCAGAATGGCTGGATTCTTTCACAACTCCACCAGCAATGTATTAGTGTCCCAGTTTCCCCACATCCCCTCCAACATTTGTCATTATTTGTTCCTGTCATCTTAGCCAATCTGACAGGTGTATAGTGGTATCTCAGAGTGGTCTTAATTTGCATTTCTCTGATCAGTAGTGATTTGGAACACTCTTTCATGTGAGTGGATATAGTTTCAATTTCTTCCTCTGAGAATTGTCTGTTCATATCCTTTGACCATTTATCAATTGGAGAATGGTTCGGTTTCTTATAAATTTGGGTCAGTTCTCTATATATTTTGGAAATGAGACCTTTGTCAGAACCTTTGTTTTTAAAAATATTTTCCCAATTTGTTATTTCCCTTCTAATCTTGTTTGCATTAGTATTATTTGTACAGAAACTTTTTAGTTTGATGTAATCAAAATCTTCTATTTTGTGATCAATAATGATCTCTAGTTCTCCTCTGGTCATAAATTCCTTCCTCCTCCACAAGTCTGAGAGGTAGATTATCCTCTGTTCCTCCAATCTATTTATTATCTCCCTCTTTATGCCTAAATCATGGACCCATTTTGATCTTATCTTGGTATATGGTGTTAAGTGTGGATCCATATCTAATTTCTGCCATACTAATTTCCAGTTTTCCCAACAGTTTTTTCCGAATAATGAATTTTTATCCCTAATGTTGGAATCTTTGGGTTTGTCAAAGATTAGATTGCTATAGATGTACCCTTTTTTGTCCTTTGTATCTAATCTGTTCCACTGATCTACCGGTCTATTTTGTAGTATATTTGGCTTTTAAAAAGTCATTGTTAACTTGGTAAAGTTAAGTTTGAAACATGATGACATGGTTAGGACATATACTTGGTAGACAAGAATACTTGGGTTTAAGAAATTGATATAAAAGGGAAAAAAGATAAGGTTCTACATAGAATGTAGTTATTAATTAATGCTTATTAAGCAATTTTATTCTTCTTTTTAAAATTTCTTTTAAATTAAAGCTTTTAATTTTCAAAACATATGCATGGATAATTTTTCAACAATGACCCTTGCAAAACCTTGTATTCCAGATTTCCCTTCCTTTCCCCTACCCCTTCCCTAAATAACCCAATATATGTTAAACATGTTAAAAATCTTAAAAATGTTAAATCCTATATGTATACATATTTATACAATTATTTTGCTGTACAATATAGATCAGATTAAAAAGGAAAAAAAAATGAGAAAGAAAACAAAATGCAAGCAAACAACAAAAAGAATGAAAATGCTATGTTGTGAACCATACTGAGTTTCCTCAGTCTTCTCTCTGGGTGCAGAGATCTTTATCACAAGATCATTGGAATTGGCCTCAATCATCTCACTGTTGGAAAAAGCCATATCCATCAGAATTGATCTTCACGTAATCTTCTTGTTGCTTTGTATAATGATTTCCTGGTTTTTCTCATTTCACTCAGCATCAGTTCATATAAGTCTCTCCAAGTCTTTCTGAAATCATCCTGCTGATTGTTTCTTATAAAACAAAAATATTTCATAACATTCATATACCATAACTTATTCAGTCATTCTCCAACTGAGGAGCATTTATCCACTCAGTTTCCAGTTTCTTGTCCCTACAACAAGGGCTACCACAAACATTTTTGCACATGTGAAACCATTTTATTCTAAAAGCTTACAATTCTTGTAGTACAAATAAAACTGTCTTACAGAATAAGCAGGCCTCTAAGATGAGTTCTCCATCACTGGAGGTCTTCAAACAGAAGCTAGATGACCACTTATCATAGATGTGAGCAAAATCTACAGATTAAACAAATGACTTTTTAAGTTCCTTCCAAATCTGAAGTTCTTTGATTGTTATACAGGTTTTTAAATATCATTTTATCTTTCCAAATATATGGAAAGATAGTTTCCAACATTCACCTTTGCAAAACTCTTTGTGTTACAGATTTTTCTTCCTTTCTCTCTCTTCCTGCCTCTACAAGATAGCAAGCAATTTAATATATGTTAAACATGTGCAATTCTTTAAACATATTTCCTTACTTGTCATGCTGCTCAAAAAAAAAGAAAAATCAAATCAAAAGAGAAAAAAAAACATGAGAAAGGAAAACAAATAAACAACAAAAATGAAAATATTATGCTTTGATCCATATTCTATCTCCATTGTTCTTTCTCTGGATGTGGATGACACTTTCTACACCAGTCTATTGGAAATGCCCTTGAATCACTTCATTGTTGAAAAGAGCCAAGTCCATCATTGTCAATCATCCCATAATCTTGTTACTGTGTACAATGTTTTCTTGGTTCTTTTCACTTCACTCAGCATGATGCTTAATTGCTATTTGACTTGATTATATTGGTGTTAGAGCTTTTGATTTCAGATTTAGTGTACACTACTATATGTTGCCTGTCCCGGGATACTTAGGAAAATACAAGTTGCTATAAAGACCAGCAATCAACTTGCATATACTATGGCCCACTCATCATTTTTTTGCACTAGAGACTTTGAGGTTAATGAATTTCAACTGCTTTTGCAAGAGACAGATGTAGCTTGTTTGAAATTCATTGGTTGGTTGTTTCTTGGATTCTGAATTTTAAAAGGTAAGGAATGGTGACATTTTATAGTCTTCTGGCTGGTAGGACTTAAAAGCCAAGTTTTTGTGTTGTGGAGATGATCTTGATATCATCTGCTTTGCAGACATGGAAGGTAAACCAGATAGGCTTTGAATGGAAGAACCGCAATCTGATAGAGATAAAACAAAATCAAACTCAGTTATCCTATAATATCTCAGACAAATTATTAATATAATTTGCAACATTAAGCAGCTTTTTTTATTGATGAGATTTCAGGTTGGTGTTTTTTTTTTTTTTTTTGGTACTATTCATTTCATAAAGTGATTTGGAATTCATTGGATTTGAAGAATTTAACTCCATTTAGATTTCTTTCTTTCTATTACTTACCATCTCCCCATCTACATGATACATTGCTACATTTCAGGCAAACCAAGCAGGCTTTTTAATATTTTGGTTGAATTTTCTATTAGCAATTTGGAATAAAAAGAATCATGGTGTGAAAGAAAATCTTGTGTGAGAACCCAAATCAAGACTATTCTTAAAAGCCATAATTTTAACCTTGAAATGGTATTTTTAGTGCTTCATTTTTGACTAATAGTATTTTCTTCACATTTAATAAGAAAATAACTATACTACCTAATATGCTTGTTGCAGTGTATGCTTAAAGTGTGTATAAATTAGATAATCAAAGTTTTTCCACTGACAGGATAAAACACTTTGTTTTCAATTCTAAGTTATTGGCTTTTTAAAAGAAATCTCAGAGCAAAACTTTTTTTTATAGTGTAACTCCTTAAATTCAGTCATTGTATACAAAATAGATACAAAGTATCTGAGAGAAGTCAAAAAAATTTTTTGATTAAAAAAATACCTTCTGGGAACCTACCAAAATAACATTAATTATTAGTATTGAGTAGTAGATTAAAAATTGATAGTGTTAAGAAATCTTTGAGAGACTTACAAGAGTTTTATATTTTATGTAGTAAGAAATTTTCATGGAGTTTTTAATTAAAATTTTTTTTAAATTATAGCTTTTTATTTACAAGATATATGCATGGGTAATTTTTCAGCATTGACAATTGCAAAACCTTTTCCAATTTTCCCCCTCCTTCCCCCCTACCCCCTCCCCCAGATGGCAGGTTGACCAATACATGTTAAATATGTTAAAGTATAAGTTAAATACAATATATGTATACATGTCCATACAATTATTTTGCTGTATAAAAAGAATCGGACTTTGAAATAGTGTACAGTTAGCCTGTGAAGGAAATCCAAAATGCAGGCGGGCAAAAATATAGGGATTGTAATGGTTCATAGTCATTTTCCAGAGTTCTTTTGCTGGGTGTAGCTGGTTCATTCAAATTCCTTACAGTTTAAAAAATTACTGCTTTATTGAAACTGATTTGGTTCATCTCATTGTTGAACATGGCCACATCCATCAGAATTGATCATCATACAGTATTTTTGTTGAAGTATACAACGATCTCCTGGTCTTACTCATTTCACTCAGCATTAGTTCATGTAAGTCTCTCCAGGCCTTTCTGAAATCATCTGTTGGTCATTTCTTACAGAACAATAATATTCCATAATATTCATATACCACAATTATTCAGCCATTCTCCAACTGATGGGCATCCACATAGTTTCCAGTTTCTGGCCACTACAAAGAGGGCTGCCACAAACATTTTTGCACATACAGATCCCTTTCCCTTCTTCAAGATCTCTTTGGGCATCAAAGGGTATGCACAGTTTGATAACTTTTTGAGCATAGTTCCAAATCTCTCATGGAATTTTTTAAACAAAGGAACTAGTTGATGATGAAGGTGGTATTTGGAGGAAAGTATTAGAAAACTGGACTGGAACAAGGATAGGGAATGCTAGTGTAGGTTTAGGAAAACCAGCTAGGAAGCTGTTAAAAATCACAAGGACCTAGATAACATTGGTGTCGATGAAAAAAGAGGACTTTCAAGGGAATCACTGATAGAATTTGTGACTGATTATGAGGCATGAAAGGGATGTGTCAGAGATAATCTCCAAGTGTAAAGACTGGCTAAATGGTGTGATACAATTGGCAGAGTTGGGGAAGTTGAAGAGCAAACTGATTTGGGTGGGAAGTGACTTTATTTTGGATATACTTATCATTCCCTTCATTAAAAGTCTATTCAATAATTTTCATAAACCTGTCACAATATTTAAGGGATTATTAATTTTTAATAGTTTTTTAGTTCATTCTAACCTGATTGACATTAGTTGAATCTTATAATTTATGACTATTCAAAGAAAAGTACTTTTTCCTTCATAATTATATAGTCAAATAATTATATATAGGTATTTCACTATTTTTGATCTCATTAATGAAATAGGGGTATGGATTGACCTGTACAAACAAAGTGATGATAAAGCCATACATTTTACATATAGTATTTGATGCTCACAAAAACCCTGTGAGGTAGTTGCTATTATCATCCCTATTTTACAGACTTGTCCAAGGTCACAGAATTAGTGTCTGAGGCAACATTTTAATTCAGGTAATCCAAGTCTGCTATTCCATTTGCTATGGCATCAAATTAATTCTAGTCCCTGCAAGATATATGCGAGATAACCCTATAATAGTGGCTTCAGTTTGCTTAGGATGGTTTTGCAACTACAATGTATTTTATGGTAATAAATGTTACAAATAGCCATTTTTCAACCAGCATTTATTAATGTTTGCCAGGCGGGGGGGGGGGGGGAAGGATAACCATGTAGGCCATCTTCTACTCTCTGCTCTAATATTTGGAGGAATGAAGTTGTGGGTAATCCTAATCTGTTTTAAAATAATGTTAAGTCATTCATTGATTGGGTAATTTTTTAAACTGTAAGGAATTTGAATTCTTCCTTTTTCATTTTAAAAAAATTAATTTTCCTCCCACTTGTTTCAGTACAGCTATTGGAATCAGATGTAAAGATGGTGTCGTCTTTGGTGTAGAAAAATTAGTCCTTTCTAAACTTTATGAAGAAGGTTCTAACAAACGTCTCTTTAATGTTGATCGACACGTTGGAATGGTAAGATAATTCCTGTCTTTTAGGTAACTTTCTTCAAAATAATTGTGTTTGTTGGGCTGTGCTTTTTAGAACTAAACAAAATATCGTAGATATCCATAGATCAGACTTTAAACAACTTGAAACATCAGGGCCAATCCTAAAAATAGAAACTAAAAAGTATCTCTAGTAATGAAGCAATCCCTGAACAGTGACCGACAGTTAAAATAGCTGAAATGAGCTAAAGGTTTCTCTCATATATTGTGATTGGTTGGTTTGTCAGTAAGAAATTAAGTGCACAGTCAATGGCCAGTAATGAGTATAACGGCTAAAGAGAAGACAAGAGTGTTGATCATCAGTAATGGTAACATATCAGTAATGGCAATTCAATGGACAAAGGAGCAAGATACTCTGATGATAGATAAAACTCAGGGATAGAGGCAGAGGGTAGTATAATTCAGACATTGGGAGACAACACTATTCAGAGCTCTTTAGTTCTTAAGAGCTGGTGTCATCATGCCTGTGAATTGAGGTCAGAAGGTGGATGAAGAAGGTAGGTAGTGGAGAGGCAAATCAAGTCCTATTTACTCTGGTTTCATTAGAACATTATTCAAGTGGCTCAACACTGTAGATATACCTAGTTGTACGTGTCAGCAGTCTAGGAAGGGCTACAGTAGGAGGCTAAGCCATGATAGAGAACTATAATATGTACAGTAATTTTTAGCAGTCCTAAACTAGAAGAAATATGATTAAGGTATCCTAGAACATGTATTCTAAACTTTCTCTAATGAAAAAATCCAGAGGTTTGCTTCTTGCTTTAAACCAACAAAAGGTAATAAGAAAATTCTGAGCCACATGTATTTTCTTTAGTACTTTATTGATACTAAATTTTGATTTAGTTTATAGAAAAACAATTTGCACATCATGAAATTGTAGAATTTTGAGTTTTTTCACAAAACAATTCCATAATGGTAAAGAAACTTATCTATTTGGACAAAATGTTCCAGTTGCCAAATTAGCATAGCCAACCTTAATTTTAAACAAACTAAGGACAAGTTAAGTATTGTTATGTGTAAAAGCTATGGGCTTCCATTTAAAAAAAAACAAAAACAAAAACCTTTGATAATTAGAATGTGTAATCATCTTAAAACTATCAAAATTATCACATAATCATAACAATTGTTTACATAGGCTTTTGAGGTTTTTATAAAACCTACTCCACATAGCATTTTATAGATGAGTAAATTAGGACTCAAAGGTAAAATTGTATAATATGTAAGCTTAACTAGGGATAGTCAAACAGTACTCTTATTAAGTAATTATAGAATTCACTTTGTGATGTTCCATATTGGTTCTACTACTTTTTTGTGTCTTCTTTGAAGATCACTTTGGAAACTTAGGGTTAGTTGAAAATAAACTGTTATTTTGGTAAATATAGAACTCATTTTGAGAGGAATATTTGTACTAAGGTGTTAACTCAGAATGTTATTATTAAAAAATTTTATGAAAAAAATTGATCATGTAGTTATTGTAGAAGACAGCTTGTATTAACTATGTAGTTTTAAATGTTACCTAGATTTTTCTTCAAATGTTAAATGACAAACTGTCATTTTAGCTTGATGTCATGTTTGCAGAAATGTCATTTTCTGATAGTTTAAGATTTTGTAGATTTATGAATAAAGTTTTCCAGAAAAATCCTAGCACAATATTTGAAATGATAATGAACACTTCTTTAAATCCCATGAAGAAACAATACACATAAAATGAGTGGGTATTGTTGATAAAGTGTTTCTGGTATTTTTATGGTATAGATAATCTTTAAATGTTACCAGTGACATAAAGAATGCCCGTTTATACCTTGTGGTTCCATGAAGAACTCTAATAATCAAGTAGTACTGCCATTTCTTATATAGCATCTTTTCTTAGTCCTAACCCCACAGTTTTGAGGAACTGACATAGCACTGGTCTCCAGAGCTTGAATATACTTTTTTAAAATGTTAGAGAATGTATTGGTTTATAGTTTAGGAAGTAAAAAAGGGGCCTAAAAGTATTGCATTAATCAGAGAAGAAACTTAAGTTCTTAATAGATTTTGTAGCTAAGAGGAGTGTTTTTCTGTTCTCTAGCTTGTTCTCTTTATCCTTTTCTTTCTCTTTCTGTTCCTTATTTTAAAAATCCAAATCTCACAAAACTGAATAATTTTATGGTTTATCATTTATTTATTTTTTCTTTGCTTACTGAGGCAATTGGGGTTATGTGTCTTGTCCAAGGTCACACAACTAGGAAGTGCTAAATGGCTGAGGTTGAATTTGAATCCAGATCCTCCTGACTTCAGGGCCAGTGATCTTATCCACTGCACCATCTAACTGCTCCTGGTTTGCCATTTCTTAGGTTTATATTTCTATTCATTTTCTAGCAAGAACAAAGGTGGCTTAAGGTTTTTTTTCCTCACAAATTAAATGTTTAATAATCTCTGCATTTTGGAATAAGAGTATGATCTTGCATATTTTTGTCTTTATTGGAAATGTAGATTCCTTTCTAGTACCTTTTGAATTTAAATACTGAATGAAATTTTAAAATTATATTTTTTGATTTGTGATAAACATCCTTTTCTTTCATAGTTGTCACTTTTCTTTATTTCAGGCAGTAGCAGGTCTGCTAGCAGATGCTCGCTCTTTAGCAGACATAGCTAGAGAAGAAGCTTCCAACTTCAGATCTAACTATGGCTATAATATTCCATTAAAGGTAAATGAAATTTTGAAGTGCTAGTTGAACTTTAGGAAAATCAACTTATTTACTAACCTCTTTTCATCTTTTTGCTTTCCAGCATCTTGCAGACAGAGTAGCTATGTATGTACATGCTTACACACTCTACAGTGCTGTCAGACCTTTTGGTTGCAGGTATGAAATTTTATTCTGTAAAATGTTCATGAGTGACTAAGCTTATGTAGTTCTAAGCGGGAATCTTGTAATTTGATATTGATACTGTTGAACTGTCAAGAGAAAATAGTTTATTTTTGATAATAAAGGTAATAAGGAACCATTGGAGTTTGACATGGTTAGATCTGTTCTTGAGAAAAATCACTTTGGCAGCTGGAGGGAATGAAATGGTAAGAAGATCAGGTGTCCTATTGGCATTAATCAAGACAACTGTGAGTAAGAACATGGTGGAGTAAAGAAAAGGGGTTAGATGAAAAAGATGTTATGGAGTTAAAAATAGCCACATTGAAGAGTTAAGGATAATACCTGTTATTAGAATATGTGACATGTTCACTTTTAAACTTTAGAATGATAACTTTGAAAGCTGAGTGGAGGATGGAATGGAGTAGGAAAGGTATGAAAGACAGCAAGTATGGATCAATAAAGGCTGATTGAAGATGATATAGAAAATAAGATTTAGAACCCAAATGGAGGAATTACCCTGAGCAAAAAGAGCCACTTGTTCAGAAATTGGAGCAAAGGAAAAAAATAGAATGGAAAAGGGTTTGAGCTACAGAGTGGGGTTGAAAAGGTAATTGCTGTTGGTTGGTTGGCCACTAAGCTGTGAGTGGCATTGATTTATTCTCATTGAGTTTATTAGGATGTTTTTCAGCTCCGAACTTAAATTGAATTTCTTAATTGTGTAAAGATATTTGGGAATTCCTTTTAGAATCAGGAAGCTCCTTAAACTATACCATATACCATACTAATTTTTCATAGCTTTATCTGTCCCACTTCTGAACCTTTACATTTTCTAGCTTTTCCAAAGTTTTTTGACCTTTCTAGATTTTACTATCTTCTCAGGCCAAAGATGTGTGACATATTTGGGATTTTTATGTGTCTTCCCTCTACCAATGCAAATTGCAACCTCTCTAATGTTTGTGCCCATCCATTCCCCAACTGTTGAATACCTATCCTCTTAATTTCCAATTTTTTGCACCATAAAAAGCCACTATAAATATTTTTGTATTCTTTTTTTTTTTTTTTTTTTAATCTCTTTGGGATACAGACTTAGTAGTGATGCTGGGTCAAAGCATATGCTTGATTGGGCATAGTTCCAAATTCTACTCTGGAATTGCTTGATTAGTTCACAACTCTTATCTGTATTGTGTTAATGTTCCAGTGATTAGATGAACCACTTTTGAGCTAGCAGTGAAGACAAGGTGCTAGAAAAAAATATGCAGAAAAAATGTTGGAACATATCTCTAACATTGGAAGACTATATTAGCAAGCTCATTAATAGGAATTTTCAGGCTGGTAGGGGAAAATCAGACATATAAAAAAAAGTGCAAGTAATAGTCTTATTTTGGAAAGTAACAGAACAGTTTCTTCAATAGAAGGGTGAGGATAAAATCCAGATTTTATGGGATTTGATAAAATAGGTGGGAATAGTAAAGATTTGAGATGAAACTAGAAAGATAACAGTTTGTGAAGGATCTTGAGTGTTGTGTGAAGTCATGCAAGCAGGAAAAATCATAACTAAAGAGAGGTCTAAGGAAGTGAAAGTAGGGGGAAAGTCTACTGAGTTAAGTGACTAGGCCATTTGTATCATTAGCGAATGGCTTCAGTTATGAGGATAGATGAAAACCAGATTAAAGGAAATCTTTCTTAAGACCCTTTCTTTCTACTATAACCTTTTTATCAGTGATGGGCTTTTAGAATTTTTCCCAGAAATCCAAGGAACTGAAACCTAGATCATAGTTGTATTTATATTCATAATAATTCATAAAAAAAATTTATAATCACAATAATAATAATAATAATAATAATGTGTCATGTTTATGGTAATTGTTTATTCTTACAGTTTCATGTTAGGGTCTTATGGTGCGAATGAAGGAGCACAACTCTATATGATTGACCCATCAGGTGTTTCATATGTGAGTGTTTTAAATTTTTATTGATAAAACTAGGTATAAATCTTTTACATCATCTTAATTTCTAAATATATATCTCTTCCCCAAATAACAATGCCTTGTAAATGTGTGAATACTTCTACTCAATCTAAATCTATTCCTTATTTTATATTCCTCTCCTGAAAATTTTAAGTTCTGTTGTAATTCCAAAGAGGGTTTGATTATTTTTTTTTTACTTTGACCTTCCTTTAATGGTGTGGTATTTTATCAAAAAGATTGCATTAAAAAGTAAAAAAATAATAAAATAAAATAGTAATAAGCTCTTTGTACTATCTTGTAAAGGATATTTTAAAAAACTTGTTTACTTATTTCAGAATCAAAGAATTAGATAGTTACTAAATTTTGTCATTTAATAATGTACTATTTGAAATGTTTACAGGCATCATTCATACCAAAATTAAGGATAAAATAAAAACTGACTCTTGACAGTGGAAAAAGATTATTGGGAATATTGGAGATAATGTGATTTAATTAAAACTTAAAATATAAATATAAAATGTTACATCTATCTACACATGATTTTTCAAAAAATAAATATTGCATATTGGTCCAAATAGAAATTGGCTTTTTTCTTCTAATTTGGCATGTATAAAAACTGAATGTGGAGGGCGTGTGTGTGTGTGTGTGTGTGTGTAGCTTTATATTAGTTTATTCTTGTATTTAATTTTGAGTAGCATTTCGATGGGGGCTATTTCTGGCCAGTGTATTTATCATTGGTTTTGAAAAACTATTAGTTCCCCTTTTCCTTTTGGGGAATAGAGGGCTTTGAAACAAATATAAATTGCCAAACAAAACAAATGCCCACATTGGCCTTTCCTTCAGAATGTTACACTTGTATTTGTTTTCCCTTTGAAAAATTTCTTTTTAAGGATATAGCATCTGCAGAATAAGAATTCTAGCTTCATTTGTTTGAAAAAGGAAAATTTTAAAATCACATTTGCCTTAGAAATAATTTAATAAACATTTCATCTATTATTATTAATTAATATTTTGTCTATCCTTACAGGGTTATTGGGGGTGTGCTATTGGTAAAGCCAGACAAGCAGCAAAAACAGAGATAGAGAAACTCCAGGTAGGTAGTTTATAAAAATATTTACTTTACCCAAAGGTATAACAGTAATTGTAGCAAAATATAAGGGGGGAGGAGTGGCGGAATCTGTCCTGGGTTATCTCTTACCAAGATTACCTGGGATATTTAAAAATGTTATTTTATAATTGATCAGATACTATAGTGGCATTCACCAAAAAGCCACACCAAAATATAAATTTACTAAATGTGTAGCCAAAACAGACTCGTACTTGTATTCTTGAATACACAGAAAAATATTATTTTAAAACACTATAGCTTGGTGTTGTGGTGTAATCCCTGTGCTGCCTCCAGGAGGTTAAGGCTTGGTAAATTCCTTGACCTTGATGATTCTGAGTCACCGTGAATTAAGGCCTTTCATTGTCAGCACTAAGTTTGGCATGATTATGAGTAGTCTTTAAAAACTGCCTAAGGAGGGGCAGAGCTACTCCTTTGATGGTTGTAATTAGACTGAGCCCTCAGGGAACTCTGTATATTCAACCTGGCAGAAATAGGGAGACACTAAACCCCAATTGCCTTGCAAAAAAAAACACTCAAAACAAATTATTGAATCTGAGGGCCATGATTGTGTTTACTTTGGTTTTTTGGTGTATTTTTTTGTAATATACTTTTGTGTCATAAGGTAAAAGAGTACATATTGTAGGGAAAGGCAAACTATTTTGAGATATCGAAAAATAATTTACATATTACTTAAAATTATGAAATGGGCCTGGTTTATCAGCACTGTATTTTATATCCAACTTGGTCATACCACCAAGTTCTCCAGTGCTGGCTCTGGCATTTAATTACCTGTACACTTTTATAACTGTGAGGAAGTCACATCACTTTTCTGTACCTATATTTTCTATTTTATAAAGTGAAGGGTAACATTGGATTGAGTGGTTTTTTTTCCTAGCTTTAAATCTAATCCCAGAATTGGGGCAGATGTGCTGCCTTGATTATAATTGCATTAGCTATATGCAGTTACTATGTGGATTTTGAATAACCTACTGAGCAGCCATAACCACATAACAGTTCAGAGAGGTCCTATCATAGTTTTTGTGTTATCATCACTTGACATGATTGTCTACCAAACATCACAAAAAGCCACAACTACTAGCATTCTACTAGCCATTCTTCACTTATGGGTCCTATCTGTGTTCATGAGATAGAATAGAGGATGCTGATTTTCAGCTTCCTCATCTACAAAAGGTAATTGGAAGGTCACTTCCACTTCTGGACTGGAAAAGAGTAAGGGACTAAGTTATAAAGAAAGGGCTTTGAATGCTGAACAGAGTATTTCATATTTGCTCCTGAAGGCAAGAGTAAACCAATTGAGTTTATTGAGGGTTACAAGATCATACTTGTGCTTTAGTGGCTAAATGGAAGCTATGCAGGAGTTGGGAGAAACTTAAGACAGGTAGACTTAACTAACAGGTTGTTGCAATAATCTAGACTTGAGGTGATAAAGACCTGCATTACAGTGGTTGCAGTGTTAGAGAAGAATAGAGGACTAATATATTGGAGAGATGTTGCAAAGACTAAAATTGTTAGGTCTTGGCAGCAGGTTTGGATAGGGGAGTGAAATAAAGAGTAAAGAATCTGGAATGACTTCTAAATTGTAAACCTATAGAACTGAGAACAGGGTAGGTAAAAGTACGGGAGTATTTAAAATGAAAGGTAAGTTCTGTTTTGTGTGTATTGAGTTTAAAAATGTCTTCTGGACATCCATTTCAAAATGTCTGAAAGGTAGTTGGAGATCAAGTTTGGAGATAAGCAAAGAGATTAGGACTGGATAAGTAAATTTGAGAATTGTGGTAATCTTGTCAGCTCCTGTGGATTTAATAATCAAATGAAAAAATGTAGGAAAAGAGAAGAGACCTTAGGACAGAAACTTGAGGGACACACCTATGATTAGAGGGAGTGATCTGGATGAAGATCCAGCAAAGGAGACTGAGAAAGAGCAGTCAGAGAAAACCAAGAGAGATTGGTATCCTGAAAACCTAGAGAGAAGAGAATAGGAGAGAATGATTAACATGTAAAAAGTCCACAAAGAGGTCAAGGGGAGCTAGGATTGAGAAATAGCCATTGGATTAGATTTGGCAACTAAAAAATCCTTTGTAACTTTGGAGAAAGCAATTTTGGAAAATGACAAAGTCTTTAGAAGTCAAATTTTAAGAACTTTTAAGTGAGTGAAAGGAAAGTGGACAGATACCTATTGTAGACAATCTTTTTTATGGAATTTAGCTGTAAAGGATAGAAAACTATATGACAGTAATTAAATGTCCACTTGAAATTTTACGGAATAGATTCTTTTATCATTCTGGTAACATATTTACTGTGAGATAATGCTTGCCAATTTCTGTTTGGTTTGGTATTTGTGGCCTTTGGAGTTCCTACCTTCACCTTAATCCAACAAATTTAGTTTGCAAATTTTTTTTTTTTTTTTTTTTTTTGCAACTACTTACAAAAAAAAAAAACTAATGTGTTTATTTCTAAAACCTAGACATGAGGCTTAATATCTCTTTTGTTAAAAAAAAAATAAATGTTATTTCAATTAGATTATCTTTTTTTAGATTTTTTTTTCTTTTTGATTTCCACATTTTTTCCCTCTTTCCTAAAAACATTTAGAAGGCAAGCAATATGATAACAGTTAAACATGCGAAATCACACATAACATATTTTTGGGCAGCTGGGTGGCACAGTAGAAAAAGCATTGGGTCTGGAGTCAGACTTTCTTAGTTCTGAAATACATATTAATTTTACATAATGAAATACATTTTTTACTAGCTGTGACCTTGGCCAAGTTATTTAACTTTATTTCCTTCATTTTCCTCATCTGTAAATGAACTAGAGAAGGAAATGTCAAACTATTCCAGTATCTCTGCCAAGAAAACCCTGAACCATAGTTGGATATGTCAGAAATGACTGAATAACAACAAATATTTCTGTATAACCATATTGAAATTTTTTTTTTTTTTTTTTTTAAAGAAAGTGAAACAATTTTGCTTTAGCAATACAGTTTGTCAATTCTCTCTGGAGATGCATAGCATTTTTTCATAATCAGTTCTTTAAATTGTCTTGGATGATTGTATTGATCAGCGTAGCCAAGTGTTTTATAAATCATTATAACATTGCTACTTTGTACACAATGATCTTCCCATTGATCTTCATTTTGCATCTGTTCATACTTTGCCATGTTTTTCTGAAGTCACCTTCCTCATTTTTTTAACTCCAGCAGAATCATGCTACAATTTTAATCATTGCTCTTAATTGCTATACATTCCTTCAATTTCCAAATCTTTGCTACCACAAAAAGAGCTACTGTAAATATTTTTGTATGTCTTTTTCTTTGATCTATGCGGGGTATAGATCTAACAGTGGTGTTGGGTCCAAGGATGCGTGCAATTTTATAATCCTTTGGACTTACTTCTAAATTTTTTGCCAGAATGATTGGACCAGTTTGCTACTTCGCCAACCTATTTTCACTTATCTCCTCCAGCATTTGTCATTTTTGATAGATAATGGGGTGGTACCTCAGAATTATTTTAATTTTCCTTTCTCTAACCAGTAATGATTTAAAGAACTTTTTCATACAACAGTAGGAAGCTTTGAATTCTTCTGAAAACTGGTCATTCGTATATTTGACCGTTTATCAGTAGAAGAATGGCTCTTAATATAAATTTCATTCACTTCTTTACATATCTGAGAAATGAGGCCTGTTAGAGAAACTTGCTGTAAAATTCTGATATTATTTCATTGTATTTTTTAGCAAAATGGAGATGCTTTGCTTATCTCTTTTTAATTAAGTCTGTTTTTGCTTTGGCTCATATGCTGTCTCTGCCTTTTTTTACTTCAACTGAAGTAGATAGATTTCTTCTCCAGCCCTTTTATTTAATGTTTCTTTTTTTTTTTTTTTCAAGTGTATTTCTTGTACATATTGTGGGATTCTGTTTTCTTACAATCTATTTTGCTATCAACTTCTATGTAGCCTTATTTTCTTCTATATTACTTCATTTAGTAATTTCATCAGTTCCCATGGATTTAATTACCATTTCTATGTTGATAATTCTCAAGTCTACCTGTCTTGCCCTAATCTCTGCCCACCTCTAGTCTTGCATCTCCAACTGCCTTTCACACATCTTGAAATGGGTGTCAACTAAATACCTTAACTTCAATATGTATAAAATAGAATTTGTTCTTTCATTCTAAACCTTTCACCATTGCTACTTTCTTTCATTTTCTATTTTTATGCTTGGGATCTAAAACATCAGGGCAGATTTCTTGTCTAATTTCTTGAAATATGATGTCTAAGTTCTTTTTTTGGTCATGTCTTTCAGGTAGAACAATAATTCTTAAATTACCTGTTCTCAATTTTTTTTCCAGGTCACTTGTTTTTCTATTGATATATTTAAATTTTCTATTTTTTTTTAAAAAAAATTTAACTGTTTCTTGAAAACTCATGGAGTCATTAAGTTTCTACTTGACAAGGAAATATTTCTTTCATTGAGATTTTGTACCTCCTTTTTCATTTGACCAATTCTTTTTTAAGAATTTTAAGAATTCTTTTCTTCACTGAATTTTTATACATCCTTTTCCATTTAGTATATCCTATTTTTATAGAAATTCTTTTCTTCACTGAATCTTTGTGTCTCTTTTGTCATTAGGCCAATTTTATTTTTTAAGGGATTAGTTTCTACAGTATTTTTTGGTGCCTTTTGTTGTTGTTTTCCTGTCGTTTAGGTTGTGTATAACTCTTTGTGACCACATTTATGGTTTTTTTTGGCAAAGACACTGGAGTGGTTTGCTATTTTCTTTTCCAGCTCATTTTATAAATGAGAAACTGAAGCAAAATAGGATGAAGTGATTTGTCAAGTAGGTAGTAAGTGTTCCAGGCCAGATTTGAACTTTAGAAGCTGTCTTCCTGACTTCAGGCCTGACAGTCTTTCTAGCACTAATCCTTTCTAATGTGCCTCTTTTACCAAGGTATTCTTTTTTTCATAATTTTCTTGCATCATTCTCATTTCTTTTCCCAATATTTCTCCTACCACTCTTTTATTGCATTCATCTATTCCAGGGATTTTTGATGGCCTTGGATCTAATTTTTTTTTTTTAAACTTTGAGGCAGTTATCTTTTTTGCCCCTATAGTCGTTCTTTTAAACATTTTGTTGAAGTTGGCTTTTGCTCACTGAGTGTAGGGAAGCATTATGCCAAGTTTTAGGGGTTTTTGTGCTGCTATTTCCAGAACTAGCTGTGGGAATCTGCAAGTTTTTAGTACTTAAAAGGTGGTATTATACTGAAATGAGTTGTGGTCACTGTTCTCCTAGTCTTAGCTCTTGTCTTTGCCCAAGAACTGCCCATTTCACTACAACTGCAAAAACTAATGTTTATTTTGGTTCTGAAGCTGTGACCAGGTCCCCTTCATTCCTGCAGCTGCTCTCTTATGGCTGAACACAAATGCTCTTCTTTATTTTGAAACTGTGACATAGAACTGCTTATGGGCAATTAAAGTCGTCAGTTAGTGCCATCTTTATCCAGTGCTAGCAAAGGGTCTGCTGTTAGTCTCTTTCGGACCACTTCTTTAACTCCCTCTTACCATCTCTGGGCTGAGAGGTCCCGATGCTATTACAGCTATCCCCAGTGCCCATTGCTGAGGCTTTGGCCATGTTCTAAGCCTGCATCATTCCTAGTGTCAAAGACCTACCTCTCTTATGGACTCCTAAGTTATCTCTGATCTTTCTTGGTTCCATTGCTCCAAAATTTTATTTGAGGTATTATTGGCAGAGTTTAGCTGAGTCCCAACCTGTACTCTTAGCTTCAACTATATTCCCTGGTATTGGAATTCTTTATAAAGTAGTTTTTGGTAATTAAGAAAGGGTTCTATACTTTTGGGTATGTTTTAACATTTTTATATGTAATGATACAAATGATAATGAATCAAATTTAGTACAATCTTGAAAACATTGGTGTTGGAATCAAGAAATGTAGCCCTCTGCTACATTGTGTCATTTGGGGCAAGTAAATGAAAACCTTTTTGACTTTCAATTACTAATCTACAAAACTAGTAAAATAATGCCTTTAATAAGCCCAGAGATTAAAAAAAAAACAAAACAGTTTACATATACATTTTCTCATAGATGAAAGAAATGACTTGTCGTGATGTTGTTAAAGAAGTTGCAAAAATGTAAGTATTTTTCTATTGTTTCTCAACTAACTGGGTCTCAGAATTATTTTTATAGTTACTTGTTAGTATGTGGGTTTGGTAAATGGGGATAAATTTTCATGTAACTTTTTTTCTATTAAGATCACTTTTGCAGGTTATTCATCACTATATCATCACACCTGTTTTTCCCCCCCTAGAAACATAGTTAGGCTTAAGAAAAAAAATTTTGTTCACACTTAAGGTTTCACAAGAACATAAAAACAGTAGTAGAAGCATCTCTGAAACAGAATACAATTCTTTTAAATATCTCAAACTCAAGAAAAAAATTGAAAGTACAAAAAGTTTATTAAAGGGTTATGACAGGATAATTTGAGATGGCAAAGTCTTAAAACCTAGGAAATACAAAGGAAGCAAAATATAAAAGCTAAAGATGATTTTTTTAGAATTAAAAAAAAATAAAGCAAATGCAGAGATATAAATATTTCATTTGTGGAATAGTTGGGTTAGAACAAAGTTAGGAGAAAGAATAGGAAATAAAGACAAAAAAATAGATTGGAGTCAGATGGTAGAAGACCTTATTATATTCCTTTGCTTGAGAAAAGGCAAAGAGGAACAGCAAAATGACCTACACTTTATATTGTTTGATAGACTTGTTAGAGAGGATCAGAATCAGGGAGAACAAGACAAGATGATTTTTAGTTTATAAAGCTGAAAGATATCTTAAATGTCATCTAGTTCATTCTTTTCATTTCATAAAGAAATAAGAAGCTTAGAGAGTCAGTTAATTACTTGAACCTAGATATTTCACAATTCTTAAATTCATGTTGTCTTTATTAAGTTGATGATTATAATTTATCCACTTGAAGGGTCCTTCAACATTTCACTCCTAAAATTGGTCCTAAAATTTCTTTAAGCACAGATTTATGGTTTTATTGTGACTCATGCATCTTACCTTAAACTTTAAAACACATTCTCTTTCCTTCTCTCCTTTTTTTCATTTGGTCCAGATTTGTGGTTTTCATTGGTTCTTCTGATATTAATACATACTGGTCTGCAATTATGGATTTATTCATGTGATAATATAACTTTTTAAAATTCCAGAATCTATATAGTACATGATGAAGTTAAGGATAAAGCTTTTGAACTGGAGCTCAGTTGGGTTGGAGAAGGTAAAAATTTTTTCATAAACATTCCTTTGTACATATTTGCTTGGTGAACTTAGACTTTATACCTTTTGGGATAACACATGAGTTTTCTTATTATTTTAATTTTTTTTAATGGGTTTTAATCTGTCATGTTGAGGTCAGTGAGATTTGAAAACTTTTTCAGGATTTTGCAATTCTCAACATAATTCAGTACAAATAGACATTTCAGAAAGGATTATATCTGAAATACCTTCCAAGTCTAATATGGTTTATAATGTTGTTTCTCCAGTCTTTTTCTTCTAACAACAGAATAATTTTTTTTTTATTATATATATATATATATTTTATAATATTATCCCTTGTATTCATTTTTCCAAATTACCCCCCCTCCCTCTATTCCCTCCCCCCGACGACAGGCAATACCATACATTTTACATGTGTTACAATATAGTCTAGGTACAATACATGTGTGCGAATATCATTTTCTTGTTGCACAATAAACATTAGAATCCGAAGGTACATGCAACCTGGGCAGACAGATATTAGTGCTAACAATTTTCATTCCCCTCCCAGTGTTTCTTCTCTGGGTGCAGCTACCCCTGTCCATCATTGATCAACTGGAAGTGAGTTGGATCTTCTTTATGAACAACAGAATAATTTTGAATTAAAAAAAATTCTTAAAAGAATTTTGGAGCAAGGCTCCAAAGTGGAGATAGCATTGTAACTTTACAGCACCTCATGTGTTAAAAGCCTTGACACAATATGTTTAGTTTTTACATGTGTTTTAAAAACACATTAGATATAAAAAGATTAATAATTATAACAATGATACGTTACTATATCCATACTTTTAAGTTAAAAATCTTAAATTTAAAAATATGACTTAATTTACAGTAACAAAAGGAAGGCATGAAATTGTTCCAAAAGATATAAGAGAAGAAGCAGAGAAATATGCTAAGGTAAGCACTTTCTAGAAATGTAGCCAGGTTGAATTTTCTAACTGTGGGTGAAGTTAGGTAAACAAGTGAGGATTTATTTGAAAATGAACACAGATGGTATACGAAATATCTAAGAAATCGATTACTTGAAATGGTCTTTTAAAACAGATTTGGGATGGTAGATCTTTTTAAAGATTAATATTATATTTAACCCTTCTCTTCAGTACTGACTGCATTGAGTGTATAGTTTCAAGTTAAGATTTTTTATTTATGGATATGTTCCATATAACTACAGACTATTTAAGAAGTATTTTAGTGTTCAATTGTTGACTAATTATTCATTTCTTCTTTTAAAACAGGAATCTTTGAAAGAAGATGATGAATCAGATGATGATAATATGTAACAATGAATGCTACAGTACTTTTTTTTTAAGAAATGTTTTACATGTAAACTATGTAGAAGTAGTATCCTGTTGATTATTAGCTCAGTGACGAATTACCAGTTTATTAAAAATTTATCTTGTATCTACAAGTTCATTTGTTCTCTACTTAAAAATCTCTCTGCTTTGGAGGGATTGTAAGGAGTTTGCGCATTTTTCCTCCCACTATTTATATTAGGTAGTCTATTTCAATCTCTAGCAGATTGACTCATAAAGGTTCAATTAAAAGTGAAATAACTTTTTTTTTTACACTTTATTCTTTCCAATAATAACCAAAACAATTTCAAATAAGACATTATGTCATAATAATATATTGTCCACTTAACCCTTTTCTGCCTACTCATGTCAAAGGAGTGAAGATAGAATTGTAGATGTTTTTCCTCAGCTATCCTGCCTTTTTTTTTGGTCTTATGGATAGTTATTAGATACAGTAGAAAATATTACTAACATGAATTTTGTAGTAGCTAGTGAAACTCTGAACTCTTTGTGAAATTGACATATTTCTATATTTTGGAAATTTCAGCTTAGTTTAAGACAAACTTTTTTAGCTAGAATGGACTTTGCTGTATCTGGACTTTGAATATTTATGTAGGTATAGCAAACTCCTTAAATATTTAACTAAATTAAAATAACTTGATAGTTTAGCTTTCCTCAAATAAAATATTAAGACATAGCTCCTAAAACTGGCCTTGTTTGCAAAAATGCAAAAGTTAAAATACACCTCAAGATATCTAGGGCCATTCAAAGTAGTGGGATCATTTTCCCACTTTCTTGTAAAAGCATATCAAAAGCATTCTCTGCTATTTGTTTTAAAACATATTTCCTAAGTGGCCCTTATATTTTCTGAATTTGGGTTAGATAACATTGAAATAAGTGTCATGAGACAATTTAAAAGCTTGATTTCTCAGATACTTTGAATGTAAAAATTTTAAGTTAAAAACTAAATTTCTCCATTAGTCAACCCATAAATTTTTAAAAAACATTTTTATTGCTGCATAATATTCATGGACATTTAGTTATCTCAGAAGTATACCTGTTACAGGAAAATTTGAAGTAGCTAAAATTAAATGCATATTTTAAAAATACAGGACACTTAAAATTTATCTTAAATGACCACAATATAATTTATAGCAAAATATTATAAAGTACATAAAAATTTAAAAAGTCTTGCTATTCCCCAAAAAATTTAGAAATTTTTAAAGAATTGAATTTTAATTTATAAGTTTGAAAATGGAAATAGTATTAGCAAACTTTTATTTTAACACTTTAAAAAAATTTGTGAAGCACTTTAATTGTGCATACACAAAATCACACACTCAGAAATATACTTTATATATGTTATATTAAGACTGTCTACTAATAAAATTTTATTCTACTTTATTCCTAAAGAGATCTAAAGATTAAAGATTTGGCAAATCATTTCCTGATGCTGTGTTTCCTTTGAGATAATCTGATATCATGAAAGTGAAACCTGGCTTTAGAATTAGAACAAGGAGGGAAACCTTACAAATCCATTTGGTTCCTCCCAATTTTTTATGAGGAAACAGACGCAGAGGAGTTAAATGATTTTTGTGTGTATATCTGAAGTAACAGAGGTTCGGATTCCAAAATCAGTCCCAATAAAACTGCTCTAACATTGAAATCTATAAATAAAATTTTATTAGGCAACTTTAACCCCAAGGAAGAAAGAAAATATTAACTATATTTTATAAAGTACTAAAGTAAAAATTAGGTAATAGAGCTTAGTGATTTTTGCCTTGGCTATCTGGAGAAAGAAAAAAGAAAAAAAAACAACCTTGCACTAGGGTGTTTCCATAGGTTTTTGTCCTTTCTTTGAGGGAAAGCATCAATAATCAAGGAGTTCTTTTGCTTCCATCCTCTTCTTGACTCTGAAAGGACCAAACAGATGGTTTAGTCCTCAAAGGAGGACTTTCTTTAGTCTGAGACTTGAAAATGGTTGTGCCTGAATTTTGATTTTATCTTTTAACTCTTAACCCTAACAAGAAATATGAATTTAATAAGTTTCCATAGAAAAATTAAAACAATATTTTCTTTGAAATAGAGATAGAAAGTATGCTTTAATTAAATAGTTAATGGAATTGAAGATTGAGATATTTCATTGTCTTATTGTCTGGAAGTGACAAGATGTCTGTCTATACTTATTAAATAAATAATCAGTATGTTGGTAGATATAAAGAAAATCAGAAAATTCAAAAAGATGGATGTATTAGGTTCAGGCATTTAAATAATTTTTTACTGCTAAGGGCTGAAACATTTTAGATCTTACCACAAAATCCCAGTATAAAAATTTTAAAATAGAAAATTCTAATTCTAATTTAATATTGGTATAATAGCAAAGTCTCAAGATACATTTTTACAAAGAAAATAAACCTATATACTTTTGATGACAATTCATGTTTCTACTTAATATTACAGGAAAGTGAATCAATAACTTATTCTTTTTGAAAGAAAAAATGAATACAGAAGAAAACATACTAAAATGTTGAAAATTAGATAGTTTTATTAGTAGGTAGTGCCTATGCAATTTGAAGCTATCCTAATGAAACTGCAGAAAACAAACCTGAATTTGAGTGGGTAGTAAAGTGCATAAAGAAAACTCTGGTAATTAGATGCCAAACAGTGTGAAGTCCTGTTCAAGTTTTTTACAAGCAAAATTAGGGGATGGTTAGATATACTAAATACTACACATTGGTTTGTCTTTTTTTTTTTTTTTTTTGAGTCCTTCATGGTGGTGTTTCTCAAAGTTCTGTCCCTGGATTTTTAATTTTTGCTTTCTAAATTCTTTTCCTTGGCAGTTTGTTAGGCGTATGATTTGTTACCACTTCTACTGGGACCACAGCCATATAGTTCCAGCTAATAATTCCCAAGTGGTATTTGTGTGCACCATACAAAGGTCACACTTGCCAAAAGATGTCTAATACTTGGTCCAAATAGAAGAAAGATCTAGGTGTATGAAGGTCACTCAAATGATTTTGACCTAATTTTACAGACAAGAAAATCAAGTAAATGAGTATTTATTGTCTGGCTATGTTATATGGCTGGGTCAGTGATTCTTAACTTGGAATTCATGTGCCCATCAAGAGTGTCTATGTATTTAGATTAGGGAAAAAATATATTTTTTTATTTCAATATAATATGTTTTCTTTGTAATTTTAGGAATTTTATGCATTTGAAATCATTCTGAGAAGGGATCTATAGCTTTCACTAGGGTACCAAAGATCCATAACAAAAAAGTGAGAGCTAGATTACCTCTTCTCCCATCCAACAAAATTAAAATTTAATTCCAACAAGATTGTACCCGACTAAAAGTTCCATAGTAATTAATAGACTATATCTTGCCTACAGAAAAGCAGTAAAAGACTAGGTAATACAGAATAGACTTTCAGTTCAATTTTAATTAAATGACCTTTGGGGGAGGGGAAATCTGTTTTTGATAATTATGGATAACATTAGGCAATAGTGTGATTCTTTTGATCATTTAAGAAGGGAAATGGTTACCATTATATAATTAACTAGGATAAATAATACATATAGATAGTGAGTCAAGAAGAGTTAAATTAATGAAAGTGTTCAATTGTGTTCAGGAACCCCAATTTTACTTATGAAATATCTGGTGATACCGCATTGCTAGGATAGTAGGAATCAATGTCACAGGTCACCAAAAAGGTAAGGATACATGATGAGGGTAAATATGCTTTTAAAATGTTATGAACAATTAAATCAATATATGAAAATGGCTCTTAAGACATTAGAAAAAGGTGGTGGATGAGTTGTGTAGAGGGCATGAAGGAAAAGGGACAAATGGATGTACTTGGGAGCCATGAAATGAGATGTAGAGGAACATTCAAAATGCATTGGGTTAACACTTATTGTTAGGTATAGTCAACAATCATACATAAAAAAGTAAATTGGCTGGAGATCGTGGATCCATTGTCTTGTCGAGCAAAATTAAGAGCTAACAGTTGAGGTAACAATTCATCTACATATCCACCTAATGTTAGCAAGGAAATTGAATTATTGGAACAAATCTTTGAGAGAAAAGAAATTTTGATTTGGTGAGTTATAGGGAAAAACAGAATGATGCACCCTTTCTAGGAGTATTGATAATGTTTTAGAAAGGGGTCAGAGGATACTCAGGTGACTGAGGTACCTGCTAATAAGGACCAAAGAGGAATCTGGAATAGCACAGGCAGATTCTTTCTATTTGGTATGTTTCTTTCATGAAAGTCAACTGAACTAGATAAATGGCTTTATGTTTTAGCTATCTAGTTGGAAAAGTATATAGCACTGTAAGCCTAGGCCAAGTTAAAATCTTACCTTAGAAGCCAAAGTCACTTAGCCTCTCTTTCCCTAAGTTTCCTCATCTTAAAATGAGGACAATACCTGCTTCCTAGGGTTGCTCTGAGGATTACTTGAGAATACGCTGCACTTAGCACAGTGCCTGGCACACAGTAAATGATACACAAGCATTATTATTATATATTAAATTCCAGACTATTACAAGAAAACTTTTACAAGAAATTTATAAAAACATAATTAATGCATAATTAACTCAGAAGAGTAAGGCTATGGTTTAACTGTTGATGTCATTTTGTAAAAAAGCAGAAGTTGTATTAAGAAAAAATAAGAATATTAGTTGTCATAGCAAATTTAAGGCTTTAGAAAAAATTCTAGAGTATACAAAATTCATAGGAAAAAGTGCTATTTCCTCCCCCCCCAAAAAAAAAATCAGATTTGCCTATTAATCCTGAAAGCTAAGGAATTTTTGTTAGAATTATTTCTTCTATTGTCTCATTCCCATTTTTCAGAGAGACTTATGTTTTCACAAACTTTGTGTTCTAAACAGCTAAACATTTTTTGTGGAAATGTCTTCAATGACTGACAAAACATCATGAGGAAGGATAACTACAGCGGGAAAATTTCTATCTACAACAGAAGGCATAAATTCCATCAGTACAAATTGCTTTTTTTAGTTCCCATGATAAAATATTTTAATTCTTAAAACTCGTCTTTTGTTTTGAGGGTTAAAAGTCAATTTCCTTTTAAATTTCTCTCTAACATATAAATGGTGCCAAAAGAAAGGCCCAGCTCATTCATTTAACTGTAAACTAGTTTTTGGAATCATTTACTCAACTTCCTGCATAAATGTATCTTAGATGTCTTGAATCCGGTTATAAATTGTACTATTTGATTGTTGAATCTGTTCTAGCAGGCCACCTTAACACTTGTCACTTAAATAATGCCCGACTTGTTTGTTTTTTTTTGTAGTCCACATCAAAAATATTTAAAATAAACTAGCTCAGTTTCCTAATAAGTGTCATAATGATTAAGGTGGCAAGTTTTCTATTAATTATATGTAACCTATTTGCTTATGTATACATAGTATACACATTTCAGATTCCTATTCAAAAGAAAAAAAATGAAATTTTTGTAGATTTGCTTGGAAAACGTAGCAGCCAATGTAAGAAAATTAGTATTTGGTGTCAGAAAGCAATTGACTTTTTATTGCTAAGTAAAAATAAAAATTGTTTTGCAGTTGGTTAGACGGAAACTTTACCCATAGTTATATTATGGATATAGTTTCATTTTCCTTACTTAAATGCTGCAACAAAGCAAGGATGATCTTTTAAAAACAAATAAAGGTATCTGATTTCTTTAGCTACATGTAAAGTATACTTGGAGCTACTTGACCACCAAGACTAAAATGGTTAACACTATTTAGCAATGGTTATCTAATTCTAAAATAGTATTAAATATTTCTGAATTGACCTGTATCCTCAATGAGATTATATTCTTTTATCTCTTCTTTGAGGTTAAACAAACAATAGGAACTCCATTTGTCATTTGTACCCAAGATACTTGGCAATTACACTTAGAATTTAGGGTCTGTAAAAATGACAAATAATGATCCTAATCCTTATAATCCTAATAATTAATAATCATAATAGTACAGTTACTGCTCTCCTTTCCTTTTCCCAACCTCTAGTTCACAAGTGTTTTTTCACTAATACTTTTGGAATATTTTAAATAATATAATTGTACTCCTTTGACAAGCTGCGCATTCCCCATTTATGAATCTTTGCTGTCTACTATTTTTCAGTCATTGCGCTAAAGCAAGGTGATACAAGGAAAAAAGGAACACATATCCTGACCTGTAAGAATTTATAATTTACCTAGAGACATTTACACAAATATAATTAGATGAATCCAAGGTAGTTTTGAGGAGAATACGGAAGGAAATAAGGAAGGAGACCAATGAGGGATCATGTAAAATTAATGTAAGCAGCTTGAGATCAGTTTCGAAGGAAACTGCTGTTCCAAAAGAAAAGTAAGGAAAGCAGACATGGGAATAATCAATTGAAAGGCATGAATAAATCAACCACAAGTATTAAGTCCTTAAAGAAGAACTTTTGTTCCTTCCCTCAAGATTCTTATTTTTCTAATATGGGAGATGACACATAAGGGAATAAAAGTGTGTTTAAGTGGAGGGGTTTGAGGTGGATTATGTATAAACATTGACAAAGTAATTGGAAGGTAACAGCTAGATGTAATGTCCTATTTGAGAATAATTAGGACAATATGACTGGTGTATATATAAATTACTAAGAAGTGTAATGTAAAAAAAGAATATTGGAAAAGTAGAAGGGGTTTTGTTGTGGAGAGTTTCAAATGCCAGATAGAATTTGTCTGATACTAGAATTAGAAAGCCAGTAATTTGAGTCATGATTTATTAATACCATTCCATCATTGTCAATCACTTTTCTGTCTTGCTTATTGAAAAATAAATGAGTCAATACTATGTGTTTTCAGATATTGTTCAGAATATTTTTATATTCTAATGACATATTTAAACAAAAGATTTTTAAAAGTATTTGCCAGGACTTTTCTACAAATCATGCATTTAAAACAGTCATTGATATTAATTTCGAAGAAATTTAATACAGTAAATTTTACCTTAATTTCTGTATTTACTGTATTACTCATTAATTTCCTTTTTCATGCCCATTTTACATATCTTTGTATATCATTTAATAATTCTGACTCACCAAATGATTTAACACTTCCTTTCAGTATATTGAATCTGATTTAATATTTTGGGATTCATCATTGACATACACATTTTCCCACATTCTTTGCATACTTAAGGTTATTTATCCAAGGATCCATTAGGGATTCTATAATTTACAACAAAATATCTGCAAAATTTCCCTTTTTGTATTCCATACTAAAGAAATAAAAAAACACAAATGAGGCAAATGTTACAAATCTTGGAGGAATATACAACAGACAAGCACTGGAACATTGCACCACAGCTAAACAGTGGGATTATAGCATACATGGATTCCACAATATACTACCATCTAATTGATGCAAATTAGTAATTCATTACAAAATATTAATAAATATTAAGCACCAATTATGTGCTGGATAACCCCACTTTTCCACTTTTTTGTGTGTGTTAGTGGAAAATTGTGGAGGGGTGGGAGAGAGGAAGGTAGTTCTATCCTTAGAATTCTCCTAGAAATGGATGTGGCAGACATGTAATTCCATATACTTTCTCAGAGACTTGAGGATTGTCATCTCTGGATCCTGTCTGTCCCCTTCAATGGATGCCAGTTTGGCACTAGTCCTATAGAAGTAATGCTATAATGTCTATCCAAGCCATCCACAGATTATATGTCTTTATATATCTTAATCCTTCACATACATTGTTCTTAGTTGCTTTATTTCCAATTCCAAAGACCTCAAATTCCATTTCCAATAGACATCTTAAATTCAACATGTCCAAACCTGTACTTATCTTTCCACAAACCCTTCCCTATTAATGTTTTAGCTTCTCAACCTAGTAGCTATTCCAGACTCACCTCCCCCCCTCTCCCCACTGCCTCCAATATCCAACTTGTTGCTTAGGCCTTTACAACTTTTCTCAAATAAGTCCTTTTCTCTTTTCTGTAATTGCCATTAATCATAGGCAAGACCTCATCATCTTACACCTAGATTACTGCAGTAGCCAGCACCAGCAAGCTACTGGTGGGTCTGCCTGCCTCCCAATTTCTCCCCATTCTAATTCATTCTCTCCACTCAGCCATTAAAGTTATTTTCCTTAAGTACTTCTGATAATGCCATCTCATGAATAAAGTGCAGTGAGACACTATTGCTTCCATGATCAAAAAGGAAATACTTGACATCCTAAGCCCTTCATAACCTAGTTGCCTTTTTTTTTCTTCTTACACCATATTCTTCCAACATTTATCCTTAGATCTAATGACATGTTCTGCAAATAAGACTCCGTTTTCTCTATTGTAAAATAATCGTAAATGTTGATCCTCTGAATCTGCTTTCACAGATTCCAAAACTCATTACACTCTGTATACCTTTTTTTTGGCCAACTTAAGGTATACAGAACAGAGGAAAATCCTCCAAGACAAATATTGAAAGGATCTTGAAATATTGTGAGAAGAAAGAAATTAAACAATTTTGTAGTTATCAATATATACAATTTGTTTCATAAGAAAAAAAAATCATTCCATGTTTAAAACTATTACTGATATACTGTTTTACAATCCACTTTGTGGATCCACTAAAACCTTTTTCATACTTATTAAAAAACCCTTTCCCAACCTCTTCCCTTTCTTCCCTCTTAATTCTGTAGAGATCTGTATGTTTCCATATAATCTACCCATTAGATTGTAACCTGCTTGAGCATAGTGACTAACTTTTCTATTTTTTGTCTTCCTAACATCTTATCATAATGCCTAGCATGGTAGGCACTTAATGTTTACTGAACCATTTCTATATGACATCTCTTTAAATACCTGCAGAAAGGTCTTATGGCCTGTTTTCCAACTAAGTTTTCTCTTATTCAAGTTACATCCCTTACTTGTTCAACCAAGGCTTCAAATAGTCTGACCTTGAGAATCCCTAATCATGCTGGCCACTCTTCTAGATGTTTCTCAGCTTAAAAATAATCTTCCAGGGGCAGCTAGATGGCACAATTGATAGAGCATTCATCCTGGACTCAGGAGGAACCGAGTTCAAAATTGGCCTCGGACACTTAACCTAGCACATACAAGCTGTTATTTTAACACAACTTCAACTGCCTCAAAAAAAAAAAAAAAAAAATCCCAAAAAATTGTTTTTAAAAAAATGTCCTTCCTAAAATCTAGTTTCAGAGCAGAATATACCAGCACTGGTCTGATCAGGAGAGAGTATATCTTCCTTTGTTCTGGACACTGCCTTTCCTTATATGTCTGTGAACTAGCTCACTAACTCTTAGTTTTGATCTAATTTATGTTAAGCTTGAAATCTACTGCAATCATTAGATCTTTTTCAGATGAATTTCCATGAAACCAGGATTCTCCTATATTGTACTTTTGAATTGTGAAAGCATTAAGACTTTAACATTTTTGTTAATGATCTGGATAAATGTTTAGATGGCATACTTAATACAAAACTGAGATAGGTAACACAATGACAGAGACAGGAATTAAAAGATCTTGATAGGTTGGGAATATTGAGCCAGATTCTTTAAGATGAAATTTAATAGGGAAAAAAAAAATGTAAACAGCACAAAATTATGGACAGATTAATGTGGAACTTCACTAGAGACGTCCTCCCAAGATCGTAACTCTATACTACTGCTTGTTAATAAGCATTAAATTCTGAAACTACCCAATCATAGTACTGTCAAGCTTATCCAACAAAAAAATTCAGACTGAGACAAAACAGAATTTCTTACCTTAAATTCTGCAAATTGAATAACCTCAACAAATTTCATTAATACTTAGACTCTGATTTCAAAAAGAACAAGCGGTACTGTAAGAATTGTTCCTCTATGGGTGATACACACTTACAAAGTAATCCTGAAATTATTTGAAACCACTGCTTTGGGAATTTAATCTTTTCATTTTTAGACTAAGTTAGTCCCTTGTTAGTCATGAGCTGTTATTTCTTGATGCAGTTATGCAGGCTTCTTGTGATCAATTTCCTATTATTTTACTCCTATTATAGATGTTTGCTAACCACCCATTTAACAATACATTCTAGAACTTTATTGACTTACCATTTGACTCTCATTCTTTAACTCACTAGCTAAAAGGTAGGCCTAACATCTCACTCACTTATTATTCAGATGTTCTTGCTGAGGTTAAGGGGAAAGAACAACCATTTTTAAAGAGTCTACAGTGCTAGGAATCATGCTATGCACTTTACAATATCATCTAATTTGTTCCTATTAATAACTCAGGAAGTAGATAGATGCTTCCAATCGTCTCCATTTTACAGTTAACTGAGACAGTGGTTAAGTGAATTGCAAAGGGTCACAATTTGAAAGGGTCTGCAATCATATTTGAATTTGTCTGCTTATCTGTTGAATTATTTAAGTTACATTCCTAAGAAAAGCATTATATTTGTCTATAAAATTAAAATGACTTATCTCACTTAAGTTTTCCAGCACCAATTTTTACATTTTTCAAAGTTCTTTTGGTACAAATTAATTTTTGTACTTTCTCAATATTAAATACAATGAGGCTGAAAAATAATAAAAAATGTCAATTAAAGCAAGATTTTACAAGAAATTAATGTTAGGTAATCGATTTGCCAAAGTAGAATAAGAGGGAAATCTGAACAAAAGGTAGTATGTGTTCACCATGAAGCAGTAGTAAACTACATGCTAATCATCTTGGTCCAATAACACTGCTCCAATTTTTATAATTTTAATTTTTTTGAACTATAAATTTTATTTCATTAGATTGGTGATAAACAGAATGAATGTTATCCAGAAATATTTTTTAATTATCTTTTTTTCCCTTTTTCTGAGGCTGGGGTTAAGTGACTTGCCTAGGGTCACACAGCTAGGAATTATTAAGTGTCTGAGACCAGATTTGAACTCTGGTCCTCCTGAATTCAGGGCTGGTGCTTTATCCATTGCACCACCTTAGCTGCCCCCCACAAATATTTTTAAATGAACTTATTTTATAGGAAAATTTTGAACAAATTTATTTTTCAGCATTACAGAACAAAATGCAATGAAGTTTACTTTCAAATATGTATTATTAAGCCACAATCATTTAGTAAATAAGAAAACAAAATGTGTAATGAAAATACAAATTCTTTACAGCAATAAATATCACCCATGCAGTAGGTGACTGAACCAGACTGAAAATAAATCTTTTCAGTATTTTTAAAAAAATTTTATTTGTCAATTATATATTTTTTGTATTTTTCTCCCCTAACAATTTCTGTCTTAATTTCTTATTCTATTAATAGTAACAATAGCATTTATCTGATCTTCACAACAACCCTTGGACTTAGATGTTATCCTATTTTTGTTATCCTATTTTTATATTATATATATATATCCTATATATATTTTGTTATCCTATTTTTGTTATCCTATTTTACTTGAGGTCACACAACTAGTTTAAGTATAAGAGGTAGGATTTGATTGCATCTTCCTGATTGCTCCCTCAATATTAAAGTTCTATAACATTTTAATACATTGCAAATAGTATTGAAAACTCTTTTAGTAAGGGGACTAACTTCTGTCCCACAGAGGTTGGTATTTTTATGATTGCCTTTTGAAATCACTAAATATACAATCCATTCCTTGAATACATGGACAGCTTTTCTGCTGTCATTCCTAAATGCTGAATTTCAAATAGGTCTTACATTTTAATTTACTTTCTTGCATTTCAAGCCTTTGTACTTTTCTGAAAACATAAATATTTTCTTTACATTTCAACTATTTGGAAGAACAAGATTTTTTCTTCAATGACTGAACAGATTCAAAATCTGGTTCTGTTGACTTTGATGCTCCACCATAATTTCTTGTTTTCATGTTCTTCATATAAAAGTAAAAGCTCAGATGTTCTGGCATTTTAGAGAATGAAATCTGAAAAACAATTATGATATTAGTAAAATTCATGATACCACCTTGAGAGGTTAACAAAATTTGTCAATGATGTCTTTGTATAATTTTAGAAATTATAAATTTTAAGCTAAAAATTCTCCCCCCCCAATTTTTATCTTAAACATGTTAGCATATATATTATTTTTATAATTCTATTACCAACAACAGTCTTATAAAAATCAGAATATAAATACTTGATTACTATCTGATTCAGCAAAGAATTCCCTACTACCACTGGAAACCAGGCATGATTCCAAAGGAGGGACTTCTTGTTGAATGTTTTCAAATATTTGAATATTTCCACAATTTCCTATGCCATTTGTAATATAATGGCTAAATATTCTTATTATGGCCAATTTCAAACTATCTGAATACTTGGAGACAAAAAGCACATTACTACATCATTAGATAGTATTTCCACTATTATTGAGACACCAAATCTCAAAACAATAAATAGCAAAATGTAGTAAAATAATTAGAAGTTGTGAGTATTTAGCATTTAATGCCTTTGGTTTTAATCCTTCTATATTTTAAGAACATAAAATTTAACAATCGGCTTTGGAGACCTGCTGTGAGCCAGTACCAAAACACCCCTGGTTGTTTTTAGAAGTATCAGGCAAAAGCAAATTTTGACGATACCCTGTGATCCAAAATATTTTCCAATTTCTTTCCAAGTCAACCAGAGAGGGTTGTTAACAGAATAAAATCAAGGAGGGTTGTGAGAACAGGTAGAGCAAAATCTAGTATAATGTTAATGTGTAAAATGAAAAAATAGCACCATGAATATGAATAATTTTTTTTTTTTTTCTCCTTCTCCCTTCCCTCTTCCTCCCCTCCTCTCTGAGGCCTGAATCAGGACAAACTATTTTTCAGGCTTGGAATAAAATGAGATGCCCCCAAAACATCTAATATTTTACAATAGCAGAGCGAATTTATTTGTTAAGGATACAACATTCATCCAGTTAAAAATATCTCCAACAACTGTCCCTTAACATTTGTCATGGTGACCTCTCTGCTAAGAATCACATACAACCTAGGAATCTCTAGTATAGGTAACCAGGAAGGAAACTATACAGTGATTTGGTGACTTATTCTTCTGAACCAATTAATTTTCTTTTTCTTTTTTTTTAAATTAAATAAATTTTTACAAAAATTTTATGCATACGTAATTTTCCAGCATTGACAACTGAAAAACCTTCCTTCTCTTTCCTCCCACCCCTTCCCCCAGATGGCAGGTTGACCAATAAATGTTAAATATGTGAAAGTATAAGTTAAATACAATATATGTATACATGTCCAAACAGTTATTTTGCTGAACAAAAAGAATCAGACTTTGAAACAGTGTACAATTAGCCTGTGAAGGAAATCAAAAATGTAGGCAGACAAAAATATAGGGATTGGGAATTCTATGAGTTCATACTCAACACCCAGAGTTCTTAAGCTGGATGTAGCTGGTTCAGTTCATTACCGCTCTATTGGACCTGATTTGGTTCATCTCATCGTTGGAGAGGGCCTTGTCCATCAGAATTGATCGTCATATAGTATTGTTGTTGAAGTATATAATGATCTCTTGGTCCTGCTCATTTCACTCAGCATCAGTTCATGTAAGTCTCTCCAAGCCTTTCTGAAATCATCTTGTTGGTCATTTCTTACAGAACAACAATATTCCAAAATATTCACATACCACAATTTATTCAGCCATTCTCCAATCGTTGGCATCCACTCAGTTTCCAGTTTCTGGCCACTACCAAGAGGCCTGCCATAAACATTCTTGCACATACAGGTCTCTTTCTCTTCTTTAAGATCTCTTTGGGATATAAGCCCAGTAGAAATACTGCTGGATCAAAGGGTATGCACAGTTTGATAACTCTTTGAGCATAGTTCCAAATTGTTCTTCAGAATGGCTTGGATATATTCACAATTCCACTAACAATGTATCAGTGTCCCAATTTTCCGACATCCCCTCCAACATTTTACATTATCTTTACCTATCATTCTAGCCAATCTGACAGGTGTGTAGTGTGAACCAATTAATTTTCAAAGATACTTTTCCCTAAAAGGAAAAATATGGCCAATGTGGCAAGGACCTTCAAAAAAGCCATGAGTCCCAACTAATTTAATGGGAGGTATTGCTCCTATCATTCCTGAGTGACAAGGTCTTAAAGCATTCTTAGACACTGTTCCTACCCTATCTGCCCACAGAATCTTATAAGCTTATGTTTTTAGGATATTCTTTTTATACTGATGATCTGTCCAGACAGTGCTCCTTCCACTGTGAAAATCATCTAGTTTCATACTCATTCTCTTCATTATCCCCTCTAATTTCCCCACTCTTAACAGACATGGAAATGCAAGTCTAAGGGACTTACTCAATGTCTCATAACTAATTAATGGCAGTAGTAGGACTAGAACCTAGTATAACTATACTTGCATTAAAGGAATGGGGAATAATAAGTATTTACTAAGCATCTTATCTATGTGCCAAGCAGTCTACTAAGAAGTTTGCAAATCTCATTTGATTCTCATAGCAAACCTGTGTGGCACTAGCTATTATCCCCATTTTACAGTTGAAGAAACTGAGGGAGCCAGAGATTAAGTGATCTGTTCAAAATCACAGTTAAATGTCTGAGTTGAATTGATTCAGATTTTTCTGACCCCAGGCACAGGGCCCTACACACTCAGCTACCCAGCTGCCTTCCTGATTTTTGAAAATATGTAACTCAGCCTTAGATTTAATTATTTTAGTGTACAATGGACCTTTTTTTCTCTTTGATTTCCTTGGGGTATGTATGAGTGCTAGAATTGCTAGATCAAAGGCTATGGACATTTTGGTTACCATCTTTGCACAATCCTATACTATTTTCCAAAATGATTAAACAAATTCACAGCTCTGCTAATATGTTAGTATAGCCATCTTCACATAACTCCACTAACACTGACTATTTCTATTTTTTGTCGTTTTCATTAGTTTAATGAGCAAGATAAACCATTATCTCAAAGTTGTTCTGCCTAATAGTTTCTGTATCATTTAGGTGTTTTTTTTTAAATATGAGTACTGCTACTAGTTACAATTCTTAAGAACCTTTTGTTTATATCTTATATAACCATGAGGCAATGGCTTTTGATGTTGCATAATTATGTTGGTATTAATTCCCTAGATACCTAGGATATTTTAAAAGAAAAAAAAAAAAAAAGATCTAAAAAGGCAGAATTTACTTTTTAAAAAAAGTTCATAATGTGAACAAAGCATTCTGAAAATGTATGTCTAAAAATGTTTGCATCATTAAATGATTCTGTTGCTTAAAATAGAATGTGTGTATAATCTCTAAGAATTCTTGTATCTATATATTTTTAAAATTTGGGAGATATAATTTTCCAATTCTAAAAGTCTTCCAAATTAAGTTTTATTGTTTTGCACCTACTTATTAAAAATACAAAAATACTTCATGTTCTGATTAGTTTGCAAAAATAATTGGTTCACAAATCAGTTCCAACAGTGCACTAATGAATAGAACCAGCTATGCCCAGCGAAAGAAATCAGTGTGTGAACGACTACATAGAATTCCCAATCCTTCTATTTTTGTCTGCCTGCACTTTTGATTTCTTTCACAGATTAATTGTACATTATTTCAAGGTCTGATTCTTCTTGTGCAGCAAAACAACATATGGACGTGTATACATATATTGTATTTAACATATACTTTAACATATTTAACATGTATTGGTCTATCTGCCATCTAGGGGAGGGGGTGGGGGGAAGGAGTGGAAAAATTGGAACGAAAGGTTCAACATGTTAATGTTGAAAAATTACCCCGTACATTTATATTGTAAATAAAAAGGTATTATAATAATAATAATAATTTAAAAAATTGGTTCATTTTAAGGGATACAAAAACTTCAAAACTGTTCTCAGACACTAGCTATATAACCTTAGGCAAATTACTTAACCCTTCAGTGATAAGGCTGGAGAAGGAAAGGCCAAGCACTTTAGTATCTTTGCCAAGAAAACATCAAAATAGGGGCAGCTAGATACCAGAATAAATAGGTACTCCTGACTCCAGGAATGATGTACTAAGTTCAAATATGGCCTCAAAACAATTAACACTTCTTAGCTGTGTGACCCCTGGGAAAGTCATTTAACCCCAAAAATGGGTAACAAAAGGGGAAATAGAAAAGTTGTTAATCAATGGCTTTAGAGATGTCCCACAAATGCGTAGACTTTTCTGTTAGTATGCATACTGTTCATGAGAAGATTTGCCCCAGGATTGTATGGGAAATGTTTAATTTCTACTTTTTGTTCTGAGGCATTATGTAAAGAAAGCTCCTGAATATACAAGACTTGGGCCTATATGCAACATGTCCACATGGGAAAGTGGAGTACCATATATAATAATACTGGTTTTAATAAAACAGATGAACTCATTTCATTTAAATGCTTTCTCTTTATCATGAGAATTCAAGACTTCCCTTTCTCTAACCTTAGATTCTAAATGATAAAAAAAAAAAAAAAATCCCTCCTCTCTTTAAAACAAAAAATTCTTTTCCCCCAATCTTTCCCTGGACACTGTCATTAATAATATCAGTCATGGTATATAATTCACCAGTTTTTTGTTTGTTTTTAGCAAAAAAAAGATAACAGGAAGCAGAAAGATTGAACTCTATTTTTGGTAAGTTAAGTTTTAAAAATTGCTTCCCTCTTTTCTGGGTAAGTGGAAAACAAAAACAAATCATTTGGTGACCAAAATAAAAATTCAGTCTTTATGAATTATGTTCCTTCTAATAGTCAGAAAGGAGCTACAGCTGTTCAATCTCACTCAACTCCCATTTCTAACTCTCAGATTTAATTTGCCAGTTCTGAATACCATCATCAATAAAAGCACTTTGCAAAAGTCCTTAGAAGCAGGGGCAGGGAGCATCACTCTGACTCTTCTGTGCAATCCAACTCCTATTCATGATTAAGATGGATCTCCTGTGTCCTCCTTTCCCCCAGAATCCTTGTGCAATGCCAAGTTTAATCATCTCAGATCCTGTGAACTCTGGGCAAAATCTACTAGCCTGTCATGGTTACTTCCAGCACCTCATGTTTCCTCAATTACATCGTTAGGTAGTAAGGGTTATAATTAAATACCTTAATTTCTAAAAATTTTCTGGCTACTTAGTAAAAATAAACACAGGTGGAAGATCTTAGCTATGGCTTTGATGAAATACAGATCCTCTGGTGTGTCTTGAATTTTAGTAGCCCATATTGGGGACTGATATGAATTGCAGGATATTCCCAGGTGCTCTTAAGACAATCAAAAACCACCTGCTAACAGACTAAAAACAAACTGAGTCTTATCTATAGATCTCATCACAGAAGCAAAGGATTTCCTGTTCCCTTTTGCTTTTACACAAAATCACTCAAACTACTTATGGCCCTTTTGTGACCTTTTTCTTTTCATTTTAAGGCTATCCTAGATTTTCATTTTAACCTAATTTCATCTAATTAAAAATGGAAGAATGTGGCAGAGTATATTTGTTTTAGACCTGTATCCCACTAGGGCAAGGTTTCTTAAATCTTTTTTTGTGTGTCATGGATCCCTCTGGCATATGACGAATGGTGAAGCCTATGAATCCTTCTCAGAATGTTTATGAATAACTGAAATACTGCATTTCAGATAAACTAACAATTTTTTTTTGCATCCAAATTCAAAGATCATCTAAAATTAATTGCTAGATTCTCCTTTATGGACTTTCAAGTCCATAAGAACTACTCTAGAAGATGGCACTATTGCTTTTCCCTTCTAGGTACAAAGGAAAACAAAATAACACACAAATTATTCTCCAAAAAAAATAAATAAATAAAAATCTACAAACTGATAAGGAGACTGCTATCAGGGGAAAGCCATTTCCTTTTACAAACACGGATGCAATCGGAAACTATCCATTGCTTTGACCCCCAACAATGTACTGCTTTCTGACAAATATAAAAATAGAATTAAGTTGAGTTTCATTCTTTAAAGGGTAAAGTCTTCATTCATCCTACCTAGCACATTCTACATATTCATCAACTTGCTGAAAAACCTTTTCTGGGTAACTAAAACATACATCTTTGATCCTTTTTGGGCACTTTTAAGTGTCACAAGCATATGGAGAATCTGTCTTCAACTATCTGTAACGATACTGTAATTTCTAATTTGCTATTTGGATTTTCTAGCAAACTCTTCACTTTTTCAAATATATTCTTGACAACTGTTTGAATTACAAACTTTTTTATAGTAAGCTGTTGATAACCTTATTTATAACAATGCAGAAAACATGCTGGGTCTTCTCTTATTTCTTTCACTTAATAAGATTTTGCTATTTGGTCAAGAACAAATGCTTTAAAAAACAAACAAAACCCAAAAAAACCCAGAATAGCAACAGGCTTTTTTACAAGGCAGATTTTAAAACCAGTTTTGTTTAATGGCTTATGTGTTTATGTTATTTCTGGAAGTTCTCTGATGTTTTAACAAACCATGCCAACTGTGTAGCACCTTGGCTTTGTGAGTCTCAAGGAAAGATCAACGGATACAATAAGACAATTGCCACAGATTACATGCCTTTGTTAACAGTGGTTTCATGAGTTGCAAAATTCTTATCTGAGGGTACACTGGTGTCATTGTTTCTAACATCTTTCCCTCAAACATGGGAATCACTAAACAACTATTTCTTTCCAGAGTCTACTGCGAACCAAAATTTAAAGGAAAATTCTGTGTAGTTTATTTTTTTTTCTTTTTCTTTTTTTCCCCTGAGGCTGGGGTTAAGTGACTTGCCCAGGGTCACACAGCTAGGAAGTGTTAAGTGTCTGAGACCAGATTTGAAATTGGGTCCTCCTGAATTCAAAGCTGGTGCTCTATCCCCTGTGCCACCTAGCTGCCCCTTGTCTAGTTTATTAATCAAAAATTTCCTGCTTTGAGCAAATTTACATTATGCCTCAAAAGATAGCAACAGCTCATCAACTTATATGTATACATCAGTAAAAAATGCCTCTTAACAATTAAAAAAAAAATAATAATAATAATTCCACAGTGAAGATATTAGCTAAAACTTGTCCTGAAACAAATTTGTCATCTTCTTAGTTTTCATGTTAAAGATACATTATGATATCCAGGAATCAACTACACAGCAATGTTTTATTAGACAAAGTCCACCTCAGAAGCTAGTCTACATACATTGTACAGGTAGAGTTCTTCCAGTGATACTGCCACAAGCAATGAAAAGATCGCTGAATTTTCCTAATTCATCTAAAAAGCCATTTAGCATTTCTTTTTATTTGCTGGCCCTTAGCAGTGGTGCATTTCTGAAAGTTATAAGCAGTGATTCACTAAATAAAATTCAAAAAGAGGTACCAACACTCTTCTTGATAATATGGATTGTAAAATATAACATATAGTCACATCTAAGACTGCTGCAAGTGTCCTCCCCATTGCTTGAGCATGACAATATCAAGAAAAACCATCTTTACTTTTTAAACATTGTGATGCTTCACCTCTTTTACTTATGAATGTGGCTCTACGGAGAACTACATTGTTCCATTACCTTTAGACTCTCAGCTATAGTTCCTTCTATATCCATCCTTGCTGGAATTAAGACTCTCTAAATCTGCCTTAATCACTGAAATTTTAGCATCATCTAATTCACTACCTGAAAGTTCACCATCAGATGAGAAAACTGGAGTATTACTTATGAGTTCTAAAGTCTGCTTGTCAGGCATTTTATCAAGATGCAAACAAAATTATAATATTATGACAAATATTATGAAATAATCAAAAATATAATGTTCAAGTCAATGTTCACCATTTGACACATCTGGTCCTTATAGACTACAAGTTTAATTTCTTAGACTATCTGAAAAAGCTTTAAGATGCTAAAGAATTTTGCATTTGCCTCCTGGGTTTCAAGCCCCATTTAAAATCTCACCTTTTATAGGAAACCTTGTTCAATCTCTGTTAATTTAGGAGACTTCAATCTTTTATTCATTTCCAGTTTATCCTACATAAAGCTTATTTGTACATAGTTATATTCCCTTAATGGCTCCCCCATTAGACTCTGAGATTCTCAAGGGCAGGGGGCATCATTTACTTTTCTTTGTACCCTCAGCACAATGCCTGACAAATAATAGACACAATGTTTACTGACTAAAAATAAATATACAGAAGTCATGAAGTATGAAGTAAAAATATTTAAGGCTGAATTTCAAATGTCTAAAAACAGTTTTGCATCAACTGACAAAGACAGGTATGCTTTTGGTATTGTCATTCCATTATGAGCTTATCTTTTTAACTTCTGGAACTACTTTTATTTATAAAAGGTATGGATTTGGGCAGGAGGTGAATCCAAGATTGGACTAGATGATCTATAAGGGCCTTTCTCAGATCTGAAGTCATACTTTGATGATTTCATAGGAAAACCACTTTTACAACAAGTGCCACAATACAGATGAAATCCGCATTTTAATTTCTAGCCCTGACTTCTATTCTTAGCATTGATCATACAATTTCAATTGCTTGATTATTATAAAGATACTCACCATCATCTCAAGCTAAATATATCAAAAAGAAAAGTCAACTTTATCAACAAACTAATCCCACATTCCAGTGTCCCAGCAACCATATTTAAGATCAATCTTCTACTACTCCATTTCACAATCCCTGAAGAGCAAGACATAAATCTACTCCTAACTGATACTTCCCTTCTAATTTCTGTCTATTTCTTTTCTTCTGTCACTATCCTAGGTCAGAAACTTACCAATTTATAACTATATTACAACAGTTTATGCACTAGTCTGCCTTCCATTAGCTCCTCTATCCAGACCTACCCATGATATCCAACAAATCTTCCAACAACCTATTTTATTCCTGTAACCTTTGCTGTACAACACTATCTTTCAAAGGCTTTCCACTACTTAAAAAAAAAAAAAAAAAAAAAAAAAAAAAAAAAAAAGCAGCCAATCTGACCCCAAATTACATTTCTAGGTCCAACCTCTATTTGCTTCCCAAATTCTCCACTCTACTGAAACTGATTTACTTACTCTCTGGTTTAATCTTTCTCCTCTCAAGTTTTTGCTCATTTTATTCCACTATGCCTTGACTATCCAAATGCCATTCCTTTCAAGATCAACTTCTGATCCCACTCTCTTTATAAAGCTTTTACTGCCAAATCCTTCTGACTCTTCTAATGTTGTTTATGCAACCACCTTGCAATGTTTCCATCGAAATCTTATATAATTATTTACGTAACAGGAATTTTAAAGCATATTTATATCTCATCTTCCCAATTATATCACAGGCTTTCCTATTTCTTTGTATTCTTCAGAATATCTGGGCTATTATTGCTTTGTATATCACAATTTCAAATGCCCTAATGTATTAATTTGCTAAAAAATATTATTTACTTGCCTCATAATATGATAACGTATTTTTTTTAGGCTTGGCCATAAAAGAAAATTGAGGTTTATAAGTTCAAGTGATTATGCAATTCAAAAGAAAAAAATATGCAGCAATAAGGAACTTTCATTTGGTTAGAAATTAACTTATAATTTAGTATTTTTTAGAGATAAATGATTCATTGTGAAATAATTGAGATCCACTAGTGCTCTTAAATTCACTTCTAAACATCATTTTACTGCCACCACAATATTAAAAACTAAAATTTTTTAAACTTTTTTTTTTTTTTTAATCACTACCTACCAGAAACATTCCAAGAAATGATAAGTAGATCCAGATTTAAGGGCTAATAGCCTTTGATGACTTTCCCTCACAAATTTTCAGGATACATCTGAAAGAGAAAGAATTTCTTATTTCTAAACCATTTAATAACACATATTCAAACTAACTTAAAAGTCTAAATATGTTTTTAAAACATTTAAACAAAAACTTTTTAACAATTTATTTCACAAATTAAGATCTTTCTAGCCCTCACCGGAAAACTATTAAAAGAATGCTACTGCCTAGTCTTTCTCATAGTAAAACATAAAAATCATTCCATAATATTCAGCTTATTCATAATACTCAAATCTACCTGTCTATAGGGTGTGGAAGATGTGGACTCAGTAGATCTCAGCTCAAATACTACCTCTGATGTTTACTATTAGCCTCATCTTACACAAATCAAAACATTCCTCAGTCTTTCTCTTTAAAATGAGGGGGATGGTTTTTAGAGCATGACACTGCTGAAATACTGTGCAGTTCTATATATATAGGAAAATAAGACTTTCAGATCAAAATTATTTTATTTTCAGTATTATTTTCGGTCAATCACTGAAAAATTCTTCAAAAGATTCTCTAACCCTACACCCTACTAGAAATCAGTATACAAATGTTTTACCATGTTTAGGATGAAAACAAAACTGGCTCCTGGATGAGTGAAGGAAAGTTGTATTATGTTTCTTCTGGAAGTGGGTATATGCTGTCCAAGAACAGACACACACTTTACAGAAGATTAAGCTTTTTGTCCTATTTCAGTTAAGGAGGGCCTCTTCTTCATTACCCTATTGGCTAGGGATGATGGAATTAAGACCTTCCTGGTCCTTCTACAATATACATTCCTTAATATGTTCCTCCTCCTGCCACATATGCCACATATTCAGAAAATGGCTACCCAAATCCATGCAGAGACAGAGAAATTAATATTGACAAACCAATTTAGCTGTAACATTTACCCTATTTTGGTTTCCACACAATTCTTAGTTGATTTGGTATGGTCCTAACTGCAAGTTCAAGATACAATAATAAGAACAAGTTGCTCTCACTTGCATAGTTCTATTGAAACACAAGATTTTATATCTTACATTCCCTCCTCTTCTACTTAATAATTATTGTGCTTCCACATTTTCATTTTCTTAATTTGTTTTTCCTATTTCTTTAATAACTAGTCATATTCATCATCACTGATTCAGGAAATTTACTCTCCTTAAAACCATCATTTGGACATGATTCTGTTGATTAGTTACCTTAATCAAACTCTTATTTTCCATAGTATTAGTAATTAAACTCATAATGCAAGGGATCAAGCATAATATAAACAATAATCTACATAAGGCAAGCAGTATTATGATCCAATTAGAACCAAATATCCCTTCCCAGGTTTGAAAAAAAATTTTTTTTTTAGCAATTTCTTTTACAACTTTACCATGATCATCAATTTTTAAACAATTTGAAATGTTTCATTTTCCACACACTGCCCTTCTTGTGTTAGTAAGTAGACCTACACCAGTCTATGCTGCAAGTCTGTTTCTCTTGTCTGATCTGCCAATGACTCTAAGGTCTTATTCATTTGGCGTGATAATTCCCATTACTGATTATACCTGAATCAATCTATTCAAAAGATAAATAGGGGTTCTATATCCCTAGTTTCCATCTTGACCCAAGTGGGTCATCCATAAATTTGAATAATTCTTTCTGGGGACCACTTATTTCCCTCTTAGGATTTGTAGTGTTGGTAAGGCTGGTATCCACTGATCTTTTCTTTCTCCCTAAATTTTCAAAAGGGGAACTCCTAATTGGAATTCTCATTTTTCTACAAAGAAAAACTTGGGTCTTTTTATTCCTATATAACAAATCCCAGTCCAGTTAATAGGAAGATGTATATCTTCCATTAGACCACAGATCCAAGTGTCCTTTCAGTGCAGGCTGCTCTTGATAATGAATACTGGACTCATTGCTACTGAGAGGATAATGGGGGGAGTCCTTATTTACCAATGGTCTCTAATAGACTCATTTGGAAAATAGATCCATCTCCATAACTGTTGTTTTCTCTTCTATTCACACTTTTTTATACAAGTGTTATTGCTTTAATATGCTCCAAAATGAGTTGAAATATATTGCTTGGTGAGTTTCATTTACCCCCACACTGTTTAAGGAATGGAATAGAAAACACTATAGTTTGTTTTGCACACATGGACACTAAGCTTTCCTATCTCCTTTATAATAAGAATTTTTAGAATTTCCTCTTAGCAGAATATATTCACAACATTCAAGAATTTGGGGCTGACACTTCGACTGGCTAAAGTTTTGGAATTTCACATGTGTATTATGCCATAAGTTCGAATAGGCCATACAATTCATCATATCATCTCTTGGCCTTCCTGATTATGTCCACTCATATTTTCTCCCCAAAACTTGATACACAGTCTGGTTCAGGCAATGCTTGCCAGCAATTGAGGTGCTAGTAGCCAACTGTTTTTTCTTTTGAGCCCCCAAAGCATGTGATGTTCCTAACCTCTGGTCAGTTACTGAGTATCCAGGACAGACTCAGGGATACAGGAACCTAAGGCCAACTTTTTGTGGCTTCGGGACCTTCACAGATCCAGCAGCTAGACGTGTGAAAGGCTGCAGTCACTGTCTCTATTAGCCATATGAATTAACTGGGAGAGGAAGGTATCAAAATTGGTGCCAGGTGAATGAACCCCACCACTGTTTTTTGCTGTTAACTCAAATAACAAAGACCAATAACAGAACTGTATTCAGTCCTTCATCTACCATTCCTGTGTCCTGTTTTTTATTCTTATAACCTCACATATTCCTCAGATTAACCACCACCTTATATCAAACATTCAGAGAATACAACCATCAACAACAATATAATTATACTTAGTCTAAAGATGCTGAGTCCAATTTCCTCATTCATTCTTAAGTATTCCTCTTTATTATCACCTTCAAAAGCTTAGGAGTGTCTTACCTGTCCATTCTCCTGTTGGTTTTATTAGTCCTTTCACTCTAGTGTAATGAGTCCATCCCTTTTCAGCAGTTTGGAACAACTGTTTCTGTTATCAGTAGTACTTGGAATATTCCTTTATATTCTGGTTGCAGTTTTAGAGTCTTTCCAGGACTTAAATTAGGACTTCATCACACCCTGATAATGGTGGACAGTAAATTTAAGAGGAGGAGTTTGCTCAAGGAAGAAGAAACTACTAGCACTTAAATCCTCAAAAATTTATCCTTTGATTTAAATTTGGGAAGGTCTTTTTTGCTCCCCATGTAGAGTAGTTCAAACAACAATTCAAAAGGAGATAATCCAATATTCCTTCTAGGAACCATCCTAATTTTAAGTAATGTTATAGGTAAATACTTAGTCTCAATTATAAGCTTAGTCATCTGTCTCTTTAGGATTTGATTCTTCTTTTCTACTCTTCCTAAAGGAGGATGCCAGCAGGTGGAAATGCCAATTAATCCCTAGCCCTTGAATAATTCCTTGTAGTATTTTTGAAGTGAAGTGAGTTCCATTATCTGAGTCAATATTTCCACCATTCCATTAGGAGGAGCGATTTGTTCCTTAATAACTTTGCTCAATCCTGAAGCTGTTGTAGTGTTTAGAGGATAAGCTTCTACTCATCTAGTGAAATGACCTACTCTTACCAAAAGGTAATTTAATCTTCCAATTGGAGCCATTTCAATAAAAATCTACCTGAATACTTTGGAAGGGCCAGAGACTCTCCCTCCTGGAATTCTCTCTCAAAACCATGTTGACCTTTTGATCTCACAAATCTATTTAACTATTGTATATATTCCCTTACATCCATAATTCCTTAAAAATAAATCACACATAGCTTTGAGTTCCCCAAAAGTTCCTTGAGGCAGAATCCACAGTACTTCTCTAGCCAATGATATAATTTGCATTTCTCTTTCCCACTGGGGAAAAGCCATCTTTCTCCTTCAATGCTTCTAGTCTTCCTAAATCCTGCAGCTTCCTTTCCTCTTTTGAATATGTTGGTACAATCTCCATCTTGATAATGGAAAAGAGGAAGACAATTTCTTTTTCTCGTAAGAGACAGTTACCTCGTTAGCTGCCTCATCTGCCAGCCTGTTCCTTCTGGTTTCTAAGGAATTTCCCTTTTGATATACCTTCACATAGACTACAATTTTTTCAGGGACAAGCAAATTCTCAAGTACTTGCTTCATTAGTTCCTCATGCACTTAATCCTCTTTCATACAAAAATTTTCCCAAAGTACGCAGTAGTCCATATGCATATTTAGAGTCCCTTCCTTTCCTTTTAATAATTTTAAGAGCCCAAATCAACTCATCCTATTCACAAATTTAGGCTAACCAATTGTCAGGCAAATACTTGGTTTTTTAGAGAACTCTCATGTTCCCCTCCACAATAGTATATCCATTGCACCATTTCCCATCTATAAGTGGATGACCCATAATGAAGAGTCTATATATACCCTTTAGACAAAGTGATGTCCCAGAGATTAGGTCAAACTCTAGCCTGAAGAACTACTATATCTAAATAAGTCATGCTCTTCGTCAGAATGCTCCGTATTCCCCTTTCGTAAAAATAAGGCAGGATTTACACTAGAATCAGTTCTGAGAACCAAACTATCTTTTCCCATTAAAACTCCTTCATAGTTCAAGATTCAGAAATCTGTTAAGTATCTTCCTCACCTTATGGGGGTGGGTGGTTACTAACCACTAAAGCTCCTCCAAAAGTTACATTTTCTGCTTCTCTTTCCTTCTCTCCCCTTCCCTCCTTGTACACATTCTGATCAGTCCCCAGAGATTGGGTCCAGAAATTCAGATAGAAAGGCTACTAGTTGTCTCTTCCCTGCCCACAACTGAGTCTACACCCCCATGACTGCAATTTAATTAACTATGATGAACAAATGGAAAGGTCTGTCTACATTAGGTAATGCTAGCACTGAAGCTTCAGGTAGGGCCCAATTTACTTTCTTTATCAAGATCTTTTCTTCCTCTGTCTATATAACATTAGGTTCTTCTAATAATTTCTGGTACAGCTGCTTGGTCTATTAAGTTATAAGAGTCAATCCACAATCTACAACATCCAGTTAGTCCCAGAAATTTTAGTGAACTTTTTTTTTTTTTTTTGGAGGAAGTAGGAGCTCAAGAATTCTTTTAATTATTCTCCTTCACTAATCAAATGTCCTAAACACTTCACCTCCTTTTCTGCTTGCAATTTTTTTCTTGGATATCCTCAAACCTTGTTTTCCCAGGAAATTTAATAGTTATAATTGCTTCTGCTACTTCCTTCCTTTTCTCCCCAGAGAAGAATGTTATTCACATATTGGAGAAGCACCATTCCCTTAGGAGGAGTGAATTTTTCTAGCAGCTTTTCCAAGATCTGGCCAAATTAGGTTAGGGGACTCAAGTAAACCCTTGGGAAAGTACTGTCAGCTATACTGTTGTCTCCTCCAAGTGTCAGGATGTTCCCAAGATGCAAAGATCATCTCTACTTTCTTTTTCCAAGGAGCATCTTTAAGGTCCACTACACTGAACTATGTATGAGAAGTGGGAATCCTACAAAGAAGAGTATATAGGTTGGGTACTACTGGATATCTATTCTGAACTATTTTATTTATGGCTCTTAGGTACTGGGTCAACCTGTGTGTTCCATTTGCTTTCGAAACTGATAAAATGGGGGTAACTGAAAGGAGATTTTAGGTTTCAAGTAGTCCATCAACCACTAGCTACAAGCCTTACCTGCCTTTGGCAGGTACTAGGAATTGCCTTACACATATTATCTCCCCTTCCTTTTTCAGCTGGACTTTAATGGGGGGGGAGGGGGGGAAGAAAGAGGAATACCATAACCCTTGCCTACTCCTATCCATCACCCATACAATAGAATCAATTTTGTTTTCATCTTAAGTTAGGGGATCTTTACAACTACTTGTTTGTAGTTTAATTCTACATCTAGTCATATTAGGTGATGGGTGTCAGAGGATTCTTCTCAGTATATTAATGTCCTTCTTAATGGGTTATTGTTTGGGATTATTTTTCCCTTTTTCTCCATTCTATCTTCTAATTACAATTCAGGATTATAGATAGCATGTCACTACTTAAATCCCCAATTTTCTTACCTTGCTCTGTGCACAAACTTCCATAGGTTGGCTGCTCCTTCCTTTTTCACTAGTTTAGTTAACCTTTTCAGAAAGCCAAATTCTCAAGATTCTAGGTTAAGGGGGAGAAGGATCACAACCAGACTATGAAGTCGATGAAAGTCAGCAGGGGCACCCATTTTGCTTTCAGGTGGTTGGTCTCTGATCTGATGCTTTTGATCCTGGACAAGCCACCAGGTTGTAAAAAATGCCATTATCTAGGATGAAAACAGAACTGGCTCCAGGATGAATGAAGTTAACACAGTTCTATTACATTCCTGCAGGAGGGTATACTGTCCACAAATAGACACATCTTACAGAAATGAGATCACACTTTTCATCATATCTGAGATACAGAGAGTCTCTCCTTCATTATTATCCTATTGGCTGGGAAATAGTGATATTAAAAGACTTCTCAGGCCCACTTACAATATACATTCCTTAACATGTCTTTCCCCCCATATATCACATGTTCAGAAAATGGATGTCCAACTCCACCCAAAGATGAAGAAGTTAATATTCATAAAGTAATTAATCACTTTGCTCTTGCTATAACCTTTACCTTTTACCCTACTTTCGTTTCCACACAGCTCTTAGCAGGTTAGGTCTAGCTCTAAACACAAGTTCAAGATATAGTATTAACAGATGTTCTCACTTGCATAGTTTTGTGGAAAATGCAAGATGTTCTATTTCATACAGATGAGAACTAAATATGTTATCTGCACATAAACTAATTCTCAAGGTCTTTACATTTTTAAGTTGGCATACTTAGAGAGAAATGAAAATGATTTTAACACAAGGTAAACCTAAGAGATTATAAATATTTAAAAAAAAATTCTTAAAGGTTCTTTAAAATTTATTTATGCAAATAAAAGGAAAAAAATTAACTTCGATGATTCATGCTATTTTTGTTTTTCCTAGAAAGTCCTTCAAATGGCATTTCACAAGTTTCCAAATTTTCCAATGTGTACTCTGAAGAGAGAAGAAATCGACCTTAGGTTGATTAAAAAAAAAAAAAAAAAAAAAAGTAAACCATGCATCTCCAATGAATCCCAAGAATTATGTCAAGCATCAACAAATTCCCTAATAGAAGTAATAGAAAATTCTCATTTTACTAAAAAGATTTTAAAAAGGCTCAAGTCTGGGATCTGAAGACCATGTACATGCCTAATTTTCAATGTCCCACGACATACTATCTATCTATGCAGAACCTAATTCCTACACATGGAACACTTTTAAGAATCGTAAAACCCTTTCCTCACAAAAACACCAAGGCACAATGCAAGTATCATCCCCATTTTACTAATCAAGAAATGGAGCCTCAGAGATGAAACATCTACCACAGTCTGACAACTCGGTAAGCATTTAAATGTCTAAGCAAGATCATATAGCTAGAAAGTATCTAAGATAACACTAAAAATTTAGTCACCTCTAAAAACCACTATCTCATGGAAATATCAATATTTTACAGCATTATTTAAAAAAAAAAAAAACTAATTTAGGACTTCTTTGCTAAGTTCTAATGCTAAAAATTTCATTACTACTTATGACATCACAACTGATTTTGGTAGGCAAGACTACAAAAGTAGTAAAAATATAGCTTCTGCTGAAGAAGGGATTCCTGATGGGTACATAAAAAAAAAGCAAAGATACAGATATGTATGTTTTTTGTATCAGAGGCAAAAATGGGAGTTTCAACGTATTAAGGCATGAATTCCTACTTCAAGAAGAAACTTAAAAAAGACATTTATGGGATCAAATTTTATAATCAACTCAGTACACAGCACAGTTAATTGCTGAATGAACATAAATGAAGGGGAAATAGAAAATGGCAATTGTAGTTTCCTCTAACTAATATTAATAATTTGCTATTAACATTGAATTAACATTCACTGACTGGGCTATAGAAGGTTTTTTGGAATGGAGGAACAAAAAAGAATATCTATACTTGAGATTGCTGATATTAAATATGTGTATTAATAAGTCACAATGCATATAAGCTATGCAAAGAAAGCAAAGCTACAGTTAAAAAAAATTTTCTGTTCCTGATTAGTTTTGCTTTCACTGAAAAACAACAAACAAAACCTATAGAAAACAAATTAAAAGAGATTCCATTCATACTAATGGATAAAACACAAATACAGTCTAAATAGAAGCTAAAACTGTAAAGAAAATCACCATTTTCTCAAAGCATTCAGACTCAAAATCTTGTTTTGGTGAAGTTTAATTGTTCTTGCAAATGTCTCTTTCGCAGATTTCCTGATCATTTCTTGTTCCACAGTCCTATATCTGGTTTTCTAACTTGTCACTCCATTTTCAGACTCTAACCTTTCTGGATGCCAATGGACCATCTGCCTGAAGTATCACTTTGAGGACTGTATTTTAAAATAAGTTTTAACCCTTTCATTAAAGTTCTGATCTGAAATTCAAAGATTCTCTATTATCTGGCTTCTATCCTACCTTTCCAGCTTCACTTCCCATTACCTCCTCTACATAAATCCTTAGTCAAATCATCCTACTTGAGGTCCTCCAAACTCATTTTTACCCTAACTTCTGCTATAGTTTCTACATCCAATTCTCCATCCCATAAAGCAACCTCATCTTTGCCTATTAAACAAAAGTACAACATCCATCCTCACTATTCTTTCAACAATACATCACAATTTACCTCAAAGGACTTCTGACTAAACATGAAAATCCATCACATAAGTCTTCTCTACTCCTTCCCCCATTCTAAACATATTCAAGATCATATACTCACCTCTGCAACAATCTTCAAAGATTCTGAAGTTCACCCAATCAACACTCTTTACAATAAAACTGCAAAATAATAATTTAGAGAAGTAAACTTAAACACTCATACCTCACAAAATTTTATGCTTCTAAAAGAGTTTAAAACCAACTAGGGATATTGGGAGAAGAGTGGTGTGAACGTTCTATAACTCAAAGCTTTTTAATTTTAGCCAATACAATTTAGTATATCTCTTTACATTAAAAAATTACTCAGTTATGGGAGAAAATATAACAAGTTTTTCCCCCCTAATTAAAGTTGAAAATCCAGTTCGATTTAAAGCTCGTCCCCAACTCAATCTCAGGTTTAAGACTTTAACAGCTACTGTTGTCCACTTAATATCTTATTAAGTTTAATCCAAAATTTTTTCATTTAACAAAGTCATCGCGGAACTGCTTAATAAATGGTTACCTCCTCAGACAATAGTTATGGAGGACTGTCAAAAACTATCTCCATTTTAAAAGCGAATCAGGGTTAAAATCGAAAAAGAATCACAGTGTGACCTTGGGCTAACAACTATTATGGCAAAGCGTAAAGGAGAATTACTGAATCCTGAGATCCAGGGCCTTCTTCGGATTCTCCAGCTTCCACACTAAAATGGAAACGCCCTCTTATCTAGGCAGGTTGGGCCTGGCAAAAATAACTTTTTTCATGTTTAAAAAAGTCAAATCACGGCCTCTGCAATCATGGTCGCAAAGCAACACGAGATGGGTGAGGGGTGTGTGGGACAGAGTCGAGCACACACCTCCTTTACTCGAGAGAAGGGACAACCCAGCTAGGGGAGAGGTAGCAAAACTCCACCCCCCCTTCTCCGGCGGGAGAGAAGGCCTAATTCCCTCCCTCCCCACCCCCTCCCTTTTCGTTCTCACAGCGAGGAACTTACTTCGTCGCGGCTGCCGCGAGGCCCCCTAACTTCCGGTGTGGTGCCGCTATAGCTGCGCCATCCCCTAACTCCCCCCCCCCTCAGTCAGGCAACCGCAGCCTTCAGTTGACCTTTGTGGGTGGAACCCAGATTTGTTCAGTCACTCACTGTGCTCTCACCCGGGACGGAAGGTGAACGCCTAGTCCACAAGAACGAATCAACCGGGTAAAGACTCCGCTCCTCTCCTCTCGAAGCTTAAAATGGGAAAGAGCTACCGCCACCGCTGCCGAGACAAAATGGCGCCGGGAACAGGATCTAGCGCAGGCGCCTTGTATAGCCCCTGCCCCGCCCCCGGTGCAAGCCCCTCTCCGCAGCTATGAGTTCCGTTTCCATGGGACACCTGCCGCCAATCGCCGCTCTGGGCCGCTCTTCCTGACCCCCGAGTTCACCAATCAGTGTTCACTCAAGCACATCCGGAGTCATCCTCACCAATCATTTTTCAGGATCTACTGACTCAATTCCCAATTCCTCCAATAATGTTTGTGTCTTCGCGTAGCCAATTATAAGTGGGAAATTTCCTACCTGCTGCTTTTCTTACCAATCAGTGCACTCAAGGCGTTACATCCAATCGGGACGGCGGGTAGCGAGCTCCAATGAGGAGCGCGGACGGGTGCTCCATCGTCATGAGGGACCAATAGGAGTTCGTGTAGGAGCGAGTCTGCTCAACAGCTTGTTATTTGGTGGATTGTGGCAGTAAATCGGGGCGAGCGGGGGACTGGGCGCAGGAACTGCCGCGGCGGCCAGGAGTGGTGCTGCCCGGACGGGGGCCCGCTGGGGTCAGTGTGGCTGGGGGGGATCGAGAGCTGACAGCGCGTACTTGAGCCGCAGTTGGTAGGTGGGGAGAAGAAGAGCGGGGGCTATTGAATGGGCGAAGCGGTAATAGCAGCTGGTGCTGCTGCCCGGAGTCCCGGTGCACTTAGAGGTTTGGGGGTGGGGGTGGGGACGGGGGCGGCGAAGGAGAAGCTTCAGCAGCGGGAACCGCTTCTGTCTGTTTTCTTTTCTTTTTCTTTCTTCCCACCCTATCTCCAGTTCCCGGGGTAAAATGGCTGTGGGGGTGGCCGCCCCGCTAAGTTTGCTCTGGCGGAGTGAGGAGCGGAGCTGCTCCCGGGAGAGGGGTCCCAACTGTGCGGTGCTTCTTCCTCGAATGGGTTCGGGGGCTGGACCAGAGGGATCGGGGTGGGGGCCTGAACGACCGGCGCCTCTAGGAGCGGCACAAAAAAAGTTGAGGCGGGTGAAGAGAGGAGGCAGTCGCTGCCACTGTGCGGTTCCCTTCTCCTCCCACACCCTGTCCCGGCTGCCTCCCTTCCTCTTCTCCACCTCCTCATTGCCCCCCACCCCTTCCTTTTACTCCCCTCCCCCTTTCTCTTTTTCTTGGACCGCGGGCGACTGTTGCCCCAATGGGACCCTTAGCCGCTTCTCCTCCCTGACATGGTGCAGAGCTGGGGGAGGCAGAGCAATGGCGCCGTGACACACCGCCGCCGCTGCCGCCGCCACCGCGGGCACCGGGGGGGAGGGGACGGGAGAGGAGGGAGGGGGGAGCGGCCGAGGAGCGGGCGAGGGGGGGGGGGCAGAGGCGGGAGAGAGAGAAAGCGGAGGGAGACACGGACCGTCCCGGAGATTGCCCCTCCGGGGGAGTCCCAAAAACAGAAACTGCTGCCCTGCCTCCCCCCCACCCCCTCCAGCACCGGCGGCACTCGGAGGAAGCCCCGACTTCACTTTCCCCAGTGGAAGTGGAAAGAAGGGCGGAGGCGGGGAAGTCCGCGGAGGGGAGGCATGAAAGCGGGTTTGGGGGCTTCTTCCGCCCCCCCCTCTTCCTTGGGCCTCTGCTTTTCCTCCCGGCCTGGGACAGCGAGGGCTGTGCCCCTCCCCGCTGAGGCTTGTTTACTCGGACGGCTCGTCGGGCTGTTGTTGGTTAACTGCACTTCTCTTTTCCTCCCTCACACATCCAGCGCTGCTGAAGACTTCTCTTTGAGCTGGAACCCCTTAGATCGCCCCCAAAAATGAAGGTAAACGGGATAATCATCCCTCCCACATACCCCTGGTGGCGAGGGGCCGGGCTGCCCCTTTTTTGGACGTCTTTACACCTTTCCTGCTCTTGAGCTATAGGTGGTGGGACTTTTTGTTTGGAGGATTAAAAAAAAATAATAATAATAATATATATATAATTTTTATACGTTTGTATATGTTTTCATTATATACATAATATAAAAACATTATTACTTTGTCAGTCATTGAGAGGAGTAGGGGGGAAATAGTACCTATTGAATGGAACTGGAAGAGATTAGTATGTATGAAGGGCAGTCCTTGTCGACCCCTTCCAAGGCCCTAGCATTCTAACTCTGTACAGACAGAATCTAACTCTGATCTGTTGTTCTTTGGGCGAGTATTTTTCTTTCAACACCAACGACAGCAGTCTTTGCAGAAGTTAAGCTTTTGTCCTATTTTTGAGTTTGAGGGGATTTTTGTTTTGTTTGTCCATTTCCCCATGAGCAAAGTGTGTGTGTGAACATGGAATGGTATATAGGAGTGGAGAGAGTTTCAACTTTTCTAGAACTTTAGAAATAATATGCATTACACACTTATATGAGGGCTGAATTAAAACAATGCTTAATGCTCAGTCCATATGGTAAATGTTATTAAACTCTTCTTAATGAAGAAGATTCTTCCAAAATAATTACAAGAATATTTTGAAGGACTATAGGAAAGAAATGGCATTTTGTGATGAGATAGTCTAAAATGTTCCTAATTGTATTTCTTTGCCAGTAGTTCTAAAATTTTATTAATTTATGTTCTTTTAAAATTGGTCAATTTTGTCAAATTCATGATTGATTTATTGATTTATCCATTTAGTAAGCCTTACCTTCCTAAATTCTTAAGCTTGCTATGATTTTGATCAGAAAGAAAAATAAGTAACAGCAAATTTTGAAAAATGTTCCAAATAGTTTGGGTCTTTAAAACTTTAGGAAGGTAAATAAAATTTAATAAGTGAATAAGGTAGCATGTATTAAATTAGAATGTTGTTTGGAGCAATACATTGGGTAAATACATTATTTTCCTACTTATAGTATACTGCATTAAAAATGTACATATAGTTTTGTGAGGAAGTTCAAAGCTTTCATAAAAGATTTGTATGTGTATAATAAGGAGATATCAGGTTCACATCAGAATTACAGTTTATATAGTAAAACAAAATATCTATTTCATTATATTTTTTGACACTTCAGCATGTTGAAATTAGATACTTCCTGAGGAAGCTTATTTTTTTTTACACCAACAATATTGATGCAAAAAACTTAGTGCTACAAAGTAAAAGCATGAGTTCATGTCACTGTTATCAGTTATTATGGCTTTTCCATTTCAATTTCAGCTTTTAAGCAGTGTTGACTAAATAACATTCTCAATTTTAAAATAGGCTGAATGATACTCATTTATTCACAATTGTAACATTGTGTTGTTACATGATAACTATTTGTTTAAAGTTATTAAACTGATTTGTTTGTATTGTTCATTTAATCATTTTAAGTTAGTGGTAAAATGTCAAAGAGGATTTAAATGTTTTGAGTCTTCAAAACAGTGAAAAGTTATATAGACCATTTTAAGCTTGAACTAAAGAACTCCTAAGATTAATATACTATATTCTCCTGAATTCTCAAACTTTTGGTATGTTGTAGTTTCTTTAACTCTTTAACATTGCACTCCCTTTTAATATTTTCCACTTATAAATTAAAGAGCATGTGATAATGGAGCATCATAGAAGTTTTTTGAAGACATCATTTTTATTATAACATTAGAACTACTGTTTAAAAATGGTTGAGTTTAGAGGTACTTAAAAAACATAAGTCTACAATATTCAGTGTAGAAAAGAATAAGCATGTTTTAAAATATTTTTGTTATTCTTGTGTAGATTTTACATATTTAGTCTTTGGGGGGAAAAAGTTACAGTCACATATTAACTTTATATATTCTCTTTACCAGGCAGCAGACGAGCCTGCCTACCTGACAGTGGGGACTGATGTCAGTGCCAAGTACCGAGGTGCCTTCTGTGAGGCAAAGATTAAGACTGTGAAAAGGCTGGTGAAAGTTAAGGTAGTGTTTCTGACATGTCAAAATTGTTAACATTTAGTTTTGGCACTCAAGATTAACAGAGGAGAGAACAGTTGTTTAAAATTATTAATTTTTTATTGACTGCCCATTTTATGTAAGATTCTGTGCTGTGCTAATTCTGTAATACATAGTAATGTCTTTAAAACCACAAGAGTGCATTGTTAAAAGTTTTAAAATGCAAAATGAGAAATTACAATTGCTTTATGTTTGATATAATGTTTTAAGTTTCATTCACTTTATTAGACATTGAGTTTTAGAATAGTTCATTTAGAAATCCTTGTGTTTTTTTTATTGTCATTTAAAATTATAATCTAGTTTGTGACAACATAATCACTTTAACAATCCATTTTGGTGCCACAAGTACAAATTTGTGATTTGAACAATGAACAAGAAAAGAAAAATAACACATTTTGATGAAAGAAGAAAAAAAGAGAGGAAGGATGGTGTATGCTTCCTGGAGGCAATTGCCCCTTCACTATTTAATGACTGTTACATGATAGGATATAAATTTGAGTTATGTGATCTACCTTTCAAATTTTTGCACAAACCATAGATGGAATCCCTAGGATACCATTTGGGAATATGTAGAACTGAGGAGTTAACTTTCTTTTTTTTTTTTCTTTTTTTTTTTTAGCTTTTTGTAAGATACATTTCTGTTTTTTAATACTTAACTATGTTGAAGTATTGCCACCTAGCTGTTTTTAAGAGACTTTTAATTTTTTATTCTTGTTTCTTAGTACTGAATGTTTGTTTTTGTTTTTGTTTTTTTGCAAATGAAGACTGTAATTGTTTTGATACTTATATTCTAAAAAAAAAAAAAAAAAGCATTTTATGGTTTGTTTTTTTTTTCCTCTATTTTGGTGATTCTTCTCAGCACTCTAATTTTTTTTGCTCTGTATATTTGTTTTGGTAAGAGCTTTTTTTTCAATAGTGGTATTTGTCTTGAAATTCCTCTCCTGGTTTTCTTGCATTTGTGAGCATTCCTTTTCAACCTTTTCACCTAGTTTTTCTTCTTTTTTCCTGCTTCTTAAAGTATGGGACTCTCCTGAGACTATTCTTAGTTTCTTCACTTCTCACTATACTTTTGTCTATGGTGATCTCTACTCCTATGACCTCAGTTATCACCTTTGTGCAGATGGTTTTTAATTTTGTATCTTTACACCTGGACTCCAGTTCTCCATTTCTAATTATTTGTTATCTCTTGCCCTTAATACCTACTTGTAGCTCCAATTTACTATATTCAAAACTGAACTCATTATTTCCTGGTCCTCACTTCCCTAACTCCATTAGTGACAACACTGCTCTCCTAGATACTTTTCAGTCATCTTGTATTTAATTTTTTACTTTTTCCTCTCCCTAAATCCTCACACGAAATAACTGGTCAACCTCTTGTAGTTTTTGTCATATGTCTTTCTTCTTCTTCAGTGATAATGCCAATACCCTTATTCAGTCCATCACTATTAGTGTTTTCAACACTTAAGTGATTTTTTTTTTTCATTCTCTTCACCCTAATTTATCCTTTTGACCATTGTCTGAGTAATCTTACTAATAATGTATGAGTCAAGTCAGGTTATTTCTGCTTAAAAAGACTTCAAGGGTTTCGAAAATTTAAAAATTAAAATACAAATTTCTTTCAGTGTTCTTGGCTTTCTTTTATGTGGCTTCAGCATATCTTTCCAGTTTTATTTCATATGATTCTCTTTCATACAATCAATATTCCTTCTGTGATAGCCATTTCATTTTATTTTACCCTGTCCTTTTCTAACTGTCTATTTGTTTAGGCTCTCACCTACTTCCTGCAGCTAGACTTCTTCCACATCCCTATTGAGATTCTTTTCTTCCTTCAACTCTCTGTATGGGTTCCTTTATTAAGTGTTTCCTTTCCCTCTAGCTATAAATGATCCTCTTTTCCTTAATCCCTTATCTCTCTCTGTTTAACTTTTCCTATACACTTCTAGTTCTAATACATTATAGATACTTGTGTATTATGTCCCCCTACTAAACTGTAAGCTTCTTAAGAGCAGGGACTTTGTAATTTTTTATTCTTCATTCAGTTTGTTGTGTATATTAGAGGATTTGAATTGAACAGTGCTAAAGTACATAACAAGTATGATTTTAGAGCTATATACATGGTATATCACAATTTCTATTATTATTGTTTCACAAGATAAAAAAAATGAAAAATTTTTAATTACTCTTTAGGTTTTATTTTCTTTATGATGCAGGCCAAAACCTTTGCTTGGTTGATAAATGAAAAAGCATTTTAAAACATTGGAATGATTAATGTATGTTTCAAATGAATATTGTCATAATAATTATCATTATTGTAAAAGTAAAAAAATTATTTTGCAAAATTCTTTCAGGTAATCCTGAAACAGGATAACTCTACACAATTAGTGCAAGATGATCAAGTAAAAGGACCATTAAGAGTATGTATGCAGTATAATTTAGATAATACTTTAAATTGCAAGGTTTAAACTTTGTGGCATACTGGGTTTCATTTTTGTAAAAAGGGTTGGAAAATTATCAGATTTTTTTTAATATGAGTGTTAAGTCATGAGACATAATTCTGTCCTGTCTGTTCAATAAAGGGGCAGCTTAGTGTCAGAAATTGAGTGCTGGAGATAGAACCAGGAAGACCCAAACACTAATCATGCCACTATCACCTGCTAGCTGTGTGATCCTGGGCAAATGACTTAATTCTCTCAGCTTCAGTTTCTCTATCAATTTACTGAATTAATAATAACACTCACCTCAAGGGCTACATGCAGGATTGAATGAGATAATATATGCAAAAGCACTTTGCATTCTTAAAGCACTATATAAATCTTTATTATAATTATTAAAGGAATCCATTGACTCAAACAAATAAAGATCAAATGGAATATTAGAATTTTTTTTAAATATAAATTGTATTCTCAAATGACTATATCCTTAAGGATACTAAATGACATTTTAAGGAAAGAATAATTTTAGGTGTGTTGTTCTCCTGGATTTTTATCTCTTTAAAGGTTTTTGTTGTTGCAGTAATGGAAAGAGTGGCAAGTCAAGTCTTTGAAAAACTTACACATACATAAACATTTACATATTAGTATTGAATCTTATGGGGTGATAATATATTTAGGAAAATATATTGTCTTGACTAAGATGTTTGGAAGAAATCCTGTTTGTTTTAATGATTTATTCATTTAATGTTTGTTACGACCTTTGACTTATGTTAATAAGGAACATCCTTATTAGCCAAAAAAGTAATTAAGGCATAATAATCTTTTTTCAATGGTTTGATATGTAAAGGACTGGATGCTGTCTGCTTAAGTCAGTTTATCCTTCTGCCTCTTGGTGGAGCAGAATGTAAAAACAATCTCTTATTGCCTTACTTATCTTCCCTTTGATCTCCAAGAAGTTTAAAAACTGTTTTTGGCTACTTGTTTTGTTGTTTCACAGATGTTTTATTTAGAAATTTATTGAACAATGTAATGTAGGAGCAAAGACATGGGACTAGAAGCCAGTAGACTATATTCTAGTCCGGGCTCTAGCTTATAAAATACATGAACCATAAGTTTCCTCATTTGCTTTAACAGTGTTGTGAAGATGAAGTGAGATAATTTGAATAGTACATAAGTATTAGTGAAATTATTATTTAAAAGTATGATTTCCTTTCCTGAAGACTTTCATATTTGGGGTATGTTGAAAAGGTAAAGGCAATGTTTAAATTTGAAGATTTGTAATGTTTGGCTTTTGGGGTTTAGGTTGGAGCAATTGTGGAAACTAAAACATCTGATGGATCCTTTCAGGAAGCTATTATCAGTAAATTGACAGATGCCAGTTGGTATACTGTAGGTAAGTAATTATGTTAATTCATGTGGATTTGGATTTTGGGGTATAGTTCAATTTCCTAAGTCTAGTTAACTAACTTGTCATTAAAGTTGTATATTGATGTCTGCTAGGTATGCTAAGAATATATTTGATTAAAAGTTTATTGATAAATGGAGGTGGCCTTTGAGGAACATATATCCTTGACAATATGAAAGTATTATTCCATCCAAGAGTAAGATAAAAACAGGAATGTAGGGGTTTTTTTTTCTTTTAATTATCTTCATTTTTCCCTCCAAGGAAGTTGTATTAAATATATGGTGAAAATTCACATTATTAAAGTATTTCCCATTTATTTTTCATGTAATTAAAAGTGACCTTAATTTTCTTTATTTATGGTGGTACCAATTTTTCACAAGACTAATAGAAGCTGGGCCTTATTTTGCTTAAATTGGCTAATGTGGATGTCTTGGATCAGTGTAGTTAGGAGATTTATCAGTGTAAGTAAAGATATAATATTGATATTGAAGTTATTTTTTTCAGAGAAAAGTGTGGTTTACAGATTTCTAATTTTATTACACTATGATGCTTAGCATTTTTATTCTTTTGATTTTTCTTATTCTCTAGTTCTATACTCAAAGTAGATCGTAAATATTTGTTGTGTTTCATTACTGTAGTATTTGTTGTGATAAATAAAAATTGTTGGGTTCACAATGAGCTCCCAAAGTTAAATTTAAATAATATTTGCCTTCAAATATTGAAAATAATGCCATTTTAATTAACATTTTTGATGGGTAAATCAATCTGCAAGCATTTATTATTATTATGTGCCAGGTACCATTTTAATTAACATTTTTGATAGGAAAATCAATCGACAAGCATTTATTTTAGCATTATTATGTGACAGGAATTTCACCACAATAAAAGTTTTTGTCTTCAAATAGCTTACACTCTGCAGGGAGGCAGATCACAAAACTAAAATCTATAAATAAATGCAAATATATATACAAAATAATATCAGGGGACACTAGTATTTGGCCTCTTGCATGAGGTGCTATTTGAATTGACCTCCTGTGAAGAAAGCTCAGTATTCTGAAAGGCAGAGATGAGGAGGAAGTTCATTCCCAGGAGGTACAACAACCTGTACAAAGGTTCAGAAGTCAAGAGTGTACATTATGTAAGAAGATGTGCCTAAGAATGGGGCATTTTGATAGGGTAATAATCCGTAATGAATCCTGGCATATAAGCTGCAGCCAGATTATAAAGGGCTTCAGATTTGAAACAGAGAAGCTCATATTTTATTTTATAAGCAGTAGTGAATCACAATATTCTTGAGCGGGAGAGTGACATGGATAGACCTATGTCTTTGGAATCATTTTGGTAGATATTCGAGGACAGTGACACACTTGAGGCAATGAGAACAATTGGAAATAATCTAGAGGTAACGAGTGCCTGGACTGGTAGTTGTATGAATGGAGAAAGAGATGCCAGGGATGTGAAAGAAACAAGGAATAAGACTTAGGTAACCAATTGAATATGTGGGGCAGGGAGAACGGGGTGATAGACATTATTCCTAAACTTTCAATCTGGGTGATGTGGAGGATGGTGGTTACCTTGATAAAAATAGAACATTTAGGTGGGATGGGAATTTGTGTGTTCTGTAAAGCTTATGCACAACACTTAAAATTATCAATAAGTCTTGTGCCTCAGAGCCAGTGTTTTGTTTTAGGTTGAATGTCTTCATTTTTTGGTTTCTACTTTTGGCATTTTTAGCACAGGTGAGTGAATAAAAATGTTGCAGTTTTCTTGAGGGTGGGTGGTTGGACAACAGGATCTTTTCAAATTATGAAAAACATTTAATCTTTTAAAAGTAGGGTTATAAAATTATTGATCTTTTAAGTTTCTTTAAAATATTTGCTTCCCTGTTGTTGGTGAAATCTTGATGACTTCGCTTCATGATTATGCATTCTTTTGTTGTTCTTGTGTCCCTTGTAGAATCACTTTTATTTGTTAGGACTTTTTTTCTCCAACTTTTTTTCTTCTGCTTTGGAAGTTATTATTGTCTGTTTTGGCAATGAACACTTTGAGCAACATGATCTTCTACTACTTTTGGAGTGCAGTAGAAACTCCCAGCAAGCTTATGACATTTTATTTTGATGGGTTTTAATATAACGCTTAATAGCACATTTGCCTACTTATGTGAATTTTGCTAATGGAATATTCCTCATACTTCTGGAAGAGTACTCTTTTGCTCCTTGAATGTTTCTGAAATTCGATCCATTTGGTACATAAGTATCAATATTATTGGTAGAGCACATGATATATTTTCATTAATGCTGCATATTTGCAGATTACAAAAACAAGAATTACAGAAAAATGAAACATGTAGATGTGTGTATTATCTAGGAGCATTAAATTGAGTAAATTATGGTAAGGTTTACTAGTTAGTATCTCAGAAAATTATTAGTCTTTATTTCCTTTTCAGTATAATAGCAATGTTTTGACATCTATATAAACAGTATTGAATAGGAATCATTCAACATTTGTTCTTTGCCAATCGGATATTAAGCATTCTGCTAAGCAATGAGATGAGTGACTATAGCTGGGAATATATACCATTTACATGTGACTAATCATAATAGTAGCTCTCATAAATTTCTTTAAGATCAGCAGTGCTCTACATACACTTTCTTATTTGATTCTTACAGCAACCTGTGAAATAGGTGTTCTAAATCACATTTTGTAGATGAAGTTGAGAATCAGAAAGAGTGAGTACCAAGGGTCACACAGCTGTTAAGTATTTAAGATAGTATTCAAATTTAGGTGTTTGGAAGATTTCTGAATTTACAGTTCATAAATCTATCCACTGTCACACAATCTCTTAGAAAAAAAAATACTTAAGGATATTTTAAAAGCTTTAATTTGTCAATGTGAGTTTTCTCTTTAATACAGTACTTTATACATAGTAGGCACTCAAAAATAAATTGCTTTTTTTTTTTTTTTTTTTTTTAAATGACGATGCTTGCTATATCAAGTTCTGGTTCATTTCAGAGTCTCTTAGAAGCTATCATTTTCCATCCTGTGTGCAAGTGACATGCATTTGGACAACCTATAAAGAACTTATTTATTGGTCTGTCTTTCTGGGACAGGCAGTGCAGATGAATGGCAAATTCAGCTCACAGTTGAATAGCAGGAGGAGAGCAGGCTGGATTGTTTCAGAAAATAGCATATCTTCACTAATAACCCCAAACTTCCTCTGGAAATAAAGGGCCTACCTTTTTTAAAAATGTCATTCTGTCAGTATTGCTTATGGTCACAAGACATGGAATAAAAATCTCCAGTGAATTAAAATACTTTACATAGGACAATAAAGAAGACTATTACATTTATGAATATGCTACAGTATAGAATCAATGTGGAAATTCGTGAAAAATATGAGTAAAAGATTTGTCATCAAGGAAATATATAATAAGAAAAGATAGGCAAGGGATGGCAGAGAACCACAGTGGTCTACTACTTCATAGTGCAGAATAAAGCAAGGAAGGAAGACCCCTTTTGTGGACTTATATGAAGACTATAGTCACATGTGACAGGCTTGATCGTGTTGTGATAGGAGGGAATTCTTAAATAGATGAGGTCCCCAATCTGTGTGAATATGTGCCTAATGGTACTTGTTGAAATACTGAGTTCTATTCTTGACATTTTCATTTGAATTTGATTCTTAACGTAATATTATAGAGGAATCAGGAAAAAAAATGTTATGTATCTAAAATCCTCTTTATAAGCCTATTAAACACTTTAAAAAACACTTTCATATTATTGGTATAGTTTTTTAGTGTTCCTAATTATTAATGACCCAAAGTTGCATATAAAACAGTATGCAATATCTTTTTAGGAAGTACTGATGTTACTGTCAATAAATACTGTTAAAAGATTTTCAATCAACCCTTGTTAGAAAGTCTGTGCACTTAACTATATTCTCTTTCTCTCTCTCCCTCTCTCTTCTCCCCCCTTCCTTCCTTCCCTCTCTTCTTCTTATCCCTTCTTTCCTGACTAACATTGACTTGTGGAGTACCTCAAACAATTTGAACAAAGATATCAAATTATCATTTAGCAATTAATTATCATAATACAGATGAGAAATCTGACATGTAGAAAATTATTTCTGTTTTCAGAAATGCACAATGCACTGTGATTAGAGCTCATAATGGAGATCTCCTTAGTGCCAGTCATTGATTTCATTCAGTAAACATGCATTAGATACCTGCTTTGTGCAAGGTATTGTAGTGGAACAGTCTCTCCTAAGGATCTTAGAGCATAAAAGGAGGAAAGATGACTAAAAAATGACTGATACAGAATTAAACAAGATAAATGTAAAAGGAATGCTGTAACAAATTTTGAGGAGAGAGAGATGGTTTTCTGGCTTTAAAAACAAAAGGAAATTGGGTACAGAAAAGAGGAAAGGGAAGACTCATTTCTGAGAATAGGATTAGGAAGATGCAAGCAAATGGGTTCTCTAGTAAATGAATGACTTGATTGATCTTAGGAATAGAAGCATATTGATATTTGAATGGCTAAAGCTTCATCCAGCAACAACATCATTTTGCTCATATTCCTTTTCAGTCTCCAGCACTTAGTGAAAGAAAAAAATAGGAAATCTCACTAAAAAGCAGTATCTACATATAAATGTTTCTCTGATTTTTTTAATTTCTTCATTTCTTTAAATGAAGTGGTAATAAGTTATTCAAAACATTAAAAGAATAAAAATAACTAGATAATGTATTACTAATGTTTTTAGGCAGTTTTGATGAAGAAATAGAAACCATTTAAACACAGTAAAATACAGAACTTAATAATATGCCTTATTATCGCATGTATTTGAGTATGCTGTGGGTAAATAGTATAGAAAATAGTATATTTAGTATAGTATACTAATACTGCACATAGTATAGTAAATAATATAGTATACATATTATTATATACACTAATATATATAGTATTAGGAAATAGTAAAATATTGATAAATCACAGTTACATTAACAGTTAATATTAGTGTTAGTTACCTTTGTTCTCTGATGTTAGAATTATGTATATTTAGCCTCTGTGTGCTAATATCTGTTACTTGATATAATGAGGAACCAGTCTGATTAAGAAATAGTAACAAAAGATTAGAATGAGATATATTTAGTGTAAAAATTATTTTAAGCATAATTTAGTCATGTATTGGTCTCATGTCATCATGTGCCTCCCCTCATCATTTCATTATTTTGAATATCAGTTACCATTGTGCTATAGATTAATAGAAATTCTTGCAAGTAGAATACTGAATAAGAAATATTACCTCAGAATATAGTTGTAGTATGTCTTCAGACTAATATATTGCTAGGCATATTAATGCATGCTTATAATCTCTAATTCTGAGGAACCTGATGCTGATGAAGTGCTGGAATTTGGGAATTCTGAACTGTCCTAGGGCTAAAACATATTGGGTTTCCTTTAAGTCCAGCCAAAACAGTGAGTTCCTGGGAGCAAGAAGTCACCAGGCTGCCTAATGAGGGGTGAACCAATCCAGACTGAAAAAATGGAGCAGGTTAAAAGCATTCCTGTTGATTTGTATTGGAGATGAGCTCCATTAAGTGACCATTGCATTTTCATTCTAGGTGAGATAGACCCAGTTTTAAATCAATGAAGGAATGAATGAATAACAGAACAATCACTAGATAAGAGAATCTCTTCCAAACCCAGTGCTAGTGTATGAGTTTTAATTTATAGAAATACTAGGAACTATTTAGCAGTCTTCCTCATAAAAGTAAAATATGACACATATTACAATGAAATTCTATGTCAAGAAAAAGATTTTTATTCTTCAGTCATAGTCTACTTGTTGCAAGAGTAGGGAATGTCCAACCCATGAACTATATGTTTAAGGCCCACAGAATCATTTGGTCTCACCTTGCCAAAGCAACAGCAGGTGATAGTAATCTCCCCTGCTTGAGTTCTTTAAGCTGATAATTTTGCAAATGATGTTATAAATACCCAAGTGGCCCTTGGCAGAAAAAAAAGGTTCCCCAACCCTAACTTATTGGGACTAGCAAATGAAATTCTAGTGTACCTGACATAGCTCTTTTTAGTATGCTGTGAAAGGTATCTGTCCATTAGTTTAGAAGCCAACAAGATCAATTAATACATATTCTTTTATTTTAAATATTATTTAATTATTGAGAATATCTAATTGGACATTTTGTAACTATGCTACAGAAAGGCCTTGAATTTAGTCTCATTTTTTGTTGTTGGGCTTTTTGTTTTTTTTCCCCAATCATGTCTGACTCTTCGTGACCTCATTTGGGATTTTCTTGTCAAAAATACTGAAGTAGTTTGTCATTTTACAGATGAGGAGATTGATACTAAAAGGGTTAAATGACTTGCCCGGTGTCATACTAAACAAGTTTTCCTTGAAATCTGGGTGCTCTATCCACTGTGCGCAACCAACCTGCTCCTCTGCGCCCCCTAGCTGTCCCTTTTAGGAAGTTGTGTTTTGTCGAAGGTCACCTGAGAAGATAGAGAACTAGGACTAGAAACCTTGTTTCCAGTCTCTTGAGCTATTTTTCCTCTACTATAACACATAATAATACAAAATTGCTGAGTTTTTGTCATAATTGAAAGAAAAAAACCCAGTTTTTAATGTATGATTTATTGTCTTTCTAGCTGCTTTAACCCCTTCTGAGTTAAAGAAAATTATACTGCATGAAATGTCTATAAATTGTATTTAAATTTATGTATCAATTTATATTTTGATTTGTCTTCTTCACTATTTAGCTGTTTTTCTGAGTTATACATTTTTGTTCTAACTTTTCTCATTTATTTCTGATTCCCCCCTTTAATTCATCATTTCTATGGATCTGTAATCTCAGTGATATGAATACTTTCTCAGGTGGTACAAATTGTTTCTTGCTTGGAGGGATGGGGCAAGGGATGATGAATTTGAGTAATCTATTTAGTCACCTGAGTTACTATAACTGATATTATTTTATAGTTATGTTAAAGTAGATTTTTTAGCCTTTTTTTTTAAACTTTTGCCAGAATTAGAAGTAATAGCATTAACTTGCTTTCTTTATCTTGTGTGTCTATATATATATGAATTCTAATCATAGGTGAATGAATATTCACATAAAAATTCTCTGTTAAATTTCCCATAAGCTATTATTACAATAATTCTGTTGTTACACTTATTTATAAAATTATAATTTAATAGAGATGGATTTTTAAATAACTGCCATTTATTAGTCTTACAAACCCATATAAGGTGCTCTCTGTTATACTGTTTCTACTTTAGTACTTCACTCTTTGAAATTCTTCAAAGAATTTCTTTGATGTTCCTCCATTGAGCTAGATTATTATTTTTAAATTTTATTTTATTTTTAAAAAATAGAATAAGAAAAAAGAAAAACAGAAAAGGAATACTAAACAAGGTAAAACAAAAGAGAACATTGTCATGTGCCCAGCAGAACATCATCGAAGATTCAAAATATATAACAACAGATTACCAATTCAAGAAAGTATATATATTATAAGAATTTATATTTGTGAATGTCCATCTTTTCTTTTCTTCCTTGTAAATTGTTCCTTTGTTCTCTGTTGCACTTTTTGGACTTTAATTCTTTTTTTTCCTTTCATCCCCAAGTAAGCTGTAGTTAAGAAAAAATATGTTTTTATATATGCATATATAGAGAGATGCGCACACACACAACCTCTCACATACTCCCTCCCCCTTCCTATCCCTGTTGTCTCTGCTTTAATTTTGCTTCTTAACTTATCTTGCTGTTACTTAACCTCCTCCCTTCCCTAGGATCCCCTTTTGTGTTCTTCCTCCACCTTTTGTTTTCCCCTCTACCCATCTCTCCCTCCCTTATTTTTTAATAGATTTTAGAGGGTGCTATATCCTTCGTGGAGTATATATAGTTGCCTATTTAATCCATTCTCGATGTGAGTGAATTTTTCAGAACTATGAGCTTCCTCCCCCCTCTAATGCCTCAGTCTTTTCTTCCTCTGCACCTCATTTGTATAATATAATTACTATTTTTACCTTAACTCTGCCCCAATCTTTCTTTTGTTTTATCCTATTGTTGATGTCAATGTTAAACATGGTATACATTTCCCATGTTAAAAAAAAAATCACAATTTGTCCATGTTGAGTTCTTTGAAATTGATCTTTGACATTGGCTCTTATAGGTCAGATTTTCTATTAAGTTCAGGTATGATTGATAGAAAGTCCTGAAAATCTGCAAGTTTGAACGTCCCATTTTTTCTCATTCGTTTTTATAGATAATTTTGTTGGATATAATATTTTTGGCCGCAGGCCTAGTTCCTTTGGTTGTTGATAATTATAATTCTAGGACCTGCACTCTTTTATTGGGGCTACTGATAAATCCTGTACAGTTTTGAGTTAGATTATTTTTGTTATTGTTCATTGAAACATTGAAACGTTTTAGTTGTACCTGACTTTTTGTGACACCATTTAGAGTTTTCTTTGCAGAGATACTGGAGAGGTTTGCTATATTCTTTTCCAGCTTATTTTATGAATGAGGAACTGAGATAGACTGTGTAGAGTGACTTGCCCAGAGTCACACATCTAGTGTCTGCTTTGCACTCAGGTTTTCTTGAAGCTAGGTCCATTATTCTATCTATTGAGCCATCTAGCTATGTCATAGATTATTTTAGCAGTCAGAAAGCATTTATTAAGCATGTGCCAGGCATTTTCTAAGTTCTAGGAATACAAAAATAAAAGTAAATCTTCCCTACCATCACAGAATTTCCATTCTAGTGAAGATGTAACTATTCAAGCATATGCAATAGATAGAAAGATAGATATGTGTGTAGTAGATATAAGGTAACTTTAGTGTGAAAATATATGATTTTTGAGATTTATATCAAAAATTTAATCACTAATCTGTTGATGAATTCATTTGAATTTAGTTTTGATTATTAGAAAAGTTATATAAGTTAAAAGCTGGGAGCATATGACAAAGCTTTTCCTGTTAGATAGTAAGACCTTTTACAGCCTATAGTATGCTGACATAGCCTTTAGAAATCCAGGGTCATGTCAATGCCATACTTGTGAAGTTCTAGCAAATGTAATATGTTGCAAAGTATTATTCAAATCTACTATTCAATAAGTGTTTGTTGAAAGCTTTTTTTTCTTTAGAAGAGATGTGTTTAGTTAAGATTGCGATTCTAGTAAAACATTTCCAAAGATTGGAAATTTTAGCTTTATTTTTTCAAAATATAGAGAGATTAACAAATTTTACATTTATTAAAGGTAACATAAACTTCAGTAATATGATACTTATCATCCTTGGCCATTGAGTCTCATGCTTTCAATGCTTAGGATCCTAGAATTTAGAGCTGGAAGAGAGACCTTAGAGATAATCTTGCTCATCCTCATACAGATGAAAAAATTGAGGCCACAGTGAAGTGATTTACTCAGGGTCACATTTGTAGGCACAACCCAACTGTTAACTAAAAGCCAGTGATTTGAACTCCATGTTCCTTGCTTCTTCCCAATGCATCATTCTGATTTGCACCAATTCTCTGGGAAAAAAGTTATTCTGTGAAGTCAGCTACATGAATAAATTTCATAAATCATATAATTCAACATCAGTGTTATTGCCAAGTTACACGTGTGCTCAGCTTCAGAAAACAAAAATACTTCATTATACAACTACCATTTGTGTGATTGCAGTTGGATATACAGGACAAACCATAGGCAAGTTGTGTGATCTGTAAAGTTTTCATCAGTGATAACTTCCTTTGTACCACCAACACCATCACTTTCTTCTGCTTTTCTGATCTGCTGATTCTATTCTTACCCTCCTATTAAAACATTCTTTCAAAAATAGAGGGTGGAATAAATGATGTCTGTGGGATTCCCCCAGACCTTAATTTTGTTGAAAACAGAAGTAAATCTGGTATTTTCTCCTTTGTTACTAGTTGATTCATTGTATTTTAATGTAAATGAGTCAGAGAGTTTTTGTTTTGTTTTGGTTTTTTTGGATGTATAAGGAACTTTGAAGGCAGAGTTAAACTCATGTTTTAAAGATAGATGAGTAAAGAGTTAGGAATGGGGATCAGAAGAGATGGACATTCCTCTTCCTTTCCTTCTTCCTTATCCCCTTCCAAACATACAAAGTCTAATGCTATCCTGGGAAGAGAAATAGAAACCTTTTAGGGCTTTGCTTTTTCTGATGCTGTTGGGGAAGAGTTTAAAAAAAAAAATGATCCAGTGGCTTTTTCAGGGAGCCAGAACACAAATGTACAGATAGCCTTTCTTTGTTCTTTCCTTCTATGTGCTTTTTTTTTTTTTTTTTTAAACCCTCTCCCTGTTTTACCATAAATTCTGTTCCCCTATAATCTAAACCATTGCTTTCTTCCCCTGCCATAATACTGCCAGGTGTACATTTTATGTTAATTTAAATAGCTTTTAATAGCCTTTTTATACTATAACACCATTTCAGATTCTTGGAAATGCATCCCTTTGCATCTCTTTCTAATAACAATGTTTCTGACAGTTTGTCATTAAAGTATTTGTTACAGATATTTAAGGAGTTAACTGAAATAATATTTGTATATAGATGTTTTGGCAAGAAATTTCAGTTATCTTGAATTTTGAGACTTTATTGAATTAATAATGAAATTAATAGAGAAAAAAGAATTATATTTAGACTTGTTCATATTCCTATCCCCTCTGATCTCCTACTAATAGTGTCAGTCATGGAGAATATGAACCTATCAGTGTATGTACTTCTCTATACATATATAATTTAATTCTTTAGTATGTACAGAGAAGTAGATACACTGATAGGTTCACATGTTTTCAAGATTTATCTAGTCCCAGTCACTACTTAAACACATACACACACATTCTTAGAACATAAATTTCCTTATAATAATTGTTGCATTAGAAGTACAATTGTATAGAGTGCTATTAATTAACCCCATGGATCAGTGATTTAAAAATATAAGCAACATAATAATATAAGTATTATATATATATATATATATATATATATATATATATATGTATATGTATGTATATACATATATATACTTTCTTATAAATAATATAAGGAAACATGTTTGAAATAAATGTTAAAGAAATTGGATTCTCTTTGGTACTTTTCTAGAATAAAAACTAGAGAAATCTAGAAAAACTAGAGAAATAAAAGTTTTACACTTTTTTGTGTTAGTATTTAGAGAATATTTAATTTTGGGTTCATTGACAATGCATCTAGAAACATTCTCCTTTGAATCTGTTAAGATGGATTTAATGCAGTAGGTGCACCTGGGTTCAAATACAACTCTGCCACTTAACTACCTGTGTGATATTAGATAAATCACTTTACCTCATTAAGATCTAGAGATAGTCTAGCCCCCACTCCCTCATTTTTCAGATGACCTCAGCAGTCCCTTAGAAAACCTCTGATACTCTTGTGTTTTATTTAAACGCATTGTTTATTACATTTGAAGTATAGCTCCTCCCCTATCCTCCAAAAAAGTATTAGATGTGTTTAGTTTAAAAAAATAAAAGCAAAAGGAAACATGATTAAGATAAATATTAAAGAAAGGCTTCTCTTGGGTACTTTCCTGTAATAAAAATTATAGGAATCTTAAGGTTTGCTTTTGGCTGGCAAGGACATTTTTGTTTTTTTTTTTAAACTTGGCAAATAACTTCCAATGGTGTAGGCTGTAATCTAATCAAAGTTCAGTATATTTTGCTTCTTGAAGAGAAAAGATGATATATTCATCATGGGGGGAAAAAAAAACAGGCATTTTAGGTATAATGGAAAGAACATTGGACTTTGTCAGAGATAAATTTTAGGTTCTAATTCTGGGTCTGCCACTACTCATCAGATAAGTCACTAGACCATTCTGGGCCTTAGTTTCATATTTTCCAAACTGAGAAGGTTAGACTAAAAGATTTCTGAAAACATCTTTTCCAGCTTTAAATCAGTGATCCCATAAATAGTTTTAGATGCTAAGATATCAGAAGCATTCATTTACCTGTTTTATTGTATAGTTCAGCAGTTGACCAATGCTTGAATAATTATGCATATTTATTGTCTGTAGTAAAGAAAAACAACCCCCCTTCCCCTTTATAATGTCCTAATACTGGATAATTAGGTGTCTTCTGAGAATCTTGCATCTTTTAAAATGAACTGTTTTTGTCCCATTGTGATTCAAAATAGGACACTTGAATTAATTAAATATGGTACCCTTTGATCTCAGCTACAATGAGAGGTAGTCATTTCTGTGAGAAAAAGAATGTTAAAATTTAAACACCGTAAATCAAGGGGTTATCTTGAGTAGTAAAAATCTTTTAAATTTTCTCATAAAAATACTATAACATTACATTCTGTTCATCATGGAAAGAGCCAGTTTTTGTTTAATAGAAATGGACCTTTACAAAGATCTCTTGCAGCATAAGTCTGTATGTAAAGTGGGAATTGTCTATATTGTGCTTGTCTTGGAGCCCTGAAAACCTGGATTCAAATGCCACTTTGTTTACTAGTTATACAACTGAGAATGCCCCTTAAATTTTCTAATTCTTAGCTTTCTCATCTAAAAAATGTGTATGATACCTATAATATTGGTAATACAGGGCTGAGGCTTAAGATAGTGGCTATAAATATTTTAAAAAAAACATGTGAAGGTTTTCATAATAATTCATAATTATAAACTTATGATGGTTATTTTTCAGCATTAAAAATTTTAAACATTGACTTATGTGGTTTACCTTTTTTTTTTTTTTTTTTTTTATATATATATATATTTTATAATATTATCCCTTGTATTCATTTTTCCAAATTACCCCCCCCTCCCTCTATTCCCTCCCCCCGACGACAGGCAATACCACACATTTTACATGTGTTACAATATAGTCTAGGTACAATACATGTGTGTGAATATCATTTTCTTGTTGCACAATAAACATTAGAATCCGAAGGTACATGCAACCTGGGCAGACAGATATTAGTGCTAACAATTTACATTCCCCTCCCAGTGTTTCTTCTCTGGGTGTAGCTACCTCTGTCCATCATTGATCAACTGGAAGTGAGTTGGCTCTTCTTTATGTTGAAGATTTCCACTTCCATTGTGGTTTACCTTTTTATAAAATATGATAATATAGCATCTCTAGCCCTACTTTAGTGCCTTCTTATGTCATGAATAAGACTCTGTGATCTTATCAGAGTTTGCCTTTTGATAGCATAGTTTTCAGTTGAAAAGGCTTTGAACATGGGTTTAGGGACAGGCCTGTGTTACTTTAGTCTATCACCTGAGAATCAGCTTGACTAGGTACAAAGAACATAGGAAGGTTGGATATCAGGTAAAGATTTAAAGTAGGATAGGGAGTACAATAATTCATAAAGATTATCTACTAATCTGTCTTGAACTATCACAGTGATGAAATTATGGGTCATTTAAGTATTTAAATAAACAAAGTATTTAAATAAACAATGAAATTATATATCTTTTCCCCAAACATTATATTTATTTGTTATTGAAAATATAGCTGTTATAATCACAAAATTAGGGTGTTTCCTCTCTCCATCCTTTTCTTATTTTGCCTTATTTTCAAATGATAATAATTCTAAGTAATTTAAAGATTTACCAAGTTGATCAAAACTAGTTATTGCCATTAGTACTTCATGATTTCTCAGATTGATTGCTTGGCAATTCCTAAATTGTAATTTAATATAAAATATATTCTTTTCTGCTATAGACTTTTGTGTAATAAACTTGAAAAGGTATGTTGGAGCCAGGAGAGTTTGTTCTATCCGAGAGTTAACTGGAAGTTTATTGGGAGTTAACTTTTAGAATTGACATGGTCATATCTATATTTTATAAAAATCCTGGCAACAATGTGGAGAATGAATTAAAGAAGGGAGATGCCAAGAGACTAACCAGAAAATTTTCTCAAGTAATTCAGGGAAAAGATGATGAAAGCCTGATGTAGAATGTTGGCTGTGTGAATTAAATGGAGAAATGTGTGAAATATCGTCATGGACATAGAATTGACAAAAACTGGCACTTGATTGGGTGTGTAAGGTAAGTTAGACTGAAGAGTCAAGCATGATTTGGGTTGTAAATCTGAGTGATTAGAAGGATGGTAGTACCTTCAATAAAAATAAGGAAATTCAGAAGAGAGAAGAGTTTATTATAAAAAAGATAGTAAGTTTGTGTTTGAAATGTCTGTGCTATGTCCAATTGAAAATTTACAATAGGCATTTGATGATTTGAGACTAATGGTCAGGAAAGAGACTAGAGTTAGGTTAGAAATTCATCTGCATAGATGATAATGTGGGAATTAGTGAGAGAAGAGGAGGCTTAGAACAGACTTAGATTATACCCGTTATTATGGAGCATGGTATGAATAATCTGTCAAAGGAAATTGAGAAGGATTGGCCAGATGAGAGCCAAGAGACAATGTTACAGAAATCCAGGAAGGAGAAAGTATTGTTGAAACATTGTCAAATGCTGTAAAGTAGTTATAAAGAATTAGTTAACATTGGACATTGCAGTTTCTGTTATTGATAACAATAGAAGCCACATTGGAAAAAGTTGAGAATTTATTGGAGAGGCATGAAAACTACACAAGCTTCTCCCAGAGTTTGGTTCTCGAAGAAAGTAGGGGAATGATAGAAGAAGAGAAAAATAGAGGGGAGGAAGGAAAGGAGAAAATTGCTTGCACATGTATGCACACATGCAAGTACACACATGGTGCATGCTATGGTTTGAGATGATGACAATGTCAGATATTTTATAAAACTTTATAAAATAGGGGGTTAGAAAGACACAAGCATGTTTATATTAGTCAAGAAGTGAGCCAGTAGAAGAGAGTATGATTGTGGGAGTTGTCAAAAGAGACAGAAAGGAATCATTTAATCAACAAGTATTTGTTAGATGCCTTCCATGTGTTAGATACCACAATATATACTGAAGTAGGATACAAATACAAATAATGAAGAGAATAAGAAATGTCACTATGTTTTAAAATTTACAAAAGGAGGAAAGAATACACAGAGAATCTCTTTTCCTGTCTTAACTATGAAGCAGGATCTTCACTTGGAGAGGTGTTGGGGAAGAAGTAATATAAGAGTCTTGGAGAGAAAAGGTATAGGAGTTTTATGGCTGTGCCCTAAACTTGTCTCCCTAATATGTGATCTAGGAATCACTGCAATATACCACTCCTGGCATAATTTTGTAAAACAGTCAACTACTTCTTTGTTATTTTTATTTCACATAACAAAGTTACTAACTTGATGATTTCTCTAACTTCTCATCAGCTCCCCAAGGTTCAATTCTCAACAGATATTCCTAAATATATATATTGAGTTCTTAATCTAACTCCTTAAATCTCTGTCTTACATTTCCAACTGCCTACTGAATATTTCCACTGGGATGAACCCCAGGCAAATCTAAATTCAATATATCCAGAATAGAAATCATCATCTTCCCTATCTCTATCCACATTATCACTGCCTAATTAAAGCCTTCATTAATTCACTTAAAGTGTTGTAATAGATATATTTAATTTGTCTCTCAGCTGTCCATTCTGCAATCTATTCTTTGTATAACTGTGAAAATAATCTTAATGCAAAGATCCTCATCATATTCCCACTCAGAGCTGTGTTCAGTGGCTTCCTATTATTATTATCCTATAGACACTTTTATTAGTATATAATATATAATATTAATAATAATATATATTATCCTATAAGATACTTTTCTTAGTACCATTTACCTTTCTAGACTTCTTACATTACTTCTTTCATGTTTTCTTAAATTCTAATCAAACTATTGGTAGTTAATCTCCAAACTCTACACACTCTATATTCTTCCTTATCTCTTCTTCCCCAAATCCTTGTCTTCTCCTCAAATGTCCTCTTTTCCATAAAGCTTTCATGATCTCTCCCACCATAGTTGATAGTATTCTTTTCCTCTTCTGTTACCTTTATTCCATCTATGTACATGTTGTATACCCCTAAGAGAATATAAGCTTTATTGGAATAATGACTTAAGCATTTACAGTCCATCTATCTTCACACTCTACTATAGTTCCTTGCATGTAACAGACTTTTAATAAAGTTTTTAAAAATTATTTTAACATTTTATTTGCTTAGAGCTAGAGTTGATAAAAAGCAATTTTTACTCGGCTTTTAAAATTAAACTGGGTATAAGTGTGATGCCCAGATTTCTGAGAGAAACCCTCACCAACTGAAAATCTAACTCTGTTCCAGCCATTTCATATCCGTTTACCACCAATGTATTTTTAAAAAATTTTGGTTGAATCTGCCATCTTTGGGCGGGAGGGGGAAAAGGGGAAAAATTAGAAGAAAAGGTTTGGCAGTTGTCAAATGTTGTAAAATTACCCATGCATATATCTGGTAAATAAAAACTTAAAAATTTTTGGTTGATGCTAATTATTTTTCACTTGAAAACCACCAGCATTCTCTTTATTTTCCCTAGCCTAATTCACATCTGTGATTCAATTTTAAATTGAGTTTTTAGTTATTAACATTTTGAATGTTATATGTGCATATATGTTTGTGTCTGCTAAAGTTCATCAGTTGGATTTTTCCCTTCTAGCAATGATTACTAAATTTTAAGAATTTCACCATTTTTAAAATTTTAAATTAATTAGTGCTGGTAAATTTTAAGGGGCTTTGGTATATTAAAAGAGAAGCAACAAATTGTTTTGGGAACAAAGCAGTGAACTCAATGAAACTTCGGCACTTGGCTACTTTATTAAACTAATTATTGTCCTGATGTGATCATCACTAATGAAGACAGTAGCTCTCTTAATTTGTTTTTAAGCTCAGCAACAAATCTAGTTCTTTGTAGACAAATATTCCTCAAATGATTTTATATACATATATAGATGTGTATAGCATTTGTATATTGTAAAAATATCATAAAGAAAAGTAGAAAGGGGAGGGCAGTATTGAACATTGTCAGTGCAAATCTGAAACTCATCTACTATTAAAATCTTGAGTTTAAGAATGAACAGTTTGTGAATAATTATAGACTTTGAGGTGGAAGTCTTTGACAATCTGAACATTTTGACAATAAGCTTCTGAAGGTGATAGACTTTGTATATCAAAATTCTATCAGGTGAAATAATATAAAATTATTTGAAAACCTTAAAATACTTTTTAAATTGTGGGTTATGGAGCCAATTTGTTACATACATTTTAGAAGGTAGGAATTTTCCCCAAATTTTATATTAATTATTCTTATTTTTAGAAATGACAGATTTGGGTTCTTTATTTTTTTAATGATAGCCTTCAAAAGAGTAGAATTGTGCTTAGGTATATATAATTTATGTTACTATTTATTTTATGTTAACATCTGTTTTGTCAAAAAAAAATTTAACATATTTGTGTCATTGAAAGCTTTCCTTTTAAGGTGTTTTTCATCTGAAAAGATCATTACATACAGAAATGAACAAACCAGGAGTTTTTAAGATCCTTTTTTGTTATCATCCTTTTCTTGGTGATGACCTCAGTAAGTAAAGAAAATCAAAAGGAGCTGGAATAGTCAGAAAAGGCTTCATGTAGGAGGTAGGACTTGAAATGAGCTCTTGAAAGATGAGTCACATTTATAAGAAAGGGGGAAAGCACATTTCCATATGAGAGGAAACAATTGAAATTTTGCTTAGTGTTTGGCGTTTTCTTGGAATAGTGCAACTAGTCTGATTAAAGAGGTAGGTAAATCTTGGGAAGAAGTGGAAAATAGATTGTTTATGTATAGTGGGGCTACTATATAGAGGATCTGAAACCTTAGCAGAAGTGATGACCCCATTAGAAAACCAATCTTTGAATGCTTTCAAGCAGGTAAAGTATGCAGTAGAAATGGTATTTAGATAGATTAGTCTCTCTAGATTCTGCTAGATGGAAAAGACTAGCTTCAAAGGAGATGAGCAAGAGTCTTTTAATTGAAAAATAAGTGAATTATTTCAACAAAAGTTAATCTTCAAAAGATTAAATTTTAGAACTGCTTAATTTCTAAAGGTGTTGACTACGTATTTCTTTAGAAGAAAATTTATAATTCCTTTTGAATAGCCTTTGATAATCATTTTTCAATTTATTATAAAACATTGCTTCGGAATGGTACCGTGGTTATTTTGGTGCATTTTCCATATTTCTTCATGATCCTTATAGTAATTAATTTTAAAATTGATAACTAAGTTTGAGTTGTTTTTAAATTTTCCTAAATTTAATGAATATTGGTTTTGATATTAATATAGTAGTAATTTTGATTTATAATATCGCCTCTCCATGTCTTTAGTTGGAACTGTAATTTCATAGCGCCATGTGCTCCAAAATCAGCCACATGATTCTAATACTAATCATTCTATAATTGGTATACTGACTTTATTAATAGGCCTTAGCTGTTCTTAATGACTAAAGTGTAGACCAATGGTATCAAACTTCAATAGAAACAGGACCTCTAAACCTTATAGAAGTATCCTTGCGGGCCACATAGTAACTTAGAAAGCCACATGTTAATATTATCTATCTATGTTAAGTATTTGCTAGTCTGCTTCAGGCCACACTGTAGAATATTTGTGTGCTGTAGAATATTTTCTTACTGTTAAATATTTACATTATTAGAACATGAAAAGGAAAAAAAAGGATCCATTGTAACTGACTTATTTTGTTATGAAAATTCCTGTTCTAAGTAAATTATTATTTTTTGTTCTTATTTGATTTTTTTTCCTGACATTACTTTCATTTAAAAAATTCTTTTTGATTTCTAGTGTATTAATGTCCCTCTCTTCCAAAAAATGGGTTTTTAGGTTAAAATTACGTTTTGCAGATGGGTATTTGACCATTCCATGTATTAGTGGCATTTTTAGAAGTGGTGGGGAAAAGTTATGCTTCTAAGAACCAACTTTTAAGTTGTTAAAAACTAGTTTTAGGGAAAGGAGGGAAGGAATCAAGACATAATTTTCTGTTATTTTTGCTTAAAATAAATGTATAGCTTTGCTATAATAATAATATCTTTGCTCTACAAGACTTATTGGCTGGAGTTATAGTTTGAATGGGAAAAGAGAGATGATTTAATCGGAGTAAGCCTTTAATTTGTGTCATTTTGCATTGTAAAAGGAAACAAATATTGATCTTCCCATAACATAAGGTCATAATAAAGTCTTAATCAGTTTGTAAATACTTAATACTAGATAATTATAATGATATCATGTTGAAAGGCTGTGTGGGTAGTAAAAAGCCAATCAGGAACACCTCACTAAATTCATGTCCCTTCTTTAAATTGCACATAAGTGTAATATGCATGCACATAAGTGTAATATGCATTGGTAAAGTGAGTTTCCCTTCAACAGTTAAATCATAGGTTTGGTTAAAAAAGTTTTAAGACAGTTTTCTGTTGAATATTTGTTATGAAATTTATTTTGTATTTTGTAATGGAATATTGAATAAAATCCCTGCTACCTTTTGGTTCATTGCAGTGTTTGATGATGGTGATGAGAGGACATTAAGACGAACCTCCCTGTGCCTCAAAGGAGAGAGACATTTTGCAGAGAGTGAAGTAAGGATCCAATTTTAATCTTAAAAGTTACAAGTTCCTGTAGTGGAAAAACATTAAGATAATTCATATATTCTTCTCTAGACACTTGACCAACTTCCACTAACAAATCCAGAGCACTTTGGCACTCCAGTAATTGGAAAGAAATCCAACAGAGGAAGGAGATCTTCTCTTCCTGTGTGAGTTTTTCCATGTTATTTTTCCTGAGTTTTGTCACTATTAAAAAGAAAAATGATTGTGAGTGACTAAATCAATTTTATTAGTCCAAATCATTAAAAAAATTTTTTTTTTTACTATTTTAGATTGAATCAAAAAATGACTAATTAACTCTCATTCAATGCAGAGTGAATCTTTTTGCTAGATATTTCACCATGAGCTTATTTTGAACCATCCCCACTCTTACCCCATTTTTTTTTTTTGGTTGATATTCAGGCTCTAGAATTAAATTTCAAATTGTGTTTATTTAATTAATTTAGTTAATTTGTGTAACATTAATTTATGTTAAATATTTCCTAATTACATTTTAATCTGATTTAGGCCACACTGGAGAGTATTTGTGAACTCCGTGCTCACTGTAGGCCACCTATTTGATACCTCTGCTATAGACTATTTTCTTACTGTTAAATATTTATGGTATTAGAATATAAAAAGAATTAAAAAAGATCCATTATAATTGCCTTATTTTGTTATGTAAATTCCCATTCTAATTAAAGATAAAATCATTTTTTAGTATTACTGTTAGTAATATTTACAAGTGATGAATAAACAAAAGTCTATAAAATAAACTAACATACAGTATAGCAATAACTCATTTACTTGGAAGTAAATTGTCTATTAAGTTCAGCTTTCACCAGTTTCACCTCCTGGGAATCCAACTGAAGAGCAATAACAACAAAAACCTTGATGTTAAAATGTTTTTGTATCAAATCATCTAATTGCAATTATAGATCCATTTTGAAGCCTGTTAGTTTTTATTTCAAATGCCATTTTGATAAAGTTAGTTATCTGATGTTTTAAAGCAGTAGATTTGAAGAACTAACATTCCCCCACCCCTCCAAAAAAAAAAAAAAAATGAAATTCTGGCAGTCAAGGAAGTGACAGAAAAATTACAATGCAGTCTTAAGAACTGAAATAGCATAAATATTCTGGGGTATACCATTTGATTAAAAAAAAAATCTTTGCATCTTTGTAGTGATTATTGCCCTGAGGACATTATTATTACATGTTATAAAATAAATAGTTCATAATGATGCCCACATGTTTTAAAAAAGAAAACCAATTGGTATTTGGATTAGTTTCTTTTACCTGGAAAATTTGCTTGTGTGGGAGAATGTTCTCTTCATTCTGAACTATGTTTGCTATAATCCCACCACCCTAGTTATGTTGTTATTGTTGTTTACATTGTAGTTTTGTTTTAGTTATTTAAATTGTGCTGTTGTCTTTATACTGTAGGACAGAAGATGAAAAAGAAGAGGAAAGTAGTGAAGAAGAAGATGAAGATAAGAGACGTCTTAATGATGAATTATTAGGAAAAGTTGTGAGTGTGAATTCTTCTTCTGAGAAAACTGAGTGGTATCCTGCCTTGGTAAGTTAGTGTATTTTGGCCACTTGATAAAACAGTTAAGATTTTTGTTCTACATTTATATTCATGGAGGAGAAAACATGGAACCATTAATATTTTGACAGTTTTTCTTATCTTTGAAGAATTATGCTTTCAGAATAGCATATTCAAATGATTTCCTTTTACTATCTTTTGACTTTTCCTTGCCCTTTATCTAATAAGTTATTAAGTTATTCTTTCCCAATATTTCTTGTATTCCCACTTCAGAGTACTCCAACAGTATTTTATTTGGTTTCCCCTTGCTTCTATTTTCTTTCTGCTTTCAACCAGTTCTACATATAGGTTGTCTTTGTAAAATGCTGATTTCATTATGATGCTCTTCTCAAAAACTTCAGATGACTCCCTTTGCTTCCAGGATAAGGTTTAAATTCCTCAGCTTGTCATTTAAGACTTCTTATAATTTGGGCAGCAACATGAGCCCTCTGGTCAGGTTAGCTGGTTCTCTAAATAATGCATGTCCCATCCCTATTCCTTTTATTATATTTTTGTGATTAGTTGATCATATTATAGTTTTTATATAGTTTATATAGTGTTTTAAAGTTTGCTAAGCACATCTCATACATTCTTATTTGAGCCTCACAATATCCCTGTGAGGTAAGTATCTTATTATCTCTATTTTCTCAGTTCAATAAGGACTTTCTCCAAACTCCTGTAGGATTCACATCCAAGTTTTCTTGACACTCAGCCTAGCACATAGAAATTTATACCATGCTGCTTCTCATAGTATCGCCCACCAAAAATTTGGGTAGCTGTCATATGTCCCGTACTACTGTCTTATGATATCACAAAAAATGACCACAGCAATTGTCCCTTACACTTTTGACAAAGTTCCTAATCTCCCTCTCTATCTCTTTCTCGTCTTTTTCCATTCTTCTCTTTCCCTCTAGTTAAAGTATTCTCACTATGCTAATTATTCCTTTACCTACTTCCTTGATCTATTTGTCCCCCACATCCCACCTTACCTTCCTCCAGAGCCTTGTTCAAGCAATCATCTTCTCTGTTTTATGCATCTTTTGTCTTATTTCTTTTCCCTCTTCCCCATTTTTTTTTCAAACTGTCTAATTTGAAAAAGCCTCTCCTGACTTTTCTGACCATCCATTTTTAATCTTATTTTTATTTATATGTGATAACTTTCTTTCCTAATCAATCTCTTTAAATCTAGTTTTCTAGGCATTAGTGACTTCCTAAACAACAAATCACATGGCCTTTTTTTTCAGTCCTCATCTTGCCTAATCTCTCATTAGTAGCATTTGATGTTGAATACTCTGCTTCCACCTTTTCCTTTTTCACTTAGTTTTAGAGACACTGTGTTCTTCCTACTTTTTAAACTCAGTTTTTAAATTGAGTTTCTTCCTACTTTTCTCTGTTCTGCTTAACTGGCTTCTCATTGTCTTCTGAATTAATTGAGTGTTCCCTAAGGTTTGGTCTTTTCTCTTCTTTCTCCCTTAATCTCATTTCCTTCCACTGCTTCAACTGTCACTTCTATCAGGTCCAGACCTCCGTCTACAATTGCTTATATAGCATACCTTTACTTGAATGCCCTGCTGATACCTTTAGATATACATGTCTAAATCTGAACATATCTTTTCCCCCTAAATCTTATCTTGTTGTGTTTTCAGTATTTCTATCATTAGCAATACCAATCTCCTATGTTTCAAAACTTTGATATATTATCTTGGACTCTTCTCTCTTTTTCATTTTCAAATCCAGTAGCTAAACAAATCTTAATGACCTGTACCTTCAGTCTTTATTTTATCTATTCTTTCCTTTCATTCCTATCTACTTGAACCATCACTTTTATCATCCTAGTAGGTCTTCCAGCCTCTACTGTTTTTTTTTTTCTTTCCAATCTATCCTTCTTTCTTCTATCAGGCTACCATATTACTTCCATTCAATCTTCAGTAACTTTATTACCTGGCTAAAGTTTAAATACTTTTGAATAGAATTCCAGGCTCTCCAAAATTTGGTGACAATTTTACCTTTACAGCCTTATCCAATAATACTACCTTCTATATGTTCCATGCCTCAATCTAATTAATTATTTGTCACTCACATATTCTTTCAGCTTTTTTTTTTAAACTTCATAACCTTTGACTGTGCTGTACCATATTATTTGGAATGTCTCTTTTGCTTTAGAATTAATGTCCATCCTTTAAAACCTAACTGAAATTCTATCTCTTACATTCAATTTTTTTATAAAGAAAAATCTTTTCTTCCCTCAAAAGTTATATGACATTTGTTTTGAACTTTCTTAATTCAGTTTTTAAAAGTCAGCAAAAATATTTAATGCTGTGCTACATACAAATTATATAAAGAGAGATGTGGCTTGGACTTTTTTTGTCACGAAGTTGGAGTGATACTTTTGATATACATGAGCTACATTTCTTTGAAGAGCAGAGATATACATTGTATTACCACAAAAAAAAAAAGTGTTACACATTTTACACACAAAGATTGATTTATTTGTACTTTGGTATATGTTGGACTTGTCTTTCTTTGACCTCATTGGGATATATGCTTTACAGAGGCATATCAGGATTAGTTTTTTAAAGAAACAATTTCAAATTACTTTCCAAAAAGTAACAAAACAAAAAAAAAAAGCATCTTTCCAAATAGATCACAGCTTCACCAATGGTTTATTATTTTTTATGAATTTTAAAAATGGAGTTAAATCAGCCTTAAAAAGATCAGTGACATGGATTTTGATCTTTTTAGGGGGGAAAAAAGGGGGGAAAAAGTTAGGAAGAAGAGATGATAAACTGGATGTCTGATGCATATATTATTTTTAAAATATTTGCATGTGTTTTATCTCTATGTTGGGCTGTGCAAGTTCCTTGTAGAGATCATATTTGAAGTAAACCTCATATCTTCCCCAGTATGCAGCACAAATACAGATTAGGCATTTTATAAATATTGACTTAAATTATGAAATATAGTATTTTAAGTTTATTGTTTAGATTGTCAGGCAAGATATATACACATACATATATGTACATAGCAAATAGTGTTAGGCAAATAATTGTGTGTTATAGGCTTCGTGCAGTATTCCTTAATTGGGCAGGAAGATTAATGAAGTTTAGAGTAGTCAGACAGTTGGTGGGAAAAGTGGCTAGAGGAAAGAAAGGGATATAGAGGAAAGAAAGGGATATCGGGCATCAGGGACCAAAGTACTAAGAAAATATGTAAAGAACAAACAAGTTATATAATAAGATAATTATATGAGTTTCCCAAATTGGAACAGAAGGGACATCAATTGAAAAGCAGTGAGGAGGGGGTTTCAATGGGAGTGGGGTATAGAGAATCCATAGGCAGGGGACAAGTCCTTAGAAAGTTGTTTAAGTAAACTAAAATTCAAGTAAATAGGACTTGGATAAGAAATGTGACAACAAAGAAGAATGGGAGACTGGAAACACTGCACAGGAAGAATCAGTAAAATTTACTGATTGGATATGTCTTTCTCCTTCACTGTTGCCTTTTAACATTTTACCTGATTTTTAGGGGCCTAATTGAGTTATACCTTCATGAGACTTTGTTACTTATCTGAATTATGTTCATTTCCTCATTCTTTGAACTCTACCATTATTAAACTGGCCTATTATTTGACTTATTTTATCTCTTTTTCCTCAGCAAGATCAAAATTGGATCTAGACTATAGAACCTGTTTTTCTTTTTGTGTTCTCTTCAACTTAGTCCTAGATAGATGGTTGATACCTCATAATTGTTGATAGCTAAACATTATTTTACATTTCTCTAGTTTTTTTATTTATTTTTCTAGTGGATCCAAGATAATTATGGACCTCTGCACTTTTGTAGAAAGACAAATGGATTTTAAGTCCAGGATTATTAGGTTGCACTTTGCTGAAAGTTTTTTTTTGACCATCATAAAAATTAGAAATGTTTACATTCTTTTCTAGCCAAAAATATTTATCTTTTTAGTGGTAAAGATAAAAATCAGATTTTCTAGATGATTGTTACTGCTAATAATTTTAGTAATATGTACTTGGCCTTTCCTAGGAGAAAAAGGGAAAATTTATCAGCGACTTAACTGGCTTTCTCTGTGTTAATATTTTAAAAATTTGGAGTCCTCATAATTCATGCAAAAAAAAAAAGTCCCAATTTATTTGTTCAATGTGTTAATAATAGGAAAAGGGATTTTGATATATGTTCAAAAGTTAAGTTGATAAAATCTTTTCCCCAGATTTTTATAATTTTAATATTCAAATTAGTTTTTTAAAAAGCTACATAAACATTCAGCTGAAGAGAATAACCATTTCTATACTGTCCATTAGGTGCCAGAACTGTATTAAATGCCTTTACAAATATCCCATTTGATCCTTATAATAACCTGATAAGATTGGTGCTACTATTATCCTCATTTTACAGTTGAGGAAACTGAAGCAAAAAAGGGTTACATGATTTGCCTAGGGTCACACAATAAATAGTTGAAGCTAAATTTGAATTCAGCACTTCATGACTCTAGGCCTAACACTATTCATTGTTCTATCAACTACCCCTAAAACTGAAGCTGAAGTACTTGGGAAGCAAATTTGGATCAGTTAAATTAATATTATTTCTTGCTATATATATATACTTTAGCTCCAATTTGAGGCTGCAGCCTGAGTATAGCTGGCAAAACTTGCCACTGGGCATATTCAGATGTAATTGGGAAATAGTTAACAAAATAAACAACAGCATAGATAATGTTAAATTGTGGTTTTCTAAGTCAATTTGTGACTTTCTGGGATCTATTTCTATTTGGGTTTGATAACCATTGCTTTAGTTTTTGTGCAAAATATTTAAATCTTTAGATTGAGACAAAGTCTGAATAATAAATTGGATTGTGAGAACATGAAGGCTATTTTAATTTGTGGTTTATTTAGTGAGTATAGATACACTAAGTATATTTTACTCTGTGATACAGATCCTTTAAATGCTTTTTTAACAGTTTATTTGTATAAACACTTGAATATTTTTATAAAGCAACTTCTCAACAATTCTGTGATGTAAGTAGTAAACTATTTTGTAAATTGCTTTATTTGGAGAATAAATACCTATTCATGAATAATTAAGCTATTCTCTTTACCATGCATTCTATTTTAAGTTGCAATTAAAATATCTTTCTGGAACAAGAAAACTTTGAATTGATTTGCTTTTATTTGAAACTTTAGGTAATCTCTCCCAGCTGTAATGACGACATCATGGTGAAAAAAGACCAATGTTTAGTTAGATCTTTTACAGATTCCAAATTGTGAGTAATGTAATATTTGCTAATAAAATTAAATGCATGGGGGAAAGAGGGGAAATGTAACTTAGTATGAAAAGTTTTGCTTTTCAATGTATATTAATTACCTTTTGAAATATGTGGTAGAAACATTAGGATGCTTTTTTTTTTTTTTTTTTTTTTTTTCAAAAAAACTTCTATAAATTTGTAAATTTTTCTAAAAACATTTTCTTTTGCAATAATAACATTTAAGGTTGTATATTTACTTCTAACCTGGAAATTTTATATTTAATTGAAAATGTCAGTATTTCACATGATTAGATAATTATCCTCAAAAAAAAATTTTTTGTTGCTGATAGTTACTTTGATATGCTCTGAGAACCGCATTTTTCCAGAAGCTTTTCCTCTCATCTAAATTCTTTTATTTTGCCTCCTACAAAAAATAATCTTTTTCTTTGTTCTAAATATATACATTTTGGTTTTAGAATTTTGGCACTAATCTTTCAGAATCACTTAACTACTTTCATACTGTATCTAAATTTTTCATTAAGATAAAGCCAGAAAACTGGGAGAAAAACCCTCAATAAATGTCAAAATGCCTAGATCCTATTAAAAACATTTCTTATTGTAGTTAATTGTTTTAACAAATGTACACCTTTTCCATTAAATAAAACAATTTTGTGTTTATAGTTTTCTTTCTGTTCATGAGTGAATTTTCAGATGATACATACCTTTTTTTGTATTCTACATATTGTAAGCAAAATAATTTTAAAAGTGATAGTTCAAAAAAAATTTTTAATGTACTACTTGGTACTAATTGATCTTAGGTAGATTACTTATAATAAATTGGTTCTTTTTTCCCTTTTGCCCTTGCCTTTTCCCCTCCAAATCAGTTATTCAATAGCAAGAAAGGACATCAAGGAAGTAGATATTCTTAGTCTACCTGAATCTGAGCTCTCTACTAAACCAGGTAAAATATAAGAAAATCCATTATTTCATATTTCAGCTTTAAATGATTACTTTGTTGCTTCATTGTTTATATGAAATACTCTGTTAAAATTGTTCCTATTTTGGAGGTCAGTGAATGAAACAAAATTGGGTATTCATTCATTGTTGCTATTTTCAGTAAAACTTGATAAGCTGATTGAATACTTCATTGAGATTCTAAGTTGGTATTATTTTTTTAAATTTCACTTTTATATGCTTTTAGAAAAATGTGACTTGGCTTATAGTAAGTAGATGTTATCCTTTTCCTAGGCCTCCAAAAAGCAAGCACCTTCTTAAAAACCAAAGTTGTTCCTGATAATTGGAAAATGGACATAAGTGAGATCCTTGAGTCATCTAGTAGTGATGATGAAGATGGAGCAAATGAGGAAAGTGATGAAGAAAAAGATAAAGAGAATGCAAAAGAAGAAGAAGAGACAGTAAGTAAAATTTAATGGTGCTAAACTTATAATTTAAATGCTTAATGGCAATTTAAAACTTTTGGTAAAGGAATACTTTCTTTTTTTTCTGAGTTATCAAAAATTTCAGAAAAATATGACCTTCCACCTCTGATTTTTCAAAAAAAAAAAAAAAAAGTTTTTGTAACAGTTACTCTTTGTTGTGATTTCTTCCACATTATCAAAAAGCAAAATTTTTAGCCAAATTTAAATTAAGTTTTGGTTTTCCTTTGATAGCTACACTTCCTTCTCATAGTTAAAATTGGGTCTTGAGGTTTTATTTTATTTACTAAATGAAGGCTACCACACTTATCTTTTTTTGATGCTATCTCATGGTATGAATGAGACTCTGGCTTTCAAATTAAATGTAACTTCTGCTATATCCTTCAAACTTACAAAGGCTTCACGTGAGCCTTAAGATGGATTGTTATCCAAGGATTTTAGGTAAATTCATCACTAAGTTGGTTGAAAAGGCAAGCATTTTTGAGCTATAGCAGTTCTTGAGGACAATTTGCTTAGTAAGTTTTTATCTGCATATCTGCAGGAAGTACCCACACCGATAAAATCATAGATCTTTGGGGTATGGAAGAAATAAAGTAAACATCAGATCACTTATGTTCATAGACTGTTAAGCTTATCAGGAGAGGTAGCCTGGTACAGTAGATACCAGACTTGGAGTACACCTGGATTCATGTTCTGCCTCTGACATAAACCCAGATGTTCTAGTCCTAAACTTTCAGTCCTTCTAGCAACTCTCCATAACAGATGATGGAGTTAATAGTGCTTTCATTTATTTTAAAGTGAGCTGATAAATCTATTTTCATTTCAGAAAATATAACCTCCAACTTCTGATTTTTGTAAAAAGAGATATTAGTATATCTTTGTTTAAAAAAAAAAAGTTTTCCTTTGTTGTGAATTCTTCATATTATCAGGCTATAATTCTTATTTAAATCCCTAGTTTTGCCTTTCCCAAAGCCAAGATTTCCCTTTAATGAAATCATGGGTCTGTAACACCTTAAAACTTTAAAATAGAAATAGTCCTCTTAGATGTTGGGTGTTGGGAAAGGAGAAGCAAATTAGAAAAAGATAATTCCAAATTAAAATAATAACATGTAACTTTTAAATTTTATTTCCAGAAAAAACCCAAATATTAAAAGGTATAAGGGAATATATAACATTTATATGTTATCATTTGTCATTCTCCAGGTTCTCGTTTGTTGGTTTGCAATACCAAGAGACATTTAAATTCTGCAAATTAACCATATTTTACTACTAAATTTTCCATATATATACATGTCTCTATTTTTAAGCAAACATGATACTACAAAATCATATTAAATACTCCCTTAAATACCATCTGCTATTCATATTTCATCTTAAATAATTGATTTTATGTGTAACATGAAATGAAATTGCTTCATATTATATATTGGATCTTTACCTTGCTTTTGGATGAAGGAGTTAATGGAGAATAAAGATGTTGAAAAGTAGGGATATATTCTGGGTATTTTGCTTAGAAAAATATAATATCTTTCTTTATTGTGTGAACAGATATCATCTTCTTTGAAAATAAAATGTTAATTTTGGAGGGTGGGGAGGAGATAAAGAAAGTCAGGTATTTCTTCCCTTATACTTCTCTGGCAATATTTGGTTTTGTTACTGAAATCAGAATGGCTGTTCATACTTATAGGATACCTACGGTGTTGCTATAGTAACATGCTGTTAGTTTTATGTGAGCATGCTCAGAGAGACAGGAAGGTTTAGCAGAGGCTTGGCAGGTTGCCAGTGGAGGTTTGCCAGATGCTTTGAAATGGACTGTCTTTCTTTTCCTTTCATGTAATGTCTGATTTTTATGTGGAAGAGAATGTAAGTAATGCAGTATAACTGTGTGGATGTTTTGCCATAAGTAAGAAAGCAGATATTTGCAAGTTAGACTAAAAAAAAATGTCTAAACACTGTGTTGTCTGAGTAGAAGAGGAATCTTACCAGTTTACATTTGAAAGAAAATGCATCATATAGGTAAGAATTTTTTCGTATGTCTAATATACTGAATACCATTTTATTTACTAAAAATAGGAACTTAAATGAGAATTATAGACTTAAATGCTGTGGAGAATGTGGTAGTTTCTTGGGATAAATAAATGTTTTTTGGTAAGAAGACAGTTGGAATCTATTTTTAGAAAATCAGAACGAATAATTATTTTCCCGAAATATAAAGTAAATTTGAAAACCAATATGTTAACATGATAGTTTAGCAAAACAACTTGCAATATACAGAGAATGTTAATTTTGTCTTTGTGGTTTCGAATTATTAATTTATTTATTTGCTGGGGGGGGGGGTGATGTGTTTTCAGAGTGAACAGGCCACATTTTGCAGGGTGTGAGCTGATGCAGTCTGTTTTATAACCTTTTATTAAGATCTGTTAGAATTCTACATTGTAAATGCTAAATATTAAATTTTATAAGTGTGCTCTGTTCTTGTTACAATTTTCCTTCTTTCTTTCTTAATCTACATTCTGTCTAGAAGCCCTGTGAATTTTTAAACAAAGGAAAAGAGAGCTCTGTTTTTAAATGTATATGCAAATATGAATAAGCAATTAGCCTTTTTTCCTTACAACTGATAAACTGATAAATCTGTTCTCTGAGAAAATGAAAAGCGCTTTGTAAAGGTATAAAAAAGAACTATAGGTACCTATTGTTTGCAGGTGACACTTAAGGGCATTAAATAAGATGAGAACCCTGATTCGGCATCTATCTATTAGATATAAAGATATTAGTTAATAAAATAGTAAAGAAAATAAGGGGGGAAATACACACACACTCTTTCTCTGTCCCATATTGATTTGTATGATTTATTGGATTTAATTATATTTCACAAGATTATAAGTCTTGAATACATACTTTGTTGAATAGTCTTGAATACATACTTTGTTGAACTATTTGATTAGAACTGGTTTTATTTATTGTTTGTTTTCAGGCTAAACAAGTAGATTTTTTTGACTGAGTTTTTTGGTTGCTTAAAAAAATAAACTGCATTTTGGGGCAGCTAGTTCTAAGGATTCAATTGCTGAATCATTCCAACTGATATATGACACCTACCTACTTTTTCATTTTTCATTTCCTAGTTTGCTTTGCTTTGATAAAGTATAAGATACTTTCATCTGTCTTTATCAATTCAAAGATAGGGAAATGCACTTAAAATATGAATTTAAATCTGATGACAGTATGATGATAGCATAGGCCTATATGACTTTATCATTATAGGCCCTTAACAAATAAACAAGGTCAGATGATTTTATGAATAGCCAAAACTGCCTTGAGATTTAATAAGATAACTCAAAAGCTTTTCTTCTGATGAAATGTAATGTGCTTATTGGTCAAACAAATAATCTAAGAAATGCTGTGTAATAGTTAGTCTTGGTATTTATGGGACAACCAAATGTTATACAATGAAATCATATAGACATTTGATGCTTAAGTTTTTTTTATTGGATTGAGAATTTTAGATTTCAGGGTCAGGTTTATACTGACAAAGTCTTAATAGTCTGGTATGTAAGTATTTTGATAACACCTTTTCTTTAATTGTATGATCATAGCTATATCCTAGAAGAACTTTAGTTTTAAACTCTCCCCACTTTGGGGGGGGGTTAGGGTAATTGTTATTTTGAGCACCTAAAGTAGTTTAGACTAAAGAGAATTGCACCAGAAATGTATCGCTTGAAGTATTTCTAATTGAATAAGTTTAAGATTTCATTCTATTGATAGAGGTGACTTGAAAGCAAACCAATTTTGAATTCATTTTCCTGAAAGAAGTATCTTTCTTTGATGTTAAAATAATAAATAATTTATTTTATTATTAAAGTAAGTAGACTAAAGTCAATTTAGGATATTTCTGTTTGACAGCTTTATTGTACTCTAGAAGTGATATAGGGATTTCTAGAAGTATAGCTTCAAGCAATTGGTGTTATCAACTTTTTATTTACTTTTGACTTACTTTGAGGAGAATAGAGCATATTGTAAACAAAGATACATACTGTTAAGGATATCTAATGTAAATAGTCCAGAGGTATTTAGCTATTTTGAGATTTTTTTTTCCCTACTTATTCTGTATATAGATTTTAGTCCAAATATCCTAAACTTTTTTTTTTTTTTTTTTTAAATTTTAATAAGGAATTCTCTTATCGGAAGTGAAGAAACATAGAGCACCAACCTTGAGTTCAGGAGGACCCGAGTTCAAATGTGGTCTCAGACACTTAACACTAGCTGTGTGACCCTGGGCAAGTCACTTAACCCCAGCCTCAGGGGAAAAAAAAAGTGAAGAAACATTTGTGGATGACCAGTTCATATACACTTTGAGTAAAAATGACTTATTTACATGTTTGTTTATATAACTAAACTTTATTATTATTTATAACAATTTATTGGAAGCACTATTCTAAGCAAAGCATCACCCTGTCCATATTTAGTATTAATAATAATGGGAGAGCTTTACAAAAATGTCCCCTGTGTACACTTATTAGTATGTCCATTTGCTTTTTAGAGTGAAGAATTTTTATCATTGTAGTATTGACATAAGAGTAACTTCACCAACTTTAAGAACTAGTTGGTTAAAATTATAACCACAAGACATTTGCTAATAGAGCCAATGTATTAATGGATGTTCATGTGAGAGGTGGGACAAGAGAAGACACACTTCTGAATTAATCTATATAAGAGTTATACAGAATACATTTTAATGCATCTAGATTTTTGCATTGGTGAAAGTAGTTCTTCAGCAAGGAAATATCTTCTACTGATGAAAGTCAGTAGCTATTCTGTAGCTTAGTATTAGAGCTTCTAAGAGGATAAATGATTTGCAAGTATCCTGCAAAAACCTCTTCAGAACTTGTACCTAGACCTTCCTAACTCTGGGGCAAACTCTGTTACACTATGTTGCCTCTAAATACTTTAGTGTGTATGTTTTGTTAATTTGTATTTTTTTTTTTAATCTAGCTAAGTTAAATTTTTCTGAAAGGAAAAAGCTAGTGACAGCATAGTTAATAGAAAGAAAATGAGATAATCCTGGCAAATTGTTTAACTTCTTTAGATCTCTTATTTCTTTTCTGCTGTGAGTCATTGGTTAAGATGATCTCTGAATTTCCTTCATGTGCTAAATCTCATAAGCCATCTTAAAATCTTGAATCTTAAATTAACTGAGTATAATAATCAGGAGAAATTCTTCTTTCTGTGAGTAGCAAATATACACATTTGGATAGAAGAGAGAATTTACATAAAATGAGGGAATTTGAGGGAAAATGGAAATTTTATATTATGATTGTGCACCTGTATTAGCTATACAACAGTGTTTTCTTAAAGTAACTGACAAGCAATTTCATTTCACAAATTTCTTGGTCTGAACATGAATTACTAGGCTCTTTGGAATTACTAGGCTCTTTGTGTACATCTGTACACTTTAAAAATAGCCATAAAGAAAAACAGCATTTTTTCTCAGCTAGCTGTAGTGGTATATCTGGAGCCAAACTGATTTGTATGATTTGTATTTGGCAACTGTGAGTTTTTGGAATCAGTGTTAATGATAGATATGAAGTTCTCTTATTAAACAAATTAATTTCATATCAATTATTTTGCTTTTCAAAGCCAGGAAACTGATTTTTTTTTTTAAGCTAAATAATTGATAGTGATTGAGTGCTTCTCTTGGATATGTTTATATACATAAATGTATAAGGCATAAAAATATAAATACATTAATTTGTATTTTTAAAATATATTTAATTTGGCTCTACATTTTGACAAATACGCTGAATATCGAGATGTGTCTATTTTAGAAATTATTTGAGATAGCCTAATGGATACTCTAATTGTCTGCTATTGTTCAGAATGGTTTTACAGTTTGCTGATTTAAATTAAAAAAACCAACTATTTAAGTTAAAATTTGAGAGGAAGGATCAAGTGAATTCACATTTTGGAATTTGTATTGTACTTTTTCAATTATCGCAAGTTGCTTCCTGCTGCAAAAGCTCTTGTCTTTAATAACTTCTTGTGATGCAGTATGACAGAGAATCGTGGAATACCATAGTTTCCAGAGAAATAAAATTACAAGTAATTCTGAGTAATAGAAAAAGAAGTCGATTTTAGCATGTTAACAATACAAGAACCAATGGAAAAGGCATCATAAAAAACATGTAGTAAGAATGGGAGATGATAGGACTGACAATCCAAAGTGGTATATTGGTGTCCTTGAAATGTTCAAAGAATAAGAAAGCCTTTATTTAGTACATTAGATAGATTTTTTCTCCCTTAATATTTACTGAAAGCCTTGGCCAAGAATTACAGAATGAAAAAGCATGGAATAGTTAAAAATAAGCATCTGTGTAGAAGAACACACTTGTAAAATTATAGATCCATCCAATTTTGATCTTTTGGTATTTATTTTATTGACATAAAACTGTTATTAAAAATTATAAATTATATTTGCTTCATTATTTGGTGGCCAGTCATCTAGTGTTGGAATCCATGCACAAAGATTTCCAGTTTGCTGAAATGTGGCAGAATTTATGATATGCTGGTATACCCGTTAAGAAATCAGTTATTTCTGGGTCATATTGAGTATAGGACTTTTGAACAACAACATGAATATATTTTTCTTTCTTTTCTTTCTTTCTTTCTTTCTTTCTTTCTTTCTTTCTTTCTTTTTTTTTTTTTTTTTAGCTTGGGTTAAGTGACTTACCCAGGGTCACACAGATAGGAAGTATTAAGTGTCTGAGACCAGATTTGAACTTGGGTCCTCCTGAATTCAAGGCTGGTGCTCTATCCACTGTGCCACCTAGCTGCCCCTGAATATATTTTTCTAACTGTTCTGAAGGATTATGTAGTATTTTCCTCTTTCATTCAAAATTATAGATCAGTAACTTTTGGAAATATCTCCTCATATACTTAAAACAATTTTTGACATACTAAACAGGTCTCAAATTTTTTTTCTGGGTTATTGTTTTTCTATGAGGAATTAATTATTTTTGAAAGTAGACATTTAAAAATAGTTATTTTTGTTTGTCATATTTTAAAAGTATCAGTTGCCAATAGAACCATAGTCATACTTTTGTGGACAGAGTTGCACATGTAACTTACTGAGTATGTAGCTAGGGTTGTTGTCATTTAAATAAAATTTGCTTAACCCATTTATAAGAAGTATTTAGTGAAAGTGTAGTATTAATGTCTACCTTGTATTTATATCTTATATACCATATATTTATTCTTATACCATAATTTATTCAGCCATTCTCCAGTTGATGGGCATTCATTCAGTTTCCAGTTTCTAGCCATTACAAAAAGGGCTGCCACAAACATTTTTGTACATGTGGGTCCCTTTCCCTCCATTAAGATCTCTTGGGATATAAGCCCAATAGTAACACTGCTGGGTCAAAGAGTATGCGCAGTTCCATAACTTTTTAAGCATAGTTCCAAATTGCTATCCAGAATGGTTGGATTTGTTCACAGTTCCACCAACAATGTATCAGTGTGTCCCAGTTTTCCCCACATCCTCTCCATTATTCATCATTATCTTTTCCTGTTATCTTAGCCAATCTGAGAGGTGTGTAATAATATCCCTGAGTTGTCTTAATTTTCATTTCTCTGATCCCTTGACCATTTATCAATTGGAGAATGGCTTGATTTCTTATAAATTTGAGTTAATTATATATTTTGGAAATTGAGGCCTTTATCAGAACCTTTGAATGTAAAAATGTTTTCCCAGTTTATTGCTTTCCTTCTAACTTTGTTTTCATAAGTTTTGTTTGTACAAAAGCTTTTTAACTTAATATAATCAAAATTATCTATTTTGTGGTCAATAATGATCTCTAGTTCTTCTTTGTTCACAAATTCCTTCCTCCTCCACAGGCCTGAAAGGTAACTATCCTGTGGTCTTCTAATTTATTTATAATATTCTTTATGCCTAGATCATTAACTCATTTTGACCTTATTTTGATATACAATGTTGTGTGGATCAATGCCTAGTTTCTGCCATACTAGTTTCCAATTATCCCAGCAGTTTTTGTCAAATAGTGAATTCTTATCCCAGAAGCTGGGGTCTTTGGGTTTGTCTAACACTAGATTGCTATAGTTATTAACTATTTTGTTCTGTGAGCCTAACCTATTCCATTGATCAACTAGTCTATTTCTTAGGGAATAATACCAAATGGTTTTGATGACTACTACTTTATAATATAATTTTAGTTCTGATACAGCTAGGCCACCTTTATTTGATTTTTTTTTTTTTTTAAATTAGTTCCCTTGAAAATCTTGACCTTTTGTTCTTCCAGATGAATTTTGTTGTTACTTTTTCTAGGTCAGAAAAATAGTTTCTTGGGAGTTATATTGGCATAGCACTAAATAATGTGTATATCTCAACAAAGCATGTATGATACATTATTTGAAGATTTACTAGTATGTATTTTAAAATCAATAATATATTTATATTCTCATTTTAAAATTTATTTTAAAGAAATATCAGGTTAAAATATAAACTGATTCAACCTGGATGCCTCAGTTCTGACCATATGATAAGAAATTGTAATTTAGGATTAATAGAGATTCCATTCCAATGATTTAGAGGTTTTGAGTCATTTAAAATAAAATGATTATTTTATATCCATCACATCAAAGATATAAAGAGAACCTACAAAAAATTTTTATTCTACATGGACAGCTGAACATTTTTACACATAAATTTTATCAAATAATTATATTAAGTGATAGTTTATAAATATTAAGTTAACTTGGAATTCTTTACAAAGTCTTTACAAATTATCTTTATCCTTTGGGTCTTTAGGTAATTCCTTTCACTCTTATCTTTGACCTTTATCAATTCTCTGTTTTCCAGGTATCTACAAATGTGCATTTACTATCTTTGGGAGGGAAGGAGAAAAATTTGCCTAAGTTTATTCTGCCATCCCCTCAGCCAACATCTTTACCCTTTTGTTAGACAAACTCAGAAAAATCAGCCTATAATTATTGTATACATTTCCTTAACTTCTAATAAATTGTGACTCCCTCATAATATGGCTTTTGACTCCACCAGTTGCCTGGAACTTTTTTCCCCAAGATTTCCCTCAATTTATTTAACAGCTAAATTTAATGGCCTGTTCAGAGTCCTCATTGCACAAGTTTTTTTTTTTTGACAGTTTTTGCTACTTTTATACTACTTCTGTGGTGTTTATTTTTTCCTAGGAATTTTTTGACAGTGTTCTTAATTCTCACCTACCTACCTGAATGTTTTTCAGTCTCCTTTGTGGGATCATTATTTATGGCCAGTTTTCCAAGAGAGGTTGTACCCCAAGGCTTTGCTGTAGGCCCTCAGTCTATATTCTTTCTTTTTTCATTTTTAATCAAACAATTTTTAACATTCCTCCAATATTTAACATCCTTCCTCTCCTCCCTCATTAAAAAGACAAGCAATTTTATATACATTATATATGTGTACTAAAGGAAAACATTTCCATTTTTGTTATATTGTGAAAGAAAACACAGACCTTCCCCCAATTCCCCCCCAAAATACAGAGAAAAAAAAATATCCTTGTATCTATATTCAGATTCTATCAGTTATTTTCTCTGGAAGTGTATACCATTTTTTTTTTTTTTTTTTTATCACAAATCTGACAATTGTCTTGGATCTTTCTATTACTGAGAATAGCTAAGGCATTCACAATTAATGATTATATATTGCCATTACTATGTACAGTTTTCTCCTAGTTTTGCTTATTTCACTTTGCATCATTTTATATAAATCTTTCCAGGTTTTTCTGAAAGCATCCTGCTCATCATTTCTTATAGCACAATAGTATTCTATCACAATCATATACTACAACTTGTTTAACTGTTCCCCATTTGGTAGGTATCCTCTCAGTTTCCAATTTTTGCTACCACAAAAAGAGCCGCTATACTTTTGTAGATATAGGCCTTTTTTTCTTTTTCCCTTTAAAAAATATCTCTTTGAAATACAGACCTAATAATGATATTAGTGGGTCAAAAGGAATACATAGTTTTATAAACCTTTGGGAATAGTTCCAAATTCTTTTCCAGATTAGCCCATAACTCTACCAATAGTACATTTCTATGCAGATGACTTTTTTTTCCCAGTAGTATATTATTTTTCCAAGTACATGTAAAGATAGTTTTCAACATTCTTTTTTTCTACCTCTGAGGAAATTGGGTTTAAGTGACTTGCCCAGGGTCACACAGCTAAAAAGGGTTAAATGACTCGGACCAGATTTGAACTCAGGTCCTCCTCACTTCAGGGCTGGTGCTCTATCCACTGTGCCACTTAGCTATCTCCACATTCATTTTTGTAATTCTTTGTGTTCTAAATTTTTTTGACTCTCCCATATTTCCCCTCTCCCCAAGACAGCAGTCTGACATAAATTAAATATGTGCAATTCTTTTTTCTTTTTTTTAAATTAATTTTATAATTATAATTTTTTTGACAGTACATATGCATGAGTAAATTTTTTTTTTTACAACATTATCCCTTGTATTCATTTTTCCAAATTTTCTACTCCCTCCCCTAGATGACAGGCAATCCCATACATATTAAATGTGTTACAGTATAACCTAGATACAATATATATGTGTAAATCCAATTTTCTTGTTGCATGGTAAGAATTGGATTCTGAAGGTATAAGTAGCCTGGGTAGAAAGACAGTAGTGCAAACAGTTTACATTCAATTCCCTGTGTTCCTTCTCTGGGTGTAGTTGTTTCTGTCCATCATTGATCAACTGGAAGTCAATTGGATCTTCTTTATATTGAAGATATCCACTTCCATCAGAATATGTCTTTATACAGTATTGTTGTTGAAGTGCATATTGATCTTCTGGTTCTCCTCATTTCATTCAGCATCAGTTTATGCAAGTCTCTCCAAACCTCTCTGTATTCATCCTGCTGTTCGTTTCTTACAGAGCAATAATATTCCATAATCTTCATATGCCATAATTTATCCAACTATTCTCCAATTGATGGGCATCCATTCATTTTGCATTTTCTAGGCACTACAAAAAGAGCTGCCACAAGCCCTTTTTGTAGTGGCTAGAAACTGGAAAATGAATGGATGTCCATCAATTAGAGAATGGTTGGGTAAATTATGGTATATGAATGTTATGGAATATTATTGTTCTATAAGAAATGACCAACAGGAGGAAGACAGAGAAGCTTGGAGAGACTTATATCAATTGATGCTGAGTGAAACGAGCAGAACTAGGAGATCATTATACACTTTAACAATGATACTGTATGAGGATGTATTCTGATGGAAGTGGATATCTTCAACATAAAGAAGAGCTAATCCAATTCCAATTGATCAATGATGGACAGAATCAGCTACATCCAGAAAAGGAACACTGGGAAATGAGTGTAAACTGTGAGCTTTTTTGTTTTGTTTTTCTTCCCAGATTACTTTTTACCTTCCAAATCCAATTCTTCTTTTGCAACAACAACAACAACAAAATTCGGTTCTGCACATATATATTGTACCTAGGATATACTATAAGATATTTAATATGTATGGGAATGCCTGCCATCTAGGGGAGGGAGTGGAGGGAAGGAGGGGAAAAATTCAGAACAGAAGGGAGTACAAAGAATAATGTTGTTTAAAAAAAAAATTACCTATGCATATGTACTTTCAAAAAAATGTTATAATTATAAAAATTAATTAAAAAAAAAAAAGCTGCCACAAACATTTTGGCACGTACAGGTCCTTTTCCCTTCTTTAGTATTTCTTTGGGATATAAGCCCAGTAGTAATGTGCAATTCTTTTAAACATATTTCTATATTTTCCACATTGTGCTAGAAAAATTAGAACAAAAGGGAAAACACCACAAGAAAGGAAAAAGGAAAAACAACAACAAAAGTGAAAATACTTTGATTCAGTCTATGTAGGTTTCTCTCTGGATAAAGATGTCATTTTCTATCCCAAGTTTATTGGAATTACCTTGAATCACTATATTGTTGAAAAGAGTCATCTCCATCATGTCAACATTCATTTTTGTAAAATTATGTTCCAAATTTTTCTCCTTCCCTCTTTTACCTCCTCCCTCTCCAAGATAGTAAGCAATCTGATATAGGTTAAATATATTATCCTTTTAAACATATTTCCACATGTTCCATATTGTGTAAGGAAAAATCAGTCCAAAAAAAAGAAAAAAACTACGAAGAAAAAAAAAAAGCAAGCAAGCAAACAAAAAGGGGGAAATACTATGCTTTGTTCCACATTCGGTCTCCACAATTCTCTCTGAGTGTGAATGGCTCTTTCTGTTCCAAGTTTATTAGAATTGCTTTGAGTCACTGCATTTTTGAGAAGAGCCAAGTAAAAAGTTGATCATTCCATAATGTTGTTCTTACTGTATACAATGTTCTCCTGATTTGCATTTGACTTCCAGAACTATATAGTGAACCGTATCTCTTCATTTTAATCTCCAGGCTTTTGTTATTGGACATTCAGTATTATCACTTCAACATCTCGACCTTGATAATGTCCAAAAAAGTTTTTTTTTTTTCATCTTCTTCCCTATACTATCTTTTCTAGACTTAAGTTAAATTTTCTAGACTTAAGTTGAGACCACTATTATCTTAATATTTAATTAGGTTCACAATCATAAGTCACCTCAACTGGTTTCTATCAAATATGAGAACCTCATTCTACCCTATCCAACTACCACATCCAAAATATTACAATATTTTCTTATTTCTGTGTAATTCTTGGTTCTGAGAGACTAATATAATATCTCTTGATGTTTTAATTTTTTCTTTATTTATTTTGACTATCACCCTAATTAAATCCCTTATCACATTCACCTGAATTATTTTAGTAGCTTCCTAATTGATTTTCTTCTTCCAGTCTTTCCTTTTTCCAATCTATTCTCCACATGGTTGCCAATGAAATCTTCCTAAAGCACAGGTCTTTGCTTATAACTTTGTTCAATGACTCCAGTTCAATCTAGTGGTCATTTTAATCAAGAATTTTCTAATTACAAAAAACTTTCTAGGCATTAGAAACACAGATATAAAAAAAGAAAAACAGACCTAAGGAGTTAATATTCTTCTTTAGATATGCAAGATGTATTTTGTAATATACATGGATGTTTGTGCATGATTATATGAGGCAGAAAACATGTGACATTTTGCTGTTTAGTACAATAAATGTATAGTATAACGTCCCTTGTGGACGTATATCGCCTCACTTTCATTTTTCTGAACCAAGTATCTAACATATTAGGAGGTGATTAATAAATATTTGTGAATTGATTGATTGAAGGGACCAGGGAAGATTTCCTATAAGAGGAGGTACTTGAGCAAGACTTCTAATGAAGGTCAAGGAGTCTAAGAAGTAGAGATGAAGAGATAAAGACATGAAGGCAATAGGATAGTTTCACTTGAACATAAAATGCATGAAGAATATAGGGAGCTTACTCAAGTTCCTGAGCAATGGAGAGTCACAGATTTAGATGTTTTAGAAAATTTGGTCTTTTTTTTTTTTTTTTTTTGGACAGCTACAAGGAGAGTATGTTTGAAAGCAAGAGGACCCTTAAATTAAAATACAAATTCTCAATGTTATTCAAAGTCTATCTCAATACAGCTTCTTCTGTCTTTGTGTTTACATTATTTTCCTTCATATGCGATATATGCCAACTAGACTCACATTCTAATTCTTGCCTTTGTAAAAGTTGTTGCCTGTCCTTAGAATGTATTTCCTTTCTCCAAACTTCTCTCACCCTTTGCTCCTCCCCAAAAAGGCAGTAAGTTGCTTGATAGTGGCAAAAAAAAAAAAAAAAAAAAAAAAAAAAAATTACTTTGTGTGCTGAGACTAGTAACCTCTGCTACAGTGTCTTTGGGAGACACGTGAACCAAAGCTCATACTTAATGATACTGTTCTGCAGAGCACAGTCATTTATATTAATTTATTTTCTGAATGGGGAATGTAGAGAAAGGAGAAGGAGGAAGTGAGACTAGAAAGAGGAACGATTTTATTGACCTAAAAAAAGTATTACATACTAACAGTTGCTATACCATTTAAATTTATGTGTATTTAGCTATATTTGTTATTACAAAATAATAAATTTGGGCCTTTTTTTTTTTTTTTTACTATAATAGCTTTACGTAAAGTAAGTTAAGCAATGCATAAATCTGTTAATTATATATGAAATGATGTTTTTTTAAAAAAAAAACCCATAACTTAGTGGGATAGTCAGGAAAACCTCGCTTTGTATTCTACTTGTGACAGTTTTTAGTTTTGTGCCCAGAAGCGATTACTTTTATGAATTCTTATAAGTTCTGTCATCTTTAGGATGGTAATAAAGAAGGATAGATAAAATATTTATTAAGTGCTTAATTTATGCCAGGAACTGTGGTAATAATTGTGAGAATCAAATGAGACAATGTTGATCATAGTAAGGTTAGTGATTTTTTTTGTTGTTATTAGAATCTCCCATATAGGGATTTCAAAAAAAATTAATACTACCTAACATCTATATAACATTTTAAGATTTGCAAAGCACTTTTCATTATCACCTTTGCAAATTTGATTGATGTGAGGTGATATCTTAGAGTTGTTCTTCCTCTTTCCCAAATATATTTTGCAAGGCTTTTTTGTTGTTTTTAATTTTTATTATTAATCTAAACTCATTCTAAGATTTTGCATTCCTCACAATGTTTTCCTAGACTTTTTACCTGCCTTTTCTTTTATGTTGTGTACATATTCTCTTAGCTAAGTTGGTTTCTGAGTTTCCTGTGCATTTTTTATCAGTCACTCCAGCCAACTCCCCCTTTTCCTAGCCAATGAAATTGATTTTCTTGTCATTAGGATTTTATTCTTGAACTCTAATTATATTGAACTGACTTACCATATAGAATTTTAATCCATAGATTTCTGTCCTTTGTTTGAACCATTTGAAATCTTTTCCTACATTTAGGACACCTGTAATTATATTTGGTTTTTCTCTTTGCTGTCACAAATTCTAAAGTGGAATGATAATATTCTTTTATCCCACCAATTAGTTCCTCTCTATTGGTGAGAGTCAGATTCATAATGAAATTTCCTTTGTTAGTCCTTTATCCATTGAAGGATTATCAGTAAGGCATCTCAGGAATTTTTAGTTGATGTTTCTGGCAGAGGTCTCAGAGATATCCCCATAATTGAAAGCTCCTATTACTTCTGTCTTATTCTCATGTGCCAGAACTATGATCTCTTTTTCTTTTTTATCCATTTGATATGAAATTACATAATAATAAAATCTTTTTGTCTTTTCCACTAATTTTCACCCAAAATTCACCAGATACTTAACCCATTATTTCTTCTCTGTCATTTCAGAATTTCTTCACATGAGAGTATATTTTTAATAAACTGATTGACCCTATATTTGACCTATCCTTTTTAATTTATTACCTTCTATAAAGATTTCTTTTATAGATTTCATTTCATTAAGTTTCAGTGATTTATTACCTTTTTTGATAACAGATATGTATAGTTAAGCAAAACAAATTCCCCCACTAACCTTTCCAAAAATATCTCAGTCTGCACACTTGAGTTTATCACCTCTCGAGATTTGGATAACATGTTTTGTCGTGAATCCTTTGGAATTATAGTTGATTATTGCAATGATCAAAATTCTAGAGTTTTCAAAGTTGTTATTGTTGTTCTGGTTCTCTCACTTTTTTCTCTATCACTTCCTGCAAGTTTTTCTAAGTTTATCTGAAAATTAACCCCATCATTTCTTGTAGCAAATTACTACTTACCCACATTCATATATCATAATTTATTCAGTAGTGATCCTTCGGTTTCCAGTTCTCTGCCACCACAGTGACTTATTACTTTGTATATATTTTATATTGGCTTGTCAGTGCATAATTTGTTTCTCTTCTATGTATTGCCTCCCCACCCCCTTTACATATAACACACCTAAAACTTAAGTACAATAAGAGAAACTTTCAAGTTTTTTGTTTTACCTCTAGCATTGTGCCTGGCACATAGTAAGTGATTAATAAATGTTCATCAAATGGAATTGGATCTTTAATTTCTGTCATGGCCCTAACAAGGTGTCACTTCTTAATAGAAAATTTTTTTAATTCCCTATTTGAAGTATTCTCCTCTTCCTTAAATTTTTAAGGTTGTTTCCTCCCAGCAGTAGTCTATAATCTCTTTTGGTAGGATTTTTAATTCCTGTCTTTGTATGCCTACCACCAAGTACAATACTTTGGATGTAATAGACCTTTATTAGATCATCTTAGTTGTCTCTTCTGGAACTTATATGCCAAGAAGCAACATGTATAGATAAAGAAGCAACAACATCTAGAACCAAACATGGAAAGACTGGATTGGTTTAAGATTGGAAAAGGGAGTACAACAAGGTTGTGTATTGTCCACCTTATTTATGAAATATGTGAAAATATCAGACTGAATGAATCCAAAGCTGGAATTAAGGTTGCAAAGAGAAATATTCACAGTCTCAGATATGTAGCAGTACCACTGATGACAAAAAAGGAAGAGGAATTAAGCCTCCTAATGAGAATGAAAGAGGAAAGTGTAAAAGCTGATTTGAAGTTTTACAAAAAAAAAAAAAAATTAAACCTAAGATCTTATGCCACAGAGAGTAAATGTACTTATACTTTTATTCTACTTTCATTTTTCCCCTTTGGTTCTAATAGATCTGGTCAATTTTCTTTGATGATTTCTTGAATTATTTAATCCAGGTTTTCTTTATTTAGTCAGGATTTTTCAGGAAGTCTAATGATCCTTAAATTACATATTTTTGATCTGTTTTCTAGGCCCCCGTTGGGGGTTTTTTATTAGCTGATTCCTTAAGTGTTCTTTGAATTTTTCAGTCTTTTGGCTTTCATAGTTATTGTTAGTCATGTTGACCTTGTAGGTATGCAGATTTCACATATTAAGTTTAATGTCTTGTTTGATGTTTTTTTTTTTCTTGAAGATTTTCTTCTTATTCCCAGTCTTAAAAAATAAAGTTTCATAAGAGAATATCATTCCCCTTTCCCAGAAATTCACTTAGCATTTGTCTTTGCAGCCTGAAGAAGAGCTTGATCCTGAAGAGAGGGACAACTTCCTCCAACAGCTTTACAAGTTTATGGAAGACAGAGGTAATCTACCACTATAATCTTTAAAATAACAAGAAAATGATTTATTAAAAATTACTTGGTTTTAATTTGGATGTTTTAATTATATATCACTTGAATAACTAATTTCCCAGTGATGATTGTCCATTATAAAGGATAAATATCTTTGTTGCCATTAGGATTTAAATATAGAGATAATATATTATAGTAAATAGCCAGTCAGAATCAGGAAGACCTAGGTATAAGGCCTGTTTCTGATAAATACCGACTCTGTGACCTTGGGCAAATCACTTTAAGCTCTCAGTACCTTTAGCAACTATCTAAATTCAATAGAAGTGGCAAATCCACATTTGTGGAGAAAGTTTCCATACTAGCAGTTCTGTAATATCAAAGAAATCACAAATTTAGTTCTCTTCCTCCTCTCCCCCAAATTAAGGCTAATAATGACAGCTAACACTTTTAAAGGGAAATGTAAAATGTATTTTTTATGGAAATATATATTTTTTAAAATTATATGAACTGTTATTTCAGAATTTTATAAAATAATTATCAGTTAATGTTAAAATATTTTTTTAAGCAAGAGATGATTTACTCAGTTGTAGCTCACAAGACCCCCTATTTTCCAGTTAAAATTGGTTAGTTATTTTTCTAGTATGTCATAAATATTTACATAAATTTCTCCTCATCCATCCTCTTAATTAATTCCCTAGGTTATTGCTAGTTTGTGTGGGGGGGGTTGTTTTTGTTTTGTTTTGTTTTGTTTTGTTTATGGTCAAGCCCAATAAGAATGGACCTTGAAGTAGAAGTATACATTCTTTGAACTACTAAATACACATCACCTAACTTGTGTTAAAAGTATCTTGGGAGATGTTAATCTGGTCATATGATTTCTGATCTTCAAAAGTAACCATATAAATTTGTACTCTTAGTAGTTTTGCCAGATGTGTTGAATTGTTCCTAGCAGTTGTAATGTAAAAAACTGGATTAATAGCCAAACCCTTTTTTGTGTTACTCTCAATATTCTGCTTCATAGTTTTAGACCAGAAATAGCAGTGATTATAGTTAACCAGACCTATTTCATTAGCATTAGAATGAGTATTTTTGCTAATAAAACTTGATTGCAGTTAGTTATTAGAGTACTTTTTGTTTTTTAGTTAAATTTAGCCAGAAGTAGATACATAATAACAATTTTCCCACCAACTTCCAAAGTACCTGGGACATAATTAGAATATTTTCCATTGAAGCCAAATTGCCCCCCTTGCTGTTTTTAGAACTCGTGCTCTATCTCCCTCTTTGCAAAGATGTTTCACAACACACTAGAGTGCCTAGAACGCCTTCTCTACTCATCTATCTCATAAGAGCCTTAATTTTTGTTAAATGTATAGTCTACTAAAAGTTTTCCCTAATTCCCCTGCTTAATTGACAGTACTGTAATTCTTTCTTAAGTTATCTTGTGTTTACTTGTCTGTTTACATGTTGTTTTCCCCAGGAGAATGTAAGCTCCTCATGAGCAGGGATTTCTTTTTTGTCTTTGTATTCCCAGTGCCTGTCATAGGAAGCGCTTAATAAATGTTTGCTGAATTGACTCAAATTGAATTCTAGATTGTTCATACCAGTTGAAGATCCTTTCCAGTATTTGCTGGGTATTAGAGCAAAGATGCTGACTGATTGTTTCAAGTGAGAGACTATAACTAATAGAGTTTGGGGGGAGTCAAATATTGATGGTTTTTTCTTGAAATAAACCTTTTATATTTTAATAAAATTTTTATTCAAAAAATTTTTTTTATATTGAAAAGGTACTCCCATCAATAAACCACCTGTTTTGGGCTATAAAGATCTAAATCTCTTCAAACTCTTCCGACTGGTTTATCACCAAGGTGGCTGTGACAATGTAAGTGTAACAGTGTTTACTTTGAATGTGTGTTCATCTGGTTGAAAGAGGAAACTTAACATTATCATTCTGTGTTTGCTTGGCTTACATAAAGAGTGGTATAGTGATTGTTTCCCTGCCCAATTGTTAACAAATGAAATTTATTTTTAACAGATTGATAGTGGTGCTGTATGGAAGCAAATTTATATGGACCTTGGCATTCCTATTTTGAATTCTGCAGCTTCGTACAATGTAAAAACTGCCTATAGAAAGTAAGTAGTATGGTTATATATAAAGAATAAATACTTAAAGGAATTAGTTCTATAAAGAACTGTTAAATTTGTTTTATATCACAAGAAGGCATTGCTTATAGTTAAGATATGATATGAAGCCTCATCTCTTCCAATGAGAAGGAAGTAAATGATCCAGTGGAAAGAGCCATGGATTTTTAGTCTGTAAATCTGAGTATGAATTCCATCTCTGTTCTTTTACTCTCTTTATGACTTTGGGCAGTTCTCTCCCATCTCTGGGTTTTGGTTTCTTCATTTGTAAAATACGAAGATTAGATTGTATTAGTCGTTCCCAAGCTGTGGTTGAAAGGCCTCTTAATCCATTTGTATCCTCAGCATTGTCATTTTTATTATTTATTATTTAAAGTAAATATTTCTCTGTAGGCCAAATAAATAATAAGGCTTGTACCTTATACAGATTATCCAATATTATGTGTATTTAGGACTGACAATACAGATGGACAAAAAATTAGACCCAAAGTTGGAAGAAGGAAATGCTTTGGGGAAATTTCAGGGAACTTATACTCATCCCAAATTTCTCATAACAGGTCTTTTCAATAGATTTTACTGTTGTTGACTGGATAGCAGCAAGACGTGAGACATCACTGCCTATTAAGAACTAAATGTGAACAATACCCAGAGGGCAATAAAAAGTCACATGGTAGTTGTGAGCAAGGTTCAACATAATAAGGAACTTTGAAGAACAGGAGTAAAGGCTGTCATACAAAAATTGTATGCCAGAAAGAGAAGATGGGCTTGTCAAAGCAAGACAAAAGCAAAGAATGATGGATGGGGATGGACAGAGTGATATACCAGTACTCTCATGATTTCAGGAGAAATAGAGGAAGAGCATTCAGTAGACTCCTGTGATGAACTTTGGAGAAGACATGACAAAAATCATGTAGGATGAGAAAGCATGGATGCGTTGTGATCTGCAAAATCATTGAGATCACAGATCCAGTTAATTATTGAGAATTTTAAAAATGTATTTAGATTCTTGATACTAAAATTATTTATAAGTGTTAACTGAATTGATAATAGCTTTTTGTCATTATGTATTTTCTAATGATTATCCTAAAATCTTGGGAATTGTTTTATTTTTAAAAGTAGGGCCCCAAGTTCCCTAAAATATTGGGGAAATTGGTTCCTACATTCTCTTCATCCAATGAATAATTGTAAATAAGACTCTTTTAGGGAAAAAATTTTTATATTTAGCATTTCCATTTATTAGTTAAAAATTTTTTTTTTCTATCACATGGGAATTCTTCACCTTTTCTGTCACAGACCCTTTTGGCAGTGTGGTGAGCCCTTCCCAAGGTAATGTTTCTCAAAATATAAAGGAAACCAGTTATGTTGAAATAATAAATTTCAGTTTATCAAATTAAAAAATATTAAAGTAAAAAGAAAACAAATTCACTGACCTCAGGTTAAAAATTATGTGTTTGAGGGTTTTTTTAAGTTGTAGTACCCAAATTTTGCTTATTTCTTCAGAATTTTAAACATAGCAATTTTTATAGTCTTTGAAATTTTGTTTATTTAGATATCTCTATGGTTTTGAAGAATATTGCCGTTCTGCAAATATTCAGTTTAGGACCATCCATCATAATGAACCAAAAGTAATAGAAGAAATCAAAAAACTAGAGGAATCAATGGAAGAAACTGTGAAAGTGGAGCAAGAAATGCCTTTAGTGGAAGTAAAAAGTGAACCTGAAGAAAACATTGATTCAAATAGTGAAAGTGAAAAAGAAGAAATAGAATTAAAGTCTCCAAGAGTAAGTGAATAATACTAATTTTTTATTTGATTTTAAGTATTATTATTTTTTTTTTTTAATTTTCCCTGAGGCTGGGGTTAAGTGACTTGCCCAGGGTCACACAGCTAGGAAGTGTTAAGTGTCTGAGACCAGATTTGAACTTGGGTCCTCCTGAATTCAGGGCTGGTTCTCTATCTACTGCGCCACCTAGCTGCCCCGGTTTTAATCATTTTTAAGAATGTATGTAGTGTTTTTTTAAAAATAGAATCTAATTTTTCCAAATACATGTACAGATAGGTTTCAGCATTCATTTTTGTAAAACTTTTGTGTTCTAAGTTTTTCTCTCCCCAAAACAGCAAGCAATCTGATGTAGTTTATACATGTATAATCATTCTAAACATAGTTCCATATTTGTCATGTTTTGCCAGAAAAATAAGACTAAAAAAAGGTGGGGAAAAGTCAAAAGAAAAACAAGCAAAAAGGTGAAAACAATATGCTTCACTCTGCATGCAACCTCAGTTCTCTGTCTCTGGATGTGAATAACATTTTCCATCCCAAGTCTATTGCAATTACCTTGAATCACTACATTGTTGAGAGGAGCCAAGTTCTTTTTTACAGTTGATCATCTTTGATCAAAAATTCATAATTTTGTTGTTGTGTACAATATTCTCTTGATTCTGCTAACTTTACTCAGCATCAGTTCATGTAGGTCTTTCACCTGCTTATTATGGCTTATAAAACAATAATAATATTAATTTATATCCATATACCATCACAAATTCAGTCATTCCACAACTGATCGACATTTATTCAATTTCTAGTTCCTTGTCATTTCAAAAACATTTTTGCATGTTGGGGCCTTTTCCCATTTTTATGATCTCTTTGGGATACAGACTCAGTAGTGAAATTCTGGATCAAAAGGTATGCACAGTTTGGTAGCCCTTTGGGCAGAATACCAAATTGCCTCCAGAATTGTTGGATCATTTCATAACTCCACCAGCAATATATTAGTATTCCAGTTTTCCCACATCCCCTCCAGTATTTATTATTATCTTTTCCTATCACATTAACTAAACTGAGAGGTGAGATGATACTTGAGAGTTGTCTTAATTTGCACTCCTCTAATCGATAGTGATTAAGAGCATTTTTTTATATGACTAGAAATGACTTTAATTTCTTCTTCTGAAATTTGACTGTTCGTATTCTTTGATCATTTATTAACTGGGAAATGATTTGTATTCTTATAAATTTGAGTCAGTTCTCTATGTATTTTAGAAATTAGACTTTTATCAGATTTTTGTAAGACGATAAAATTTATTTCCCAACACCTCTCTTCTAAACTTGGCTGCATTGGCTTTGTTTGTTCAAAACCTTGTTAATTTAATGTAATCAACATTCCCCATTTTGCATTTCATAATGTTCTCTAGTTGTTCTTTGGCCATAAATTCCTCCTTTCTCCAAAATCTTAGAAGCAAACTATCTCTTGCTTTCCTGATTTGTGTGTCATCCCTTATGTCTAAATCATGAATCCATTTCAACTATCTTGAAATAGGGTGTTAGATGTTGGTTAATGCCTAATTTCTGCCATACTATTTTCCACTTTCCCCAGAAATTTTATCGGATAGTGGGTTTTTATCCCAGAAGTTGAGGTCTTTGGGTTTAGTAAAGTCAATGACTATTGTGTCTTGTGAATCTAACATATTCTAGTGTTCTACTAGTCTATTTCTTAGTCAGTACCAAATGATTTTGATGACTGCCACTTCATAATAGAGTTTTATCTGATATGGCTAGGAGAATGTGTGGTATTTTTATGAAAAGTTAAAAAAAATGTTCTAGTGTTTGTTTTAATATATTTATCCTAGAAATTATAAAATATCAATAGTATAAGAGATCTTAAATTCTATCATTAAGTATTATGTGAGTGTGTAATAATATTCCTGAGAGGAACCATTGAAATGGAATGTTTTGACTCACTTTTTGTAGGTGATGAATGGTGTTATATTGTAGAAGTTTTCTTAATTTGTAAATTACTTTTGGACACAATATTGAACTGAAAAAATTTGGTCAGAAGTAAAAAGAGGAGATGAATATTGAGGAGTACTTGGTTTCAGGATTACGAAATTAATAACAATGGAAAAAATAGATTTGGAGAGAATTCACGGTTGTAAAAATGGAAGGAAAGACATTGAGGAGGAAATTGAAAATAAATTTAAAAGAGAAAAAATGAATAAAAGATTTGCAAAAAAATATTTCTAATCATTTGTCAAAGGCTGTGAGCTGTAATGAATTCCACAGATATCCAGAAATCTTTTTGCATATTTGTATTTTTATGCCAGATAAGTATATTGTTCAAAATCTTTCCCAGATAGCAGAATTTGGAGAAGAAATAGATAAAAATTAATGACTAATTCCTCTAATAAATTAGCATGCAAAAATAAATGTGAAACTTTATAATCAGAACAAAAGGTAGGGGGGGTCTATGTGTGTAAAGATGGGGGCATTGAAAAGTAGGAGGGCAGGCTCCAATCTTCCTCTATCCTTTATAAGTAGTATTTTTGTATAGTATTTATTTTGTGATCATTTTAAGAAATGAATTTTCTGTTCATGATGGTTTGAATTTAGGAAGAATTACATCATGCAGAACTGAAATGAAATTACTGTTTGTTGAATGTACAAAATAATATGAGTACATCTCCTTGAATTTGGGGGAATAACATAACGTTAAAAAACTGGAGTGATTGTTATATCACTTTATTTGTAGTGGAAAATTCAGTACAATACTTAAAAATACAAGGTAGCTTTCCCTTTGTTTTCATCAAATTATGTATAATATTTTGTGCCATTGAACAAATTTAGGGTTTGGTTGCTTATGATTTCTGAATTAGCAAAAATTTTGAGTCGATTATAATTTGGACCTCCAGGCTGACTTGCATCTCCTGCTGCTTGTTAGACATATCAAACTTAGCATATCTAAAATTGTATTTATTATCTTTCCTGTTAGACCTTTCCACATTTCCTCATTATCATTGAGGGTACCATAATTTTTTTAGTTACCTATCTTCATCACCTAGAGTCTTTCTTCACTAATTTTTCTCATTTTCCTATCCAATTTGTTGCCAAATCCTACAGATTTCACTATAGCAACATCTCTCATATACTCCCCTTTTCTCCCCTGAACCTACCACCATGTTGGTACAGGCCCTTATCGACTCATCTGGCTAGTGAAATAGCCTTCTAGTTGGTTTCCCTACTTCAGGTTTTCTTTCCAAGCCCATCCTTCATTTAAATGTTGAAGTGATCATCCTAACATTCAAATCTGACCATGTCACCCCACTACTCAGTAAATTTTTGCTTTCTATAGAAAGAAAATATTTGATCTTGAGGATCAAATATAAAATTCTTTGATATTCAAAACCTTTCATGTCTTGGTTCTCATACCATCCTTTCCAGTGTTTTTAAACCTTACATGCCTCCCTGCCTTCCAACGGCTACCAATTCTTCAGTCCAGTGACACTGGTTTCCCGGCTATTCCTCAAATGAGATGCTTCATCTCTGTTCTGGACATTTTTTCAGATTGCCATCTATGTCTTCTCATTTTCATCACCTATCTTCCTTGGCTTCTTCACTTCAAGCCTCAGCTAAATCCCAAATTTTAAAGGAAGTCTTTCCCAAACTCTCTTAATTCTGGTACTTTCCCTCTGTTGATTATTTCTGATTTATATCCTTCATTTATTTTGTTCATTGTCATTTGTCTATTTTGTCTTCCATTAGACAATGAGCTCCTTGACTGTCTTTCGCCTTTCTTTATATCCTCAGTGCTAAGCACAGTACCTTGCATATAGTTAATTGGCTCTTAACAAATGTTTACTGAGGAATTGATTGATTGACTATAAGACATTGTGGATTGAAAGTTAATAAATGCTGACTTTTACACAGGTCACTTATCCTCTGAGCCTCAATATGTTTATCTTTAACTTGAGGGGGTTGGACTAGATGACCTCTAAGATCCCTTTTATTCCTAAATCTCCAGTCTTATGATTGGAATAAATTGGTTGTGTTTTTAGATGCAGTTAGAGTAAGTTAAGAGGATTTTCTAGAAATAAAGCAAATTGTTGTCAGTCCAGCAAGCTTCCTTGTCATCCTTTTAAGGAAAATCTATTCTTTTTATTCACTTCATAGTATAGTAGAACATATACTATGTTCTATAGGGGAGAAAGCTTTTTGTTTCTTGTGTAATTTCTAGCCAACAAATGCAACACCTTTACTACAACTATTTTAGTCAATAATTTTCTACTTGGGAGTATGCATAATTATTTTTAAAGGAAACAAATTTAATATCCACATCAGATAATGGCATCATAAGTTAGCATTATGATTTCTCCTTATTTTTTTACTTTTCAGGTATAGCTATTTTACAAGATATTTTTCTCTTTTTTAGGGTCGAAGGAGAATTGCTCGAGATCTAATCCCTGCTAAAAAAGAAAATGAAGAAGAAAAAACAGAAGACAAATTAAGGGATAATAATAAAGAAAATAAAGATATAGAAGAAGAATCTGACATTGTAGAGAAAAAGGAAAATGAAGCACTACTGGGGAAAAAAAACACACCAAAGCCAAAAGAGAAGAAAATTAGAAAGCAGGAGGAATCCGACAAAGAATCAGATGAAGAGGAAGAGAAAAAACGAGAGAGGTACAATTAGTAATGTTTACTCCTTGAAAATGTCTGCCTCTTATTATCGTAGCACTTTATTCCTGTGTTAGTGACTCAGGTTTGAGGGAACATATTCTTATTGGGACTTCATTCCTCTTGTCTAGTGAAGGCGAGACACATTGTGAAGATGATGTGTATTGCCTTACGGAACTGGAGAATAAACTGGTCGCACCATTTTAATAGCACTTGTGCCCTAGACAGTGGCCTCAAAGAAGGCTGCGCCACCCAGTCAAAAGAAAGGTCCTGCAGTTGACAGCAGGGAAGGGAGCTGGAGAAAAATGGAGGAAGTGGACAAGAGGAAACAGCGCCAGCAAAAATTCCATTTAAAAAAAGGTACAATGTGGGGAAGCTAACAAACACATGGGTGCACAGTACTAGTAGGTGTTTGTGTGTGTTAGCTTTGTCTCAGACATTTTTCTTTGCCAAGTTACTTTATTAGGATAAGTGGCATGCACTAGTGACCTTTTTTTGGAAAGTAAAACTCAAAGCTAAATTTATATAACCCATGCCTTACCAATAAAGTTTACTTTTTTAATATTCTTCCTAATCTTGGCTTAAGAAAAGAAGCCATATTTTTTTATGTTGTTCACTTACCATTTGAAAATGGTAATTAGAACAAAGCTTCTGACTGTATTACTAAACTATATGACCATTGCTGCTATAAATGAAGATCACAAAATAGATGAATAATTTTCAAGTGCTAGAAGAATATACTAGGCTTATAAATATAATAATGTAAGACACAGTAGTATATCTTAATTTGCCATCTCTGCTAGGTTATTGGTTTTATGGTTATTATATTCTTGAAGATAACTTTGTGGAAATTTGTATTCAATCAATATTTGGGAAAACTTGAATTTATATCCAGATTATTCCTGCAACTAGTGACTACCATTCTACTGAAAATGTGCCATGGATATGAAGGAAAAAAAGAGCTATATATATGAGAGGGAGACGTTTTCAGGTGTAGTTAATTTGATGGCAAAATTTATAGAGAAAAGAACGTATGAACAGTGAGCTAGAATTCCATTCCAGTTGTGACCAAGATTTAGAGAGAAGCCCCAGAGAGAGAATTAGGGAAAGTGGGAAAAAAGCAAAAAAAGAATTAGGTTTAGAAATAGACACTTAATAGTAAGAATTGAGAGCTTTGTTATGTGTAGAATTCTAAAAGTATGCATTCAGGTAAATATTTGTGTGAAAATTCTGAATCTTAAAAAACTTTTAATTTACAAAGAAAAAGGGGAAAGACTTTGCTTTGTGAGTCCAGATTTCCCTGTCTTAAATGCAAAATGGTATCATGCAGACAGCATAGCTAGTTTTAGAATAATCAACAAGGATAACCACAATATTTAGAAATATCAATGACAGGCTGATGGTGTCTTATCATAGTGAGGAAGAAGTCTTAGAGGAATATCAGCTTCAAGTTGTCTTGTAACGGCAGATGGTCATTGGAGAAAATGTCACGACCATCACAGCTTCTGTATTGGATGACCCAGTGGTCACTATTTTGATGTTTTATACCTATGCAGTATAATAAAGTATTTGATTGTACTAATTCATCAGCTTTGTCTCAGTTAACTTCTATTGTTAAACTTTAGTGCCACCGGAGTTTCAAAATGGCATTACAATGATTACTTAGCACTTGTGTATTTTTTTAGGATTAATTCAGAATCTAAAGAGGCAATGTGGCTTAGTGGATAGCAGGCTGGCCTTGGGAGCAGGAAAATTGGGTTTATATCCTGCCTCTAATACATACTAACTGTATGGCATGGATAAGTCACTTTATTCCTCAATACTCCCCAAGTAATCCATTAGGATTATAAATTAGAGGAGTTGTTGATCTTTATCAGTGGAAGATGTTTCTATGCAAAGAATTCCCTGTATCAATGAAATCATAATTAGACACCTCCCCTCCCCCCCGCAAACAAAAACAATTAAAAAAAAAACAACCCAACCAACTCCAGTATATTGTAACTTAACTAATTTTGGCATAACCTTTATGAGAATCTCATACTCTCTAATACTAGAAAAATTCCTGGAAGATGTTAGGTTAAAAATAAACTAAGATTAAGTATACATAATATTTTGACTTCTCAAAGCCATTTTTCAATATCAATGGATGATTTAACATACAGAGCTCCTTCTAAGGATGTATCATGAAGCTTTTTAAAAAAAAATTTAATGCATAGAAAAAGACAGGCCCTTATTTTTGTCATTGTAAAATAAATAAACCCAGTCTAACTTCCTTCACAAAGTAGGTTTGATTACAAGATGATGTTATTGCCTCATCCTATGTTGTTTAGTTTTAAAAGTCTTTAAAAAAGTCTCTGTGGATCAATTTCTCATGTAGAACATCCATAGCACAGACCCTGAAAACATCTTTGTTGTGATGCTTCAGTGCATTTTATTTTGTTTTGTTTTGTTTTGTTTTATTTGCCAAAATTGTTCTTGTCCCTTCTCTCATCTTTGGTTTTTTTCCCTTTAAGAAGTGTCTGAGTTGACATTTGGTACAGTGCACCTTTACTTAATTAAACCCTTACTAGTCCATGATAATCTTCTCCTTCTCCTCCTTCTTCTCCTTCTCCTCCATCATGTTATGAAGGTAATGTTTAAATAGGTAGTGAATATTCAGCACCATTTTTTTTTCTTTGCCCATGCAGTTGTGTTTGTTGTTGTTATTTACCATTACATAATTAGTAGCATTATCAATATTATAACTTGCTACAGGGAGGAAATTGAAAACAAAGAGGAATCTGAAGGGGAGGAAGATGAGGAGGACATAGAGCCCTGCCTAACAGGAACCAAAGTAAAAGTAAAATATGGACGTGGAAAAACTCAGAAAATTTATGAAGCCAGTATTAAAAGTACTGAAATTGATGATGGAGAGGTTTTATACTTGGTGCATTACTATGGATGGAATGTCAGGTAAGAAGGAAAGAAATTTCCTTATAAATGGATCTTAATTCTCAATTATAGTTAGCATACTGTTTCCACTAGGAATAAATTATCATTTGGATTTCATAAAAAGGAAATGGTTTATAGCATACAAAGTTAGATCAATTTAGTTATATAACTAAGATAAAAATTGTCCCAGTATTAAAATAAATCACCTGGAACTAGTTTTAAATAACATTTTAAATTTCAGTGTACTTCTTCCTCAAGCAAGAGGTATAGGATTTCTGTTCTCTCATAGCAAATATTAGAAGCTGTGTGCTTGCTGCATAAAAAGAAATTAAACATCTAATATTTTTACATATATATATGTATATATATATATAGTCTAATACATTTTAAATATTAAACTGCATTGATGACTTCAGGAAAAGTCAGATTTTTATGAATATTGATTTTAGTTATAACTTATCCCTGGGTCTCATTATTTCCTGCTTTTTAATTCCTTTGAAATCTTGCCTTGTTGTATATTCTTTATGCTTATCACCAGTATGTCTGTTTGGTTTTCTGAAACATTTATACCATTCATCATATATCCTTGCTTGCATTCTTTTTTTTTTTCTTTAAGTTTTTCAACTTTCCTTGTCATTTATCTCAGCCACTGCCCAGCTTCTAAAATGATAAATGAAGTGATAAAGTGATTACCAGATGATTAATGAAATCCTATAGTAAACTTTGTTTTGCCTTCAATCCACAAAGGCTAATTTTATTCTGTCCCACCAATACAGCTACAATAGGATCTACCCTGATTCAAGATTGTCCCTGATTCAGAGAATGGTTAACAAGGCTGAGATGCTTCCAGGGTTCTGAATCCCTGGAAACAGCCATGGTCAGCCCCAGGTCAGTCCTGGAATTGTCCCCAACTTTCTGGGTGTCCCTTGGCTCTGAGGCCAGGTAGGACTTATCTATGACGTTGCAGTTGTTGTAAACCCTTAGGAACTTTTCAGTTTATACTTAAAATGCAGCAAACATTGTACTAAGTATTTACCACTTAAGGGTGGGCACTGTGCTAAGTGCTGGAATAGATACAAAGTTTTGATGTCTATACAGATAACTGTAATGCACATTATTACATGGTAAATTGACTAAAGGCATTAGAAAGTTACTAAGATGCTCTGTATGAGGGGAGGGGAGGGACACTGTTACTACTCAGAAATACAGTAATAAAAACCTCACATTTATATAGCTTTTTATGTGAGCTTTCTGGTGAAAATATTATTACTCCCATTTTACAGGTGAGGAAACTGAGGCTCATAGAGGGTAAGTGCCTTGCCTATGGTCACAGTGTTAGAGTCAGGGCCTTAAATCAAGACTTGGAGTCTTCTAATTCCAAGATTGTTCTTTTCAGTACATCATAATGCCATTTATAACCCAAGAATTTGCAGAAAAACTAGACAGGGCTCCAGCTTCATTACTTGTTGATAATATATGGAGATCCCTAGGAATTTAGGGATGAAATCAAGACCAGTTCCAACCAAAAATAGAGGAGGCAGAAAGACTCTTGATTTATCTCGCTGTTTCTGTCAGAATAGTTTCATTTCCTACATTACATAGTCTCAGATTATGGACTTCAGCTTTAAACAGTATTTTATAATGGAGAGAGAGCACTGAACTTGGAGTCAGAAGAACTGTATTTGAGTGATAGGCTCTGCCACTTAACTATTCTGTGTGACCTCAGGCAAGTCACATCTCTAAGCCTCAGTTTTTATGGATCATAGAATTTAAAACTAGAAGGGATCTTAGAAGTCATTTAATCCAACTTGCTCATTTTACAGATGAAGAAACAGACCCAGGAAAGTCATACAGGTAGTAAGTAGCAGAGCCAGGATTCGAACCCAGGTCTTCTAACTCCAAATCCAGTGCTCTTTCCACTATTTCTACCACGTTGCCTCTCAGAAACTACCTTACAGGGTTGTTATGAGGATCAGATGAGATACTATATGTGAAAAGTGCTTTATAAATATAAGGTATTATTATTTAAAGTTTTATATGCTTGTGTATTATATATCCTAAAAGCTGTGTTATCTGGCACCAGAAAACTCTAGAAACTGGTATTTCTGATATGCTCCAATCTAAAAACCACACCAATGTTATTGTAATTCAATCATAGTATTCACGGTATCAAGATGTTTTGAAAAAGCCTGGAGGAAATACAATTATTGTCATCTCATAATTTGACATCTAAGGAAAATTAACTGACAATAAATAAATTCTTTCCCCAAAATTTCATATAATTTCTAAAATGACAGACATGTCAAATGCAGTTTTAATCTTTAAAATCCAATTGAGACTTTTGGAATACCCTGTATAAAGTTTTATTAATAAAATAAGAAGCTAGGTAGAGAGGTAATTGTGAAAAACACTAAAGCAGTTAATGGCAGGCATTTATTAAAAGAATCAAGCTGAGGGGCATTGAATTTTTTTTTTAATCTGAAAATATAGATTTGCTAACTAACTTAATAAACTTGGTACAAATATTTTTCTACCCCTCAGAGTTAGAATTACAGTTTCCATATGTTGAAAGTACAGGTAGAAAGAAGCTTCAGAAATTCTTTTGAAATTGTTTTAAAGGCTTAATATTTGCTGTCCTTATCTTTGACCTCTTTTCTCCATTAATAATTCCACCCTCTCACCCTTCTTATTCCAGGCTCGTCCTGTCTTCCCTTCTTTTTAACTAAATGATACAGGGACAACTTAAAAATTGAATTTCTATTGCATTTTAACTTTAAAAAAAATTCTTTCTAGTTGTCACATGGTAATCTAGAGATATTATGATATTCCAACTCTTAGTTAACTAGATCTTGTTTTATTCTCAGCATGCTGGATAACAAAACTTTTATTGGATGTTAGCTATACTTTTATATCTGGAGAAGAGTTGCAATTTAAGATGATTTGTCATTATTAAACCTCTGTGTTTATTTTAAGGTACGATGAATGGGTGAAGGCTGACAGGATAATCTGGCCTTTGGACAAAGGTGGACCAAAGAGAAAACAGAAGAAAAAAACTAAAGTAATGTCTATAGATTAGTATCTGTGATAATATCAATTTTTTATTAAGGTGTATTAACAAACTTGTAACTCATCCTTTAGTACATCTTATTTTCAGATAGTTGATTTTCAGAGAGTTGTCAACTATGCAAACATTTTCAGTATAGAATTATATATCCAGCTCTAGACATTCTCCTGACTCAATTCTCATCTGACATATCAAGCTGGATCTCCCATAGGTATCTCAAGTTCAGTGGGTCCAAAAATGAAATCACTGTCACTAGTATTAGAATCACCCTCTCATGCTAAAAAAAAAAAAACCCTCATTTTTTTTTTTTCTTCTGTGTTTTCTCTTTCTCTTGAGAACACCACCATCTTTCCAGTCATTTAAATTTACAGTTGTGGCTTTTCCTCGACTCTCTATCTCACCCTATATATCAAGTCAGTTGACAAATTTTGTTGAATCTATCGCCAAAGGCTTCTCATTCATTCTTTTTTCTCTAATGTGATCTTAGATCACATTCTTATCATCTTCATCTATTCTGTTGCAATAACCTTCTAATTGGTCCCCCAGTCTCAAATATATCCTCTTCTAGTTTATTTCCCACCCAGATTACCAAACTGATTTTTCTAAAGCAGAAATCTAAATATTGTTATTCACACACTCAGTAATCACCTTTGTATCTTGATGATCAAATAAAAACTTCTCTGGCTTGAAAATACCTTCATGATTTCCAGACTTTTTTTCTATCTCTCTTTTTTACTCTCTAAACAGGGTTTCTTGCTGTTCTTTGCATAAAACATTTTATGGCTTTGTACATTCTCTCCCTTATAACTGAAATTATGCACCTGCTTCTTAGAATCTCTAGTTTCTTTGAAAACTAAATTCAAACATTATTTTCTCTATGACACCAACAACTGCTAGTGCCTCCATCCAAATGTGTGTGTAAATATATAGAAATATAACTATATAAAATACGTAATATAAATCACGTACACATACACACAAGAGAGACGATCATTTCTAAACTCTGCTGCCATCATCTTTCTGAAGTTCACTATGTACACATTTATCACACAATCTGAAAGACCTGGTTAACACTGTTCCTGTTCCAAATCCTACCTTATAAAAGGAAATCCAGCTTTCCTTCTGAAATGTTCTGGTTAACTTTCTGGAGGTCTTTGGACCAGCCTTCGTTTCATCTGAGTAATCACCACGAGAATAGTCAGGGATAGTCTGTCTCTTTGCCTGGGGACCGGGCTAGCTTTTTGGAGGCCCTTCAGACCGGCCTGGGTCTGAGTGGGAAAAGCAGAAGGAGAGCCACCAGGAGGCTGATCAAAGGTGGAATGTCTCTAGTCCAGTCCTTGTTGGTTCTTATATACTCTATTGTAATTACATCATTGTAGGTATCAATCTTATAGAACTCTATTAAGTACTAAGTACATGTACTGAACTAGAGAACTATTAATTACCATGCTAAACTAGATAACCATTGTCTTATCAATTCCTCTGAGTTAATACTTTGTTTCAACTATGCTTCTCCAGAATTCTGGCCTGTTACATCCTTCAAACATTCTTTATTTCCCATTTCTTCAGTTAGTTCAGTTCTCCTATTCTCTGTCTTTTTCACAGGGATATTTCTCTCTTTAATCGTTTCTATGTTTTACTTTATGAATGAAAATTCTGAAACATTTTTTTCTTTTCATAACCTTTTATTAGTTTACCTTTCCCTATGCTTTACTTACTTTTTTTTTTTTTTTTTGGTCCTCACCTAGTACTGTTTCCTTCCCACCTCAATTCTTCCCTAGGCCATCACCCCTATTATGGATACACTTTACTCTTTCCTATTTTTTACCTTCCACTTGACTAATTTAACTCTGTATGGAACCTCTACTATTGAATCTTTTTCTTTTTTGTCCTATTGCTAGTCATGCCTTTCCAGACATTCTCCCTGGATTATTCTTACTATGGGCCTTCTCTGCTTTTATTTTTCTATGCTAATAAACTAAGGTGGAGGTAGTTTAAACACTCAACCAGGGCTACTCATTTCTATGTTCTCTGATCTCAGCTAGACTCATAGGAACTCAAACCAGTCCTGTTATTCCTTCCATGTAAATTCTCTGTCCCTTTCCACACAACAGCTATTTCAAACTACTTCTGTCCAGTAACTTCTTGTTGCTACTCAGTCTTTGTACCATTTTACCTGAGATTTTGCCTCATACTTTCTGAGAAAATAATGCCCATTTGCTGTGAGCTTCTTCCTCCTATCTCTCTGACAACCCTTTTATATCATCCCTTTTTTTTTTTCTTTACTCAAAAGAGTCTGATGAAGAGGTAGCCCTTTCCTTGATAAGGCTAGCCTCTATATTTACTCTTCAGTCTTCTAGTAGGTTCATCCCACCATTATCCCCACTATCTAATCTTCAGCCCCTTCCAAGTGATTCCTTCATTTTTGCCCTCATTGTCTACAAACAGTCTCCCCTAATCTTAAAAAGAAATCCTTTATTGTACCCACTAACCCAACAAGCCATTGTCCTATAGCTCTTCCCCCCTTCTCAGACAAATTCCTTGGAGAAATCTGTTTATACGCATTGCTTTCAGTTCCCCCTTATTTTTCTAAATACTTTACAGTCTACTCCCCAACTTCATCACTGAACTGAAATTGTCCTTTCCAAAGTCACCAATTAGCAAAATTACTTAACTGCAAAATCTGGTGATATTTTCTCACCAGAATAAGGTTAAGAATAATAATTCTTCTTAACATCTTTTCAGCATTTGATATTATTAACTACTTTTTTTCTGTCTCCCTTAATTTTGATCCACTTATTGTCATTTTTCTTTACAATCATCATCCATAACTTCCTGACTGAAGGTATTCCCCAAGGTTCCATTTCTGTACCATCTTCTCGCTAAACATTCTCTTTTGATAAGCTTATCTACTTCATCAAACATGTTTGATTCTTATCTCTATGCCAATAGCTCTCAGATTTATATATTCAAGTCATTTTTGCAAGGTACAATCCCTTGTCACCAGTTGCCTTCTGGGAAATTGAATTAGAGAGCTTATATCTATCTCAGTCTCTGTATATCCCAAACAAAACTTATCACCTTTTCCCCCTAAACCCACTCTTGTTCCGAACTTTGTCATTTCTCTAGACCACAGCTTCTTAAACTTTTTCCACTCACAACTTTTTGCCTAAGAAATTTTTATGTAACCTTTGGTGTATAGGCATACAAAATAGGTTTACAGAACAGATATTTACTGATAATAAGTCATAATTTCCTATTCCCTATCCACATTCACTTACACAACCTCCTTTGGAATTTCCACCCACAGTTTTAAGAATTTTGCTCTAGAGAGTACCACCATCCTTTTAGTCATGCAGGCTGATTATTTTAGTGAGATTAATATCTTCTCAGTCTTACTCTATATATATAAAGTTAGGAAATTTTCTTGTATCTACTTCAATGACATCTCTTGAATTGGTCCCCTTCTTTTAATTCAGATGGCCACCAGACTTATTCAGGATCTTATCATCTTTTCCCGAGACTGTTAACAGTTGTTTCTAATTGATCAGCTAACTCAAATCTCTCCCCTTTCTAATTCATATTACTGTTAAACTGATTTTCCTAAAGCACAAGTTTGACAACATCATTCCAGTTACCTAGTAAATTCTAATTGGTCCTTATTTTTTACCTCTGGAGTAAGCTGTAAATCCATTTGTTGCATTTAAAGTTTCTTACAGGGGGCAGTTAGGTGGCGCAGTGGATAGAGCACCAGCCTTGAATTCAGGAGGACCCGAGTTTAAATTTGATCTCAGACACTTAACACTTCCTAGCTGTGTGACCCTGGGCAAGTCACTTAACCCCAGCCTCAAAGAAAAAAAAAAAAATAAATAAACAAATGAAATAAAGTTTCTTACAACTTGGCCCCAACCTGTCTTTCTAGCTTTGTCCCAAACCATTGCAAGCCAACAAAACTGATAAGTACTTAAATGATAATCTTATTTTCTACCTCTCCATGCTTACAGTGAGCTCTCATTAGTTTTCAAAATTCCTAATTTGTTTCAAGGTTCAATTTAAGAACTATCTTCATATAAGATTTTTATGATTCCTTCCTTCTCCCTTCTTTACCTCCCCTTCTCTAGCTATAATGACTTCCCCCGACTCACTCTGTATTTATAAGCTATTGAGATCAGGGAATATTTCATTTTTGTTCAGTTCCTAGTACAGAACCTGGCTCATAGTCAACTTAGTACTTATTGATTGCCCACATAACTCTTTGATATAAATATCTCTTGACTGGAGTTGAAGAAGAGCTAAAAAAGAATTTTATAACTAAAATATATATTACTTCAGGAAGGTGGCAATCATGATCTGTGAGATAAACTTTGATATACTTTAGGATAATATTTAACATTAGTCTGAAAAAGATATTTTCAAGTTTAAAATAGTCTTTAAGTGATTTTTTTTCCCCCACACTAGTATTGCCTTAGATTGCTATTGATAGTTGGAAATAGACTTTTATATAGTATTCCTTGTAAAATATTTTCTTTTATGGTCTTTTTCTGTGTCTATTTTCCATAGGGACTAATAGGATAAAATTTGCATTTAAAGTGTCAATTTCAAAATGTTATCCTAATAGAACTTTTTGTTGTTACATAGAATAAAGAAGACAGTGAAAAGGATGAGAAAAAAGATGAAGAGAGACAAAAGTCAAAACGTGGACGTCCTCCTTTGAAGTCCACCCTTCCATCAAATATGTCTTATAGTGTGTCTAAGTCTCCAAATATTGAAGGGAAAGTGGGTCCCCGAACTGCACGGAGCAGTTTACCAGACAGCTCACCTCTGGCAAATGGAATGGAAGGTACAGTATTTTAAACTGTAAATCTCAATTTTTAAAAGAGCAAAGTCTAAGAAAAAAAGGATGCTTGTTTTATTGTAACTTTTTAAGCTTACAAAGACTGAATGATTCTTTTGCTTCTTTCTAATAAACTGCTCATATGTTTTTTCTTTACTTTATCCAAATGGATATATTAGTTTAGAAACACTTATAAAGCAAGAGGGAGTGGGGAAACCAACTCTTTAAATTTTTTCCTTTAAAACAAATTTCATAGAAGACTAGCCTTTGAAGTCAGGAGGACTTGAGTTCAAATCTGGTCTCAGACACTTTTAACACTTCCTGGCTATATGATCCTGGGCAAGTCACTTAACCCCAATTGCCTCAGCAGCAAAAAAAACACACACACACACAACAGATTTCTAAGAAAAGGACATATAATAGGTTTTGTGATTTTTAATCTGTTTATTTAAATTTCATCAGGGTTTATGCTCCTTGATGTCAAGGTTCTTTTAAAAATGCTTTACGTTGTAAATTAACTAGTATATTAGTTTGTCACTGAAGATTTATCATCACTGACTCCACCAGTTTATTTTGACCTTATTCTAAAAAGAATCACTTAATCAGCAAGAGAAAAGATTGCCAGGTTTTTTTAACCTGCTGACCAAAGAACTATATTTAAAATTTGATAACTCTTTGATTAGCTTTGTTTAATATAGATATATGATTCCTTTGATTCAAAATAAAGAGCTATTATCAATCAGATATTAAAACATTGAAAAACCATAACTAACAAATGTTGTTCAGTATATTGGATTAGATTCAGAACATCTTGCTAATATGCTGAGTGAACAGTCTTTGGATATGATGAGTGATATTACATCCAGCAAAACAAAACAAAAGCCCTCCACAACTATAAGTAACTACTGCATATGCCTTGATTTTATACTATTACAGTTAATTGAAGTTTGTATTGTTAGTATATTAGAAGTTTGTATGTTAGTGTGAAGTTTGTGTTGAAAATTCTCCTTCACAGAAATTTCCAGCCTTTTTTATAACATTATCTTTCTTCCATAGACTCTGCTTCTTCTGATAGTGAAATTGAAGATACTTCAGATAAAAATTTGGTGAATGAAGAATTTTCTCCAGAGATTTTAGAAGAACTTGAAAAGAGTGAAAAATTTGTTGATGATAAGATGGAAGAAGATAATCCAAAATTTCCATGTGTGTTAAAAGAAAATGATAGGACTCAAGTACAGTCTTTAGAAACCCTGAAGTTGGAAGTTGAAGAAAGTGAACAAATAGTGCAAATTTTTGGAAACAAAACGGAGCAAGTAGAAGAAATTAAGAAAGAAACAGAAAAATCTCCTAAAGCTAAAGGGAGAAAAAATAAAACAAAAGATCTTTCTTTGGAGACTATAAAGATTTCTCCACTGAGTCAGGATGAAGCAAGAAGTGAATCTTACATAGAACCTCTTAGTCTAGAAGTTTCTTCTTTAGAAAGTAAAGATTTTTCTTGTACTACCGAAGATGAAATGGACTCATGCTCAAAAGAAAAAAAATTAAAGAGGAAAATACCAGGACAGTCATCACCAGAGAAAAAAATTCGAATTGAGACTGAAATGGAAGTGCCAGACCTTGTGTCTGAAGAAAGAACCAGTGACTCTGTCATGTCTGAGGAATTTAAGGAATTAAATTCTGAAGAACAGCCTGAAATAGAACATGAGGAGATGCCATCATTGATAGCAGAGTCAGAGCCACCAGTTCAGGACCTGGCCACTGAAAATTTTGACTTTCCAAATGCTAAAGAAAGTGAGAATGTTGCAGTGAAAGAAGAGGAAGAAGATATTATGCCCCTAATTGGACCAGAAACTTTGGTTTGTCATGAAGTAGACCTCGATGACTTGGATGAGAAGGATAAGAACAGTGCTGATGAGGCAGGCACAGATATACCTGACCCTGTCAGCCCTGTTCCCAATCCTCCTGCCTTGCCCCCTGCTGCACCACCTGGCTTTTCTGCTGCTTCCCCACTTGCTCTCAGCCAGGAGGAGTCTCGAAGTATCAAGAGTGAAAGTGATATAACAATTGAAGTTGACAGTGTGGCTGAAGAGTCTCAAGAAGGCCTCTGTGAGAGCGAATCAGCCAATGGATTTGAAGCCAGCACTACATCAAGCACTTGTAGCGTGGCTGTCCAAGAAAGAGAGATCAGAGACAAAGGTGGGTATTTTCTGGGGATGTGTGATCTGTGTGCTAGACAACTCTCTTGACTTTTTCACCTATGACGTATGAGAATATTATAAAATAAAAGCTGTTCTTTTCATTGGCATTTGGTTTTTTAAAACACATTTTCAAAGACATGTGGTGATTAACAACTGTATAATGGAATAAAGATTGATGCTTAATAGGTGCATTTTTTTTTTTTTTTTAATCTCCTTACTTTAGGCCAGAAAAGGCAAAGTGATGGAAATGGTGGATCATTAGCAAAAAAACAAAAACGTCCACCAAAGCGAACAAGTGCTACCATCAAAAATGAAAAGAATGGAGCAGGTAGGAACCCTCTTACTGTTTGTCTTAGTGTAAAATACACTAGCCTTTTCATTCATTCTTCCTACTCGTAGTTTCTTCCTTTATATAAATGTCACATTTTCAGGATGGTTAATTTGTCATTGTTGTGTGCTTATGTTTAGTTTTTCCTTTTATTTTTAATTTAGCTCTGTAGTTCACATTTTGAAAATATTAAAGTCACTAAAATTATATTGTCAGCTTCCTCTTTCTACTTTTTTCTTTTTTGTAATAATTTAATATTAACTAAACATACCCTTCAGAAATATTAAATGAAAGTAATTTTGAAGGAGTTTTGTTTGTCATTTAAATTTTTGAATGAGGATTTTAAACTTTCATTAAGAGAGTAAGTTTCTGAGGTCCACAAGGTTACAGTAATTTTTCAAATATAAGGAAATTACTCTCATGAATGAGGCCCCAACACTATGTCTATACACATTATGGGTAACTTGAAGAGTAATTTTCCTGATATTAAACTTTTTATATGATCAGAATATATTTACACTCTCTCTGGAGTTATAGCTTGGGGAAAGGATAATTTAGATATTTTACATTTGGTTATAGAGGTGATTAGATAACATTAAAAAATATGTTGAAATATAGACATTTGATTATAGAGGTGAGTAGATAACATTTAAAAGTATGTTGAAATATAGATATTTGATAACATTTTTTAAATATGTTGAAATATTTTATAGAAATATAAAAACTTAAAGTTCTTGAAAATAGTTTTTGTATGAAGAGTCATAACTTTAGAGCTTTAATTTTTTTCCTTTTTTGCTTTAGAGCATAGTACTTTGGGGGATTTTTATATTAATGATTAAAATGAGTGTGTTACTGACTATAGCTTTAAATCTGATAGAGGTTTTAATTGTATTTGACCTATAGTATCTTAAAGGCAAAGATATTTATCTATTATGATATCTTTCATTTATTTCTAGCCATTAAGAAATCTTTGCAATGTTATTGTATTTCATTATGTGGTAGGAACTGGGGAGAGTAGGCTATTTTAATGTTTGTGATGACTTAGGGTACCTACCTCTTTTGGTAGCTAATTTACTTCAAGGAAGTAGCACTTGAGAAAAGAACATATTTTTTCAGAGAACATAAATATTTTCTTTATTCTCATATACATAGTTAAATATAAGTGGTTTTAATGTTGGGAAAGTTTAATTTGGTCCTTCAGAAAGACTACAAAAGAGGCTAAATGAATTAAAAATAATATTGTTACTATTGATAACAAAGATTAATACATTGAGTGTTTTTATCAGCACTCAAAACTGTATAATGCAAAGCACTAACTCCCTGCCAATTTAATGCTATGTCATTTTTAAAAATAAATATCATAATTCAGACTCATTTTATTTTTATTACTTGAGGAAAGAGCTACCTTTGGCCTTTATTCAGTGATCTTGTTAATTCACTGTCCATTTTTCCTATCTCTGCTTTGAACACATGAGATATTGTCAGCAGCCTCTCATGGGATTCTTTCTCTTGTTATAGGACAAAGCAGTGATAGTGAAGATCTTCCCGTCCCAGACAGTACAAGTAAATGTACACCAGTAAAACACATACATGTGGCAAAGCCCCCAAAGCTTGCTCGATCTCCAGCAAGAATGATGTCGCCTCACATTAAAGATGGAGACAAGGACAAACACCGAGACAAGCATCAAAATTCATCCCCTAGAGCATATAAGTGGAGTTTTCAACTTAGTAAGAAACATTTAAAAAGCATTCATCCAAGAATCTTAGCAAATTCAGTAATATAGTTTTCTTGTGAATAGTCATTATGAACCTAAAAGCTTGTGCCTTCCTGTATGTGCTTTATTACTTTATATATATGTGTGTGTGTGTGTATTTTTTTTTTTTAATGGTGATTTGAAGGTGAACCTTAGCTAGAGAGTGAGACATGACTCATTGCATATATAGCTGAAAAGTCCAAGCATGCCATTTTTGTGGACTCGGCAATTATAATAGAACAAAAGAGACAGTGTAATGTGGTGAATGGTCAGTTAACATCAAACAAGGAGATCTAGGTTCAGTTCCTGCTACTGATAAATATTGACTGTCTAAAGCCAGGGGAGTTACTCTTCATATCCTAGGCAATGTTAAGACTTAAATTGCTTATCTATATTGGTAGAAGATTTCCTTCCTTATAAGACCTGTATATTGATGAAATCACATATCTAGACTAAAAATACATAACAGTGATAATCTGCTATTTGAGAAAAGAAAATTCATACATTTGTTAATTAATCTGTGTTCATGGTTATTGGCTTAAGTTTAGCATAATAATTTGTAGTAACTAAAACAGTATTTCAACTGCTGAACTGAATTATTAATAGAAGTGTCTTTTCTTTTGTAAACTGTTTTTCATCTCAAGAAATTTTTCTTTCTTTTTTTTTTTCCAGATGAACTAGACAATATGAACAGTACAGAGAGGATCTCTTTTCTACAAGAAAAATTGCAGGAAATAAGAAAATATTATATGTCATTGAAGTCAGAAGTAGCAACTATAGACAGAAGGAGAAAAAGATTAAAAAAGAAAGATAGAGAAGGTAATTGTTATCCAGAGTTCCTCCTTTTATTGCCCTTCTAATTCATATTGTATTTGTAAAATAATTTTGGGTGGTGGTTTTAGAAAATTAGTAAACTTGAAATAGATTGCCATTTATTGTTGGTCATTTACTATCTTGCTGCTTTAGCCATTTTGTTGTGATTGTTTATGTGAACGGGTCATAATCTTGGATTCCGCAGAATAAATCACTTAAAGGCAATACATTAGGTAAACACTGAATTTTAAAGCATTTAGATGTTTTCATGAAGGCAAGTTATTCATTACAAAAAGAATTTGCTTCAAAATTCATTGATTAAATATTTTGAGAAGATCTATGTTGGGTAAAAACACAAATAAAATAGTCTTTTGCCTCGTAGAAGCCCACTACCGAATAAAATAAAAAATCCTTGCAAATAATAACATAATCTAATGCAGCAAGCATTTACTAATAAGCATCTATTCTGTGTCAGACACTACTAGGCCCCTAGGATTATAATAACAAAATGAGGAAAAGCCTTTGCTCTCAGAAAATTTATGGTCTGACATAGATACACTATGTACACAGATCAGCATGTACACTTTTACAGATATCAATTATAGCATAATTATAAATTCTAGCTATATATCTGCTTTCCAAGGACCAGTCTTAGAACAGAAAAATCCATGACTAGTCACTTGGCTGTTAAGTGGCAGATTCTTTGATTATCAGTCAGCCCATGAAGCAAGAATGCCAAGTGACCCTGGTCCTTTGATGCTCATATCCATTCTTTCGGTGATTAGCCGTGTCAGAAAAGGGGCAAACCAAAGAATAGAAATTTTAAACTATAAAATTTGATATATCTGTTGCTCTCCTATGTGAATGTATATTGTGACCAAGATTTTAGGCACATTTGGAAAAAATAAAACTAGAAAGCAAAAGGAAGTTTAATACAAATTGAAGGATGGCAACAGGCTCCCCTTGGAAAAAGAGCTAAAGGAATTGACCTTACTATGCATTCAAAGACAACAAGAAACATCATTTCATAGGATATTTGGTCTTATCATATTGTAAGACTTGTTTGTGATAACTATTTGCAAAAAAAAAAAAAAAAAAAATTATCATGAATTTAATGTAACTTCTACATCAACATCTTTTGCAGGAATAAGTTAGAGAAATTCTATACAGAATTAAATAAAATTCTTTAGATTCAATAAAAATATATTTTGCCTGCTCAATGACTTTGATGTCCCTAATGTAGTTAGGGAAGGAAAAAGGAAAGCAAAATTACATTGAAAAATTCAACCATTGTTTATATAGCTTGGACTCAAACTCTCTTCACCATCCTCGTTGGTTCACAATTGACTGAAAGGTATAGAACATACAAGATAGCACTTTTTGTTTGATTCAATAAAGCAGTATCCTCCCTTAAAGACTTTTCTTCAATTAATTATCTTTTGTGCATATGTTTGAATTGTTCAGGATTCTGAAGGTCAAAGAACAGAAATAACTTTTACCTTCAGATCACTAATGTAAAATCAGCTATAAAACAGGGAGATATGTCATTGAAAGATAAAGTTCATCAATGAGAAACAGGTGAGGCCAAAGATTTGTAGACTACTAAGTAGCCTTCCTACTCCTAAAGTATTAAGAATAGTTTTTTTCAAAAAGAAAGTCAAGACAACAGTGAACACCAAATAATCTCACAAAAAGTAAAATTTTATTTTAACTGACAGGAAATTAGTCATTACTGATGTAGGAGTCATTCCTAAATCAGTTATCTATTTATAATAAAACCAACTTCTTAGAACACAGATCAAAATTAATTTGAAAAACTAGAAGAAAAATAAGAGCTATAGCATGCTATTAAAATATTCCTAATTTGATTTATTTTAAAACTTTTAATAGTAAATAATTTGAGTTGGATGGAGGAATAGTTATGGACACTGAATGATTAAAAATATCTTAAAGTTAAGCTTAAACATTATAATTCAATTGCCAACAGAATCTTATCTGCTGAGACAGATGCCAATGAAGGCAATACCAATTTAGAATATTAACTTAGTTTGTTAAACTTTACTGAATTGGAATAGTGGAAAATCATGAGGATTCATCATCTCATAAAACATTAAGCTGTGTTGAGAAACCAAAGTTTAAAAGTAGATTATTAACAGATTCAATTAAGCAAAGTCATCCTGAAGATATTTCAGAGTTTATCTAGAAGAATGATGATAAAAGAAAAGATCTATGAAGATTTTATGACCTACTTTTCTATTACTTTCAAGGACAGTGGAGCTGACATTTAGTTTCAGTATCAGAGTTCCAAGGTTTGCTAAATTAGAAGAAAATGGAAATGAAATTTTTTTAAATGATAGCAAACACAGCTGGACTAGACCAAATATTAAAACAGAGATCATCCTGAAAGTGATATAATTTTGAGGACTTTGAGGGATGGAAAGGAAAAAGGAAATATAAAGTTGGAGGTAATAGGGAGCTAATGGAGTTTATGGAGTAAGGCAGTGACATGCCTCGAATTGCACATTAAGGTCAGTTTAACGTTAAGTAGAAAGGTGAACTGTATCAGAGAAAAAATTAAAGTAGTGAGAGTAACTAGGAAGGCTATTTTAATATTCCAAGTAAGAAGGCTTATACCAAGTTGGTGGTAATATCAAAATAAAGAAAGGTACAAGTATACATACATACATACATACAGATATATATAGAAAGAGTGAGTGAGTGAAAAGTTAAGGGTGACAACTAGGTTGTGAGCCTAATTAACCAGGAGTAATATCCTCAGCAGTAATAAAGAAGTTAAGTTATAGGTGGGGTTATATCCAGTTTTGGATATGCTGATTTTGAGATATTTATGGGATATCAATTTTCTGTTGGAGAAGTGAAACTAGAGGTCTGGAGACAGATTAGGACTGGACAAATAGATCCGAGAATCATCTTCATAGAGATAATAATTGAATTCATGGGCATTAACGATAATGACTAAATTAAATAGTATATAGGGAAGATAGTATAGAGACCAAATGCAGAACCTTGGGTGACACCCCTGGTTAACAGGCATGACTTGGCTGAAGAGTCAACCATGTTGAATGAAAAGGAATTATAGGCAGGAGAAAAATCAGAAAAGAAAGCAACTAATAATATAAACTGTCAACCCATATGCCTATTTTCCCATTCTTAAAGGTTTCCAAAGAGTAGAAACCCAACACCTCCCAAGGTAGCATAACTCTATTTTTGTGTAATTTTAATTTTTAGGAATCATTTTCCTTATATCAAGCCTAAATCTCACACTTTTTCCCTTTGTTCCTGGTTCTGTTTCTGTGACCAAAAAGAAAAATTTAATCTCTTTTCCATGCAATATCCTTCAGATACTTGAAGGAGCGCTATCGCATTCCCCCTGAGTCGTCTCTTCTTGGGACTAAACCTCCATATGAGTTTCTTCAACCAATCTTCATATTGCTTGAATTCAAGGTCTTTTCACCGTGCTCATTGATGCACAGTTGAGTGAAGCTGTATAACATACTAGATAGCACTTTTTGTTTGATTCAGTAGAGCAGTGTCCTCCTTTAAGGACTTTTCTCCAATTAATTGTCTTCTGTGCATATTAGAATCACTTAGGATTCTGAAGGTCAAAGAACAGAAATAACTTGCTTTTAGATCACTAATATGAAATGAGCCATAAAACAGGGAGATAATGTGATTATTGTCACTGTTATAGAGGATATCCAGCACAGCATTTAAATGAAAACGGGATTCCTCATAAAAGGTGAGGTCCTCCAGATACTCATGTTTTTTAATAGTATTGTGATACTTGCATCAAGTCCAAGAACACTGTCAAACCTTCTTGTTGACATATAAGAATTCTAAGTTTATGTTAAACATTTTCTAGACTACAGTATACAGTTGGGTGGACTATCCATAGAGCTGAAGAGCTCTTCTTTTTTGTGTGTTGTGGACAAACATTACAAATGAATAGCGATCTACACTCAGAATTCAACATTTAGATGAGAATGACTAATACTATTTTTTTGGAAAATTGAACAGTTCCTTTAAGTACTCCCTATTTCTCATAATAAGAAAGTCCTATTTTTTTTTTTTTAATTATGCTAGTCATTTTGTATGGCTACAAACCATGAAATGCCACAGTCTTCAAAGATATGAAATTTTACCCAAAGGCAATGAAGAGGGAATAGTGGTCATAGTGATGCTAAAATGTTCCACATGATGCCATAGAGATAATGTAAGAACATCATCACAGGACATATATGCAAAGGGGAAAGAAAATTGAATGATAACATAATGACTATGAGAGAATTGATAGGTGTATTCATGCATACTAATGTATATTCACATTTATGAGACCACAGGCTTGCTTGGTATACAGTTAATTACACAGTTAATTATGCTAATTAATAGTGATTAGTACCATGAATGGTAGAAAGCAAATGAAGGGAAAGTTAGTTCTGACTTTCTTAGGAAGATGAAACTTTGAAATGGGCTGCAAAGGAGTTGTAGAAATTCAAGAGGCTAAAGAAATAACATAATAGCAAAGAGGGAGGAAAAAAAGGAATATAAAAGGAATAGAGTGGTAAAAAGGAAGAATAACATTATGTAGCATTTCTTAGTACCTTTTTTGATCTATGTATAATTTTTAACTAACTTGCACCATTCCTAAATGCAATGAGTGTCATTGAATAGAGCCAAACAAACAGTTTTCTCAGCACTTTTACTACTTCCCTATAACATCTTGTTATTTTTAATATAAGATATTCCTCAACCAAAATCCAAATATCACCACCCCCTTGCAAAATTTTCTGAAAATTTAAGCAAAATCACCTTATATGCAATATTTTTTTAAAAGTTCTTATTGGTTGAAGTATTTTACATGTTTAGAAATTTATTTTAATTTAACATTTATAAATTTTCTTTGTTGTTTTAAGTTTCTCGTTTTTATTCCACAGTGTCTCATGCAGGGGCCTCAATGTCATCTGCTTCATCAGACACTGGAATGAGTCCATCATCATCATCTCCCCCACAAAACGTGCTTGCTGTAGAATGCAGGTGATAAATACTTTCTCTGCCTTCCCAGCAGTTTGCTGCCATGGACATAAATCCTTAAACCCTGAAATACAACCACAGAAAGCACTCAACTGGTTTAACATTGCCAAGTATATCCTGTACACTTTTCCACTGCTGGATTGTATCGTTTTCCCCTTCCTCTCCTTCCACCCTTTTTTTGTTTTTGTTTTTTTTTTTTTTTTCCTTTCTGTTGCAAAAAAAGAAAAATAAGCTGATTGATAATTGAAGGTTAGGCAATCTGCCATATTTGTCGTCATTTTTCCCCTTAATATTTGTTTATGTTTTTGTTGATACAGAGAAAGGGCACTTAGCAAATTTAAATTGTCTAACAAAGTTTTCAGGTGTTTTATAGAAATCATAGACAAGCAAGTGCACACAAACATCAAAATACTATCCAGCTGAATAGTTACTGCTGCACTTTCACCAAGGTATATTTAATTCTTGGTGAGTAGTTTTTTGTTTTGTTTTTGTTTTTGTTTTTTGGTTCTTTTGTGTGGAAGCACTTGCTATACAGAACTGCCAAAGTATATGTTCAGCAGTGTGCCCAGTTTTAAAGGTGTAAATGGGACAAAATAAATTGTGAAAGGAAGTGTAGTTGACTGAAAACTACCGTTGTAATAAGTCTTCCACTTTTTATAGGATTTTTGAGCACACAATTATGCAAATATTTTAATGTTTATTAATGTTTACAGTGGAATTGTGAATAAGTTTTCAGTGGACTATCTTATTCCTTGACAAAAATATTTTGTCTTTTTTCTATGTAATTTCAGAGTTTTTATTTTGTTACAAAAAGACAAAAATGAAATATATAACAACAATGAAGTTATTTAACAAGATTTCTAAAGCTGAAATTTTTGTGTAAAATAAGGTATTATCTTGCAACTTGTTAAATATATTTATTCAGACATTGGATGTTGTATTTTTATGTATTTTTTAAAATATTAATAAAATTGAAAAAAATAAAATTCTAGGTTAGTTCGCTCTTTCGATTAAACATAACTCTCAGCTGTAACTCTTACAGGAGGTTGTATCCAATAGCCTTGCCTGTATATGAAGTGGGTCTGTCTCTTAAATCTTCATCAGTATAGAACTGTAATCAGGCATCTGGATTATTAAAATATGTCCTTGTTTTGAAACTTTGGCAGTCCTAGTACTTAAACTGTTTTGAGGATCAATTTTTTTTGGTTGCCCTTAAGATGCTATGTCACAGTTTTTATGTTTGCTATACTGCCGAATGAATTTATATCTCCCAAAGTTGAGATGCAACAATAAAGTAAAGCAACTATGTATGCTCTGTTTGTGGATTGTCCCACAAACTGATACATTTTGTAAATAATACTTCCAAAACCATGTATTTAAAAGTTTGCTTATACATTATGTATAAAAGTGATTTTTTTATCAATTTTTTATTCATGTTTGTACATTGAAAGGGAGTTTTTTAACCCCCTTTTCTGTGTTTAATATGCTGTAGAGTAATAACATAGATGCTCTAGACTGTATATCAGGATATTATGATTCACAACAACAGAAAGTCAGAGCTAAACACTAGTGATGGGGTAGCATTACTAAAATCGTTGTTTCTTGAAATTTCTTTCATCTTACCACATTGTGAACTTGTGATTCAGATTCCATTTTCGCAGAGAATTAAAAACAAAAAAATACTCTTGTAAAATGCACTTTTCTGTCTTTATTTAGCAAAGCAGAAGTACTTCAATGTAAAGTAAAAATGGAGCTCAGTGGGCAGTATTAATAAAGGCTATGTTTTAAACATAGGCTTTACATTCTCAGTTTTCATTAAATGATTAATTGCTCTTTTAAGTGCCAGTAATTTACATTTGAGAAATCAAAATTTATAGTCAGAGTTTTCAACATCACTTTATAGTCATCCTTAAAACAAATAAAAATATTTATATTTTATGTGTAAAAAGGAAGTATAGATCATATCAGTTGGGAATTAGAGGCTAATGTGAATTATAGTTTGCAAAATACTTTGTCAATCTTATTCACTAATAAGATTGATGTGTGTGCGTGTGTGTGTATATGTATAAATATATAAACATAAATTCAAAATTTCTGAAAAATTAGAAATATTTAAAAGTATTTAAGCAGTTACATAATCATTGTTCTTAACTGAAAATCACCCTTATTCTTGTTCAACTATTCCAATAATGGGCCTACTGTCTACTCCACCATCAACTTCATAGCACTCAACAAGAAGTCAGTTTGAATTTTTTTTTAAATATAGAAAGCTATTATTTAATAATGATTGGTACCAACAAAAAATTTAAGTGAATAAATTTAAAATGGGAAACAAAATGTATTTCATTGGAAAAATGGGTAGGGTGGGGTTTTGGAATTTGATTGGGACTTATCTTGAAAAATTAAGCTAAAAATTAGGAAAATAAGTTTTTCTTATCTTCTTAATTTAGGTTAAGTTATATAGTAATTCTTAGAACAAGCAAAGAATTAATCAGATATTAAATTTTGGGGTATAATGGTATACATGCTATCTTTTAGGGTGAAGAGATTTTTATTGCAAAAATTTAAACAGTTTCCTGCAAGGTATTTTAATACTTTGATATTTAATTGATTTTCTTTTGTAGTGTTTAATAGTGAAGAGATAAATGGGGACAGATATTAACATTCATCATGCACAGGGATCCTGGGGAATCTAATTTTATGAGTGGGTCTTCTTAGTGAATGTTAGTGAATAGTAACTTTTATTTTTTTTGCATCAGAGATATTAAATTCAAATAAAAATACGGGCTACATATTGACTTAGAAAACCACAAATTAACCCACTTATCATTTTTGTCTTGCCAAATATTTCCCAATTAATTATCTTTTAATCTGGTTCCCCCTAAAGAGTTTTGGCTGGGAGTTTAATACTACTTACCCTACATAGCCAGGAGCCTAACCCCCAGGTAACTCCTTAATATAAGTTGCAGGATTATTGCTGATTTGCATTGGTAGACAAAATTTCTTCACCAGAAGTGAAATCATAATCAAATCAAAGCCAAAAAGAGTATAACTTCATAGTTATGGGAATAATGAATACCAACATAATAGGACATGTTTATATATCTCTTGCTAAACATATACATGTTTACATACACACAATGCTTATGTAACTGCTTGAATAATTAAAATTTTTTCTTTTGCCACCTATTTAATAGGGATGGCTATTAAGGAACTCTAGGTGTGGGAACCTTTTTCCTGGACTTATAATATCATTAGTGGTAGAAGCTCTTCTACTAATGAAGATTAGCAATTGTTTTTTTAACTTAGAGCCAGAAAATACTGGCTGGGGCACTGAGGATTGACCTTTCCAATGTCATCCTTCCAAGGATGTGTCTAAAGTGTCTAAAGGCAGATATTGTGACTTTAAGACTATCTCTCTTCTTCCTGTGCCACAGCGCTACTATTTTGATGTCACATATTTCATGGGAAAGGCTATTAAGGAAATCTTCAGAATGTTGGCATTTTTGGTCCTGAATTTTCCTATTCTTTGGCTCATTTCTGTCCATTCTTGCACCTGTATTAGACCAGAAGTTGAACCAATTTTGAAAGCCTTTGTGAAATCATAGTCAGGAAAAAAAATCAAAATTGTTGAGTTAAAAAGGTTTTAGAGGTCATCTATTCCAATTTCCTCAAATTAAAACTAATTTATATGGAAAATTGTTTACTTAGTGTTTTCTGCATGACAAACTCCATTGTGTGGAAGGCATTGCAAATATTATCATCATAAAAATGCAGAAAAACAGCTGCAACAGAAAAATGGCATGGTTGTTCTGAGACCAGATCCTACAGGTCTTTTGACTTCTTAGACTCCTGTTCTTTCTACCACTGCTCATTCATTTACTTCCCCTTCCATTGTCTGTATTCAGGCCCATGTAATTTGGTCAAGAGTCCCAACTTTTCATGCCTTTAAACCTGAAGTGTCCAATGCAACCACAACACTAACAAATGTGGCCAGAACCAGATCAAAATGTAATCGAAAAATAAAAAAATAAAAATATTGACAATATATGATTTTCTAAGACAATATGAAACCTGCAAGGATCCTTACCTCCAGTTAAATGGCTCCCAGATTCTATTTTGAATTTGGTACCACTGCTTTAGACAATGCTGTTAAACAGTAAATAAGGGGGAAGAGTCTCATTTCTCCCTCATTAACCGGTGACACTTCTTCCATGTTAAGAGCCGAGGCAGTGGAGATTCAAAGACAAAATAAATAAATAAATGGTCCTTAATTTTATGGAATGTAATTCTTGGTGGGTAAGAATAATACACAATGTTCATTGATAAGAAGATACAAATAGTAAAGTAATTTCAGGAGGAGGAGTTAACTTCTTTTTTTTTTTTTAACTTATATAACATGATTTTAATGTTACTTAATTTTAGAATGAAATTTCCTCGAAGGCAGAAATTATGCATTATCTATACCATCTGCAACATTTATTTAAGAATTCTTTTTTTTTAATTTATTTATAATATTATCCCTTGTATTCATTTTTCCAAATTATCCCCCCCCCCTCCCTCCACTCTCTCTCCCCGATGACAGGTAATCCCATACATTTTACATGTGTTACAATATAACCTAGATACAATATGTGTGTGTAAATACCATTTTTTTATTGCACATTAAGTATTAGATTCCGAAGGTATAAGTAACCTGGGTAGATAAACAGCAGTGCTAACAATTTACATTCACTTCCCAGTGTTCTTTCTCTGGGTGTAGTTATTTCTGTTCATCATTGATCAACTGGAAGTGAGTTGGATCTTCTTTATGTTGAAAATATCCACTTCCATCAGAATAGGAGGAGT